>NC_092508.1:53397901-53709984 GCF_047511675.1 Marmota flaviventris | reverse complement strand
CTTATCCATATGCTATGCAAAAAAAAAAAATGCTCATAAAAGACATGGAAGCTGTTTCAGCAGAGCCAGGCTTTTGATGAAACCAAGTGAGGAAGGCCACAGATTGTCACCTTCAAATTTGGTGTGGAAGTTCACAGAATTGTTTATCGAACTCTCTTAGAAACTCTGTTGTTCCATCCCGGGCTTCAAGAACAGAGGCCCTCTAAAATACACTGAAATCAAAGGGGAGGTGGGCTCTTGTAGGTACTTAGAGGTTTTAGGGATGCTAAAGAAACCTAATGGTATTCAGGTAGATCTCACATCAACTAGACTGGAAAATCAACCTCAATCTTTTGGAGGCTTTGTGATCTCTTCTGTCTGTTGTTTCTGCTCACCTGAGAATTTCTTATCATCATTTTCCCTGCTCACTCATCTTGTTCATAAACACAAAGTGGTAGTAACAGGAATCTGGTCCAACTTCTATCTAGGTGTCTGCCTATCCAATGGATTGGCTCCTCTGCTCACCCACTTCAGGAACACTGAGCGGCAGCTAGCCTGGGACAGTGATGGAGGGCTGGTATACTTCATATGCTCAGTGATGAATATACAAATCCCTTCCTTTACCCAACCCTTTCTCCCAAAATATTGGTAACACTTTGATAGGGATTGAAGGACATAGGGAATTGTACATGATTTTAAGAGTGCCATTTTTATATAATATGTAATATGATTGAAAAATATCACATGGTTATAATATCATACTTCATTCTTTTTAATGCTAATTGTTAGCTCAGGTTGTTTTGGCTTTTAAGTTAAATCAATTTTCCTTCTCTGGACTAGGGGACTTTAAAATTTAAGAAATACCTTTTTTTTTTTTTTTTTTCTCCCATCTGTAAAGTCAGGCTCAAAGAAGACATAATCCCACCAAACCTTTCTAATGTGGAAACTGAGGAAACAGTTCCTGTTTTAATACTTGCCATGATGGCTTAATGACTTTGAAAAATGTCATGATGAAATATTTCATTACTTACGCAAGGAATCGGAAGTTAATTTCCCACCCTCCAAGTATTGGTATCCCATTATGCAGACATAAACTAAAATCATTCATTACCATTAAAGCCATTAAAATTCATATTTTCAGCACTAATGTATATACCAAGTAAATTCAATACAGAATGAGTAATTTTATTATACAAAAGTCTGCTGGACTCTTAACAGCATAGTTGTTAATTTCAGCATGCCTAAGAGTCAGACCAAAGATTCGTATCCAGTGAGTGTGAGAGGACACGAGGAAACCACCTCTTTAGTTAAACATCCCAGATTAGGTTGAGGTAAGTGATATGAGAATTACATTTTGAGAAACATTTTTGAGAAAACTGCTAGGCACAGATGGAATCAATCTGCTTTTCACACTGGAATCATCATATCATACACTTTATATTTGGGTCACTCACATACTAGTAATACTAGCATAAAACCACTTGTCTAGGTGTTAGGGGTGTAGCTCAATGGTAGAGTGCTTGCCTAGCACATGTGAGGCACTGGGTTCTATCCTCAGAACCGCATTAAAATAAATAAAGTAAGGTGTTGTGTCCATCTACAACTAAAACACACACACACACACACACACAGCAAAACAAACAACCCCCCCAAAACAAACAAACAAACAAACAAAATCCCACTTGTCTAATTTGAATTAATTACTTAACTGAGTTTTTGAGAACAGACTTACTTGATGTCCAGGGGGAAAGCCTGGACTCTCCATGGTTATCCACAACCAGGCCAACCTGCTGCAGGGAAAATCTGCATTGGTTTAGTGCTAATTCACAACACTTTATTCTCATGCATTGACTTAGTGGTTTTCTGTGCTTTCAGAGTGTTCTGTGGAGTAAGAAGCTTTATGAAGCTTTGCTCCACTTTGAAACAGGTGTTTTGCCAAGGGAAATGTGTCTTTTGTAATCAGGTACAAAACTTGGATGTTAAAATACATGATTGTGTCAAATGATTATAGAAATGCTATGATATTCTTTGGGGGCTATTTTAAAATGTCATACCATATGGTTTTTGAATCATAAAAGCTTACAAGTGATACCAGTTCAAATTGAATATTGTATAACTCAGGTATTTAAGATATTCTGAAACCCACAGGGGATTTTTTGGTGTTTCTATAGGGAAAAATGTAGGAAAATTGAAGGCATGTAATAGCACGAGAGACTGTAGGTTGTTTATTATAAAAATCTCTTGGGTTGTAAATGAAATTTCAAACAATGATTGTTCAAACATGAAAAAGATTTCAGAAGTCAGTAAAGATAAAACTTATTTTCCAAAGTTTAACCTGTGTTTTTACATCTAATGCTTTCTTCATGTTGGTGATAAAGTCCATTTATTCTTTATCCCTATGTTGACTGTTGACCTCAGGTTTTTTAAATTTTTTTTTTAGTTGTAGATAGATACAATACCTTTATTTTATTTATCTATTTTTATGTAGTGCTGAGCCTCGAACCCAGAGCCTTACACATTCTAGGTGAATGCTCCACCACTGAGCTACAAACCTAGCCCTTCATCTCAGATTCTTGAAAAGTTTTATCTTTTTTAAGACTTTTCTTAGTTATGGTTAAACTTGGTTTTGTATATTTTATATTTTTGGATTATGAAGAGATTTAGATTCTGATTTTTAGAAACTTTCCTGATTTTTTTCCTTTGGAGATTTAAATCATCAACTGTAGTACTTTTTCCGACCAAATGTTCAGAAGCCTCTAATGATTCTAGTTCTGATTTAACTCCTAATTGCTCTGAATACCATTAAGGGAAAGCACAATTAATTTTCTCAAACCCATAGATTTGTCTACCAGCGATGCTTCTTTTTCATGGTGTCCCTGCTACCAAGACTGTTATTCTCTAGCCCCCATCTGAAATATATCTGCTTATCTATACAGTCTCAATTCACTTCTTTTGTCTTTTTAAGTCTTCCCTGAAAATTTCAGACCTCCTTTGGTATTATTTTGTCTTTGTTTTCCAATTTCTAGCACTGCCATTAATCCATAGTAATGTGTTTGTTGGTATGTCTATCTCTACATTAGATAGTAGCTCATAGAAGTCAGAGATTATTTTGAAATCCATAATGCCAATGCATTGTCTATGGCAAATAAAATACCAAATAAATACTTAAATAAATATAGCCTTACAAATTATATTTAAATACACATGTTCCAATGCATGAAGTCTACATGTGCTTGTCCATTTTATTGTGGACAAGAATATATGAACAACAAAAGATTCTTTTCAAATGTAAGAAGTTGTGACTTTGCCTGAGAAGGTTTCTAACCTCATTATTCTAATATAGGTTTCTCTGATACTGTAGAATAGTGTATCTCAACTTTGGCTCTATTGATAATTTGGATGGGCTAATTCTTTGTTGTGGGAGGCTGCTCTGTACATTATAAGATGCTCAGATAGTACTCCAAGTTAGGGTACAAATGTGGGAATATTGCACATATTGATTCTAGACTGCTGATCTTGTCCATAGTATCCTTTAGAAGAGAGAGGAGAAGTATAAACTTGGATTTTTCTCATCTATTTGATTTCTATCTTTCTTGAAAGGTATCAGTCCATAGTTTGGATCTGGAATGTTCTTCAAAGGCCCATGTGTAAGGCAAGCCTGGTCCCCAGTTTGGTGCTAATGGGAAGTGGTGGAAACCATTAAGAGGTGGGCCAAAATGGGAGATTTTAGGTAATTGGTGGTATGCCCTTGAAGGGAATTGTAGGACAATGGTCTCTTCTCTCTCTTCATTTCCTGGCTGTCAGGAAGGTATGACGCCTCCTCTACCATTTTCTCCTGCCAAGATGTACTGTGCTGTCACAATCCCAAAACAGCAAGGTCAACCATGGGCTAAAGCCTATGAAGCCATGAGCAAAAATTTCCTTTAAGTTACTTATGTTAGATATATTTTGTCATGTTGACAAAAGCTAATACATTACAGTAATGTAAAGGTAACTACCATAACTAGTATGTCTTGCTGTTGGGCTATAGGTTGATAGTAATCACTGATTTTATCTCCAATCATCTTCTATGTAGCAGCTTTATCAAAGACCTCTTTTCTTATTTTTGTGGATTTTTAGACTGTCATGGTAAAGCTCTAACATTTCAAGTCTGAAGACAATCCTTAGGCCAGATGTTGGCCTTTGAGAACTACAACATTAGGGATGATCAAAATTCTGGCAATTGGATTTTACATTTGGCTCCCCTATATTTAGAGAAAGGAAAGTATTGTCCAGACAGTTGCTATTAACTAATTTACATATGGTTCATAAGGGTTCAGTCTCTTAATAAGTTTTAGTTCAGATCTTAGCAGTGAATGCATTTCTAAGGAATTATGAAAAATTGCTATTTAAGTAATTCTAATTACCAATATATAATTTATACTTGAACCTAGGCTATACCTACTTCCTTGATAATGTTAGTTACTATCCTTCTTACTTCCCAACGTGATATTAGTTGCAAGTCTTGCGTTCCAAGCAAAGAAATGGACTTTGGCTAAAAGCAGAAGGTGAATCTACTGGGAGGATTAAACAACTTGGAAAATATCAGAAATGTGTCTCCTCCAGGAATCTGGATACCACTACACACACATCAGTCTTCTCAGGATGCTGTCCAACCATTCTCTTTCCACTTAAAGTTCTAAATGTTGAGAGAGCAAGAATGTGTCTAAAAGGCCAGCTTTGGTCCCTGGTTACACTTTGGTTAGAGAAGCTTATACTTGTTTTATGTTTCCAGGTTTGGACACAATGAAGACAGTAATTTCCCAAAGAAAACTGGGAAAATGGAGATTGGGGTAGCACAAAGTAACATCTGTCTCCTATAGTGCCCAGTGAAAACATCCTTTTTTTTTTTTTTACAGTTCTAGGGATTGAACCAAGGGCTTCCTCATGCATGCTAGGCAAGTGCTATATCACTGAGCTACCAAGCCAGTTTTCTTTCCTGAATAGTTCTTGCTCTTCAGTACCACAGAGAATCCACTCACCCTAAGTGCAGACTTAGTAAGCCTGAGATGATGTTTGCAAATTTAGAAAGGCTTGCCAGAGCTGGTATGGTGATGCAGGCCTATAATTCCAGTGACTCAGGAGGCTGAGGCAGGAAGATTGCAAATTCCAGACCAGCCTCAACAATTTAGCAAGCTCTTGTCTCAAAATTTAAAAATGAAAAGGTTAAGCCAGGCAGGGTGCTGCATGTTTATAATCCCAGTGACTTGGGAAGCTGAGGCCAGATTGCAAGTTCAAAACCAGCCTCAGCAATTTAGCAAGATCCTGTCTCAAAATTAACAAAATGAAAAGGGATAAGGATGTGGCTCAGTGGTCAAGCACCTTGGGTTTCAGTCCCCTGTAACCACCCCTTCAAATAATATTAATAAAATGATCTGGGGATATAGTTCATTTGTAAAGCCCCCTGGTTCAATCCCCAGTAGCCCAAAGGGGGGACAAGGAAATTTTGCCAGCCAGGGATAATAATCAATCCTAGGAGAATAAATTTGTTTATGTGCATAAATGGAAACTTCTTTAGCAGAGTATAATTTTCCATATAGAAAGGAGTGGTATAATGTATGAGGTATAAATTCTTCTCAGAAATTGTACTCTTGACATAACATCATGCCATATGGATTAGAAAAAAAATTAAGAATGATAACTAAGACTGATTTCTGATTACTATAAACTGAAATTATTGTTATTGCATTCTCCTGTCCTCCACCAAATTCATGTGTTGAAGCCCTAACCCCAGGACCTTATCATATGAATGTATTTGAGATAGTGCTTTTAAACAGGTAAGGTGAAATGAGGTCATTGAGGGGCCCCTATTCCAATATGAGTGTTGTTCTTATAAGAAGAGGCAATTAGGACACAGGGACATGCACAGGGGAAAAACCATGTGAAGACACAAGAAAAGAGAGTCAACTATAAGCCAAAGAGAAAGAGAGGTCTCAGAAGAAATAACACTGCCTTCACCTTTCTCTTGGACATCCAACCTGCAGAACTGTGAGAAAAGATTCTTTTTCCTTTTAGACACCTGGTCCCCTATAAACTGGTATAACAGGTTCACAAATGTGTTGACATCAAAACTTCCATGCAGAAATAAACAATAGCCTCTATATTTTTCAATGATTGATTTGTTTTTCATCACAAACTCTACCTTACTAGATAACAGAAAGAAATACAAAAAGACAATGAAATTTTAGTCATGTTCTATAATGCCAGTCTTATTTAAGAATTTAAATCATGTCTTTAGATTATTTATTTTCCGTTTAACAATTGATCAGGTAAATGCAGATATTTGCACCCTTTTCTGCCTCTCTTTCAGGGGTGGAGTGAGGATGGGAAAAGCATCAAATCCTATATAGCTATAGGAAATTGTGTGGAACGGTGTTTGGAACTGTACAGTATCTCCTGCATCATTTTAGAGTGATCCTTTTGGGCTGCTCTCCTGCTGAATCAGGCAATTGTTGGGATTCCACAGATTTCACATTTGTTAGTCTTGGTACTTCCCTCCCACTGGCATCTGTAGTCTCTGCCATTTGCTCTCTACCGGAAGTCCCAAGCAGGAAGCTCTCTATTGGTTCAGTAGAGCACTCATTGCCTCTCCACTCCTTCACCAGGACATGGTGGATCTTCTGGGTTTCCAATATGGGGAGTCAAGGTCCCATATCTGCCTGCTTTCTGCTTCCTCCTCCATTATACTGTTCCTTTCTATATGGAAAGTGGTTGAGTGCAGGCCTCCCCCTAGGCTTGTAGTGAGGGGTGCAAGCCAATAGCTTCAAGGTATTTTGCACATCAAAAGCTAATTATCAGCACTGTTTTTCCTCTTTGTGTTCCTGCTTTAACAACTCTAAATCTCCCCTCTGCAAATTTATTGGCAGGATATAAAATAGATAATATCATTAACAAATTTTAACATAATACTTTCTTTTTTCCCCAGTACTGGGGAGTAAACCCAGGGTCTCAAGCATGCTAGAAACTGTCTTCTAAAGAGTTCCATCCATAGCTCCCTCATTAACAATATTTTGAAGTCCATGTTATTTCCAGCTCTAAAGAACTACTATGGGGTGAATTCTATCTCCACTCCTAGATATAAATATATTTAACATAAATTCAGTCCATTGTGGTAAGTTTGGTAGCATCCCCTTTGCTCAGAATGGTTCTTTGAGGTAGTTCTACATCTCTGAAAGGCTCTGTGCCCTCCATGAGAGATAAAGGAGCTGAACCAGTGGCAACCCATTGAAAAGCGCAGCATTCCTGCTTTTTACAACCATAGCTGAGAGCTGAGAGTCTCCCTCACATTAATGCATAGCCAGTTCCCCTAAACAGGGCTTCAATTCACTGAAAAGCAACCAACAGAGAGTCAGAGTCTGACAATGTGGTCAAGTACATTTTGTTTCTATTTTGAGAAATGTATCACTTAAGATTTTTACCAGGATTTATTGGATTAATTTTCCCCATTTATATATGGTGTTTAAATAGAATTCACATCATATGGGGGTAAAAACCTCTTTATGGACTCCAAGGGATACTGCTTTCATGAACCCAAAGCAAATTTACTGATTTTTCGTAGGCCAGAGATAGGGAAGGTCAATAAGTGTTTTACCCAGAACACTGGATCACAGTCTCCCTTCTCCTTTTAGATGACTATTGAAAGACATTTGAGTATTTGTTATCATTCTCAATTTATCTCAATTCAAAATATTGATCATCTACTAGGCAATTAGCTTGGGGCTGAGCATTATGTGGAATGTTAAGTAAGTACCTGAAGCTTATAACATTGTTGAGTCAACTTGACACTTTAGTAGAAAACAACACAAGGCAAGATAAAGTTAGAGATAAAATATACAGTAAATGGAAATAAATTAAAGCACATATCCATACAAATACTTGTATTCTGATGTTCATAACAACTTTATTTATAATAACCAAAAACCTGGAATAATACTTTTTTCTATTAACTTTTTTTCTATTAACCTTGTGTGTGTGTGTGTGTGTGTGTGTGTTACAGGAGATTGAATCCAGGGCCTTGTGCATGTTAGGCAAGCACCCTGCCACTGAGCTACATCTCTGCCTTTTTAGTTTTTGAGACAAGGTCTTGCTAATTGCCCAAGGTGATTTTGAATTTGGGATCCCCTACCTTAGCCTTCTGAGTAGCTGGGATTACAGGCATGAGTCACCATACCTGGCCAAATCACATTTTAGTAACTTAAAACAATAAACATTTTTAAATACACATTTCTGTGGATCAGGAATTTGTGAGCAGCTTAGCTGAGTGGGTCTGGATCTGGATGTCCCTTGAGGTTGCAATTAAACTGCTGAGGGGCTGTACAGTTTACTGTGTATCAATTATACCTCAGTAAAGCTTGAAATTTATGATAAAAATGTTTTCAGTTCTGATGCCAATTATATCTTCCAGAACTTTAGTTTGAGGTCTGTTTTACTGGTCCAAATATGTGACTAGTCAAGTGCCGCAGTCTGGCTGGGCACACAATCACGAGCCACCACACAGCTTGTAGATTCAAACAGCAACTCTTTATTCCCGAACTCACACCAGCCGTCTACAATCACGTTCTGGGGAAGTCCACGTTCTCTGCCCAAATCCACGTTCTCTGGGCTTCTATCTCCAAAATATACTGTCTGAATCCCGTGAGAACTCAAGGGGAACTCAGGCAGCAGGATACGCCCTATTCCCAGGAGGAATAATCTTAAACCTTAAACCTGGAACCTAAACTGGGAACGCCCTAAACACGATTATCTTAAAACCGGGAACACCCTAATCTGCCTTGGTCCTTGAGCAAGGTCACCTACATTCAACGTCGCTGCAACATGTCAGCAACATGGGGTACGCTGGCAAGGAAATTGTCATACCTACTTGGCTAATGGCTCCCAGCAGTCAAGAACTTCTATCTCTTGTGGGACAGTGTTCAATATGAAAAGATTTTTTAAAAAAAAAGTATTTTTACTTGGGGCTGGAGTTGTGGCTCAGTGGTAGAGTGCTTGCCTAGCACATGTGAAGCACTGGGTTTGATCCCTCAGCACTGCATAAAAATAAACAAATAAAATAAAGGTATTAAAAAATGTTTTTAGTTGTAGATGGACATAATCCCTTTATTTGGTTTATTTATTTTTATGCAGTGCTGGGGATCGAAACCAGTGCCTCACATGTGCTAGGCGAGTGCTCTACTACTGAGCCACACCCCAGCACCATGAAAATAATTTAGTAACTTCTTCTAACATAAGGTAATAGTTTTAGGACCCTGGGTTCTTACTAGGTTAATCATACCACTTCAGGTTATTGTCCTTTTAAAAATACTTCTTGAAAAATTCTAAATATGTAATTCTAACGATGTCTATTTTGTTTTGTGGGTTCATTAAAGATTAAACTATTGTCTTCCTCCATAACTACACTCCCTTATCTTTGTTTATTAAATCACTATTAACCCAGCACCTCAATCCGGAAACATTTACTGCTTCTCCTTCATTGACATCTTCCTCTCCAAACCCGCTCCTCACAATTTACTCATGAATTCAACAAATATGCATTGATCAACTGCCTCACTTCAGACTGTACTTGTAAGACATATAATAATGCTGGGCACAGTGGCGTACATCTGTAATCCTAGTGACTTAGGAGGCTGAGGCATAGGGATACCAAGTTTGAGGCCAGCCTGGACAATTCAGTGAAACCATGTCTCAAAATAAAAAATAAGATGGGCCGAGGATGTAGCTCAAGTGGTAGAATTCCCTTGAGTTCAATTCCCAGTACTGGAAAACAATCAAAACAAAACAAAACCCCAGGCATAGAGTGTTGAACAAAGTCCCCTGACCCCTACCCTTATGCAGCTTACATTTTACTGAAGAATATAATCTCCAAGTCTGATCAATTATATACCAGAAATACCTTTTATCCTACTGTACTCAATTCCCAATGCTAATGATTCAGTTTAAACACTCATCATCTCTTGTCCAAAGTAATTTTCTAACTCATCTCTATTCTTGTTATATCCTCAAACTAGCTTGTTCTCCATATCACCTCCAAAGTCTGCTTTCTAAAACATAGATTTGATTGTAATTTTCTGATCATTTTTGATAGATTCATATTACCAGCTGAATGAAGTCCAAATTCCTTCATGACTTGACCATGGCCTGCTGACTCAGCCTCAATCTTACCATCTCCCCTTCTTCATTCTAGTAGTACTGTACTATTTAAAGTTCCCTATCTTCCTGTGTGTACACGAATACTTGGTTTTGGCTTGGAAATGAACTTTGACTTCTCCTTTGCCTAATAAATTCCTATGTATACTTCAAGACAACTATTCATAAGTAGAATTTATCAGGCTCTCAACCTTGTACACAGCAATCTAGAAATTATCAAGGTAGTATATAAATCAGTCTCATGCATGTGTGTGTGTGGGGGGGTGAGGTTGGGGATTGAACTCAGTGATGCTCTACCATTGAGCTACTTCCCCAGTCCTTTTTAGTTTTTATTTTGACACAAGGTCTCACTAAGTTGTTCAGGCTGACCTCAAACTTGCAACCCTCCTGCCTTAGCCTCCAAAGTAGGTGGGATTACAGGTTTGCACCAATGCAACCTGCAGTAACTCCAACTTGAGGAAGAAAAAGAAGGCTAGCATAACAAAACATTTTCACAGAATACTAAAATCACATGAAGTTACCCTGTAGATAATCAACTTCATGAATCTAAATAAGACTTTTCACATTCATGTCTGAGCACAGACTAAAACACTATGCTAACCCCAAAAGTGGCTACACAATTCCTTTTCCTAGTTAGTGGAACTGGCTGCTATCTTGCAAATTAAAGATTTAACTTCATCTTGTTTTTTTCTTTTTCCTACATAAAAATTATTAAGATGTCTGATCATAGAATGGTTCCCATGTTCTGAAAGCACCTGATCCCAGAAAACCCTGCTTCCTTGAGCCTTCCAAAAAATACAAGTTCAAACTCAGCTTAACAAATCCTTTCTTACTACCTCTGAGACTCCCCTTAGTTCCTTGGGGCCTGAGGTCTCCCTTGATGTAGCAAATAATAAACCCAGATTTATTTGAATACAGGTATATACCTGGTGGTATTTGGCTGGTGGGCATTGAAGTATTTACATATTTGATTTTTCTACCAGACTGTGAAGATTGAGATCTTGTTTCTGGCATTCCCTATACTAAGCATAGTGCCTGACTAGATAATGAGCACACTAATGGGAAACATTAATAAATTTGTACTTTATGATTAAAGAAACACAATTTTAAAATGGAAGAAGTTGCTTGAGTGAAGCATGTTATTTCACATCAAATTCTCTGCTGGTTGGCTACTGACTGAGTTTGTTTTGCATGTGAGTGTGTTCCTGTGGCTTTGATGCTATTGCTCTTGGCCAGTTCCTACCATCAACACAGCTCATGTCTTCATTTTAAAGTGATGATGGCTTGCATTGTACCACCCAAGGATCTCACAGTCCCACATTCCCAGCATGCATCACCACACAGCCCACCAGGTGTGAGGATGCTGTTATTTGTACTATACATTGCTGAAAATAAGTCACAGTAGGAAGGCAGATTAGGATAGTTTAAAGAGTGGGGAAGGAGAAGCTATGAAAAACCAGAAAGAAAATTGATTTCTAACTACAGTTGAACTTCATACTTATTTTGACTTTGTGGATCATTCAAGGTATAGTGTAGTATGGTTGTTCTCTTTCAATTTATATCTATCTGGAGATTTCCAGAGCACTTCAACATTAACGTTAAAGTTCTTTATGTTTTGCACATTAGTAACATACTATTCAAAGTGCAATTAAAAAGTCCTAGTTCTATTCAAGGAATTCACCTCATTTAAGCTCAGTACTGCAGACTGTCAAGAATTTAGGTTTTTTGGTTTTTTTTTGAGTCAGAGGGACATGAATTGGAACCCAGATTCATAGATTCCTGAAAATGTGATTTTTATGTCATCCTTTCTGAGGTTCCATTTTTTAGCTATAAAATAAGGATATCAATAATAAACACCCTACAGAACTGTGGTAATAAGGAAATGAGATAGTACATAAAAACCTTTCTTCACATTCAAAGCCAGCCTCAGCAACAGCTAGTCACTAAGCAACTCAGTGGCACCCTGTCTGTCTCTAAGTAAAATACAAAATAGGGCTGGAGTGTGTCTCAGTGGTTGAATGCCCCAAGTTCAGTCCCTGGTACCAAAACAAAACAAAACAAAATGAACAACAACAAAAAACACCCTTTCTTGACAACACAAAATACTAAAAAATTATCTGTTATTAATATTCTGCAAGGCAGAATACTATGCAATATTATGTTATATATTATGCTTATTTTACATACTATTATAGTATATAATATGCTATGCATATTATAGATTATGAACTAAAATGTAAAAGTTTATAATGTGTGATTTAGTCAAACTCATTAGCTTGGTAATAAAAACTTTGTGGGCCGGGCTTGTATATATTATGTCTTTGTCTGAAATAAACCTCTAATCTAGAAAAATAAAATAAGTTCTTTATAATACATTTACAGATGGAGTTTTAGTGTTTGAACTAGATGACTTTCAAGTTTCCCTGTTGTCAGAAAGAGAACAGTGCATTTGATGAACAGCAGGACTAAACCAAACAGTAAAAGTAGTGGAAACGACACCAGCCTTTGGGAGGGATGGACATTACTATCACAGTCAGCTCAAGACGATGAAAGGAACTTTAATCAAATTGTAAGCTCTGACAAGAAGGTGATGGGTGATTGGCTATTCTAAGAGGCAATTAGCAGCCTGGAAATCAAGAGTGAGTCAGAACATAGAACCCCACAGAGCAACTGGATGACATGTGTAAATAAGAGACATTGCTATTATTATTAGCTAACATTAGTGAGTTCTTTTTATGTTCCAAATACTGTTCTGAGGATTCCTTCCTTCCTTCCTTCCTTCCTTCCTTCCTTCCTTCCTTCCTTCCTCCCTCCCTCCCTCCCTCCCTCCCTCTTCCAGGGATTGAATTCAGGAGCCTTGAACCACTGAGCTACATCCCTAGCCTCCAAAACTATTCTGAATTGTGTCAGTTCATTTAATCCTTGTAACTCCCCAATATGAATGGTACTATTAACTCCATTTTACAAATGAAATGGAGCTGGAGTGGATTACCTGGATACTACAGTGGAAACTGATTCCAAAGGCATCATTTGTCAGGTCCCCTTGGTTTGCAGTTTCTTTGAGGGTCTTTTAATCTCTGACATTGAATCACTCATATCTGGACAAGCAATTTGGATCACTTTCATGTCTTTCCTTATCTCGCTTATGTTTTCCTCCACATTTTTGAGCATATGGAATGAGTTATAATAATTACTTTAATGTTTATGTTTACTAGTTCTGTCATGTGTTTCTATTTTGATTGACTTTTCTCATTATTAAGGATCTCATTTGCCTGTTTGTTTGAATGCCTGTTAATTTTTTATTACATGTGAGACATTGAGAATTTTCCTTTGTTGGCTACTGGCTATTCATGGTTCTTAAAAAACTATTTTCAAGTTTTGTTCTAGGACATAGTTAAATTACTTTTAACAGTTTTTTTTTTCTTTTTGAGACTTCTTTTGGGTTTATGTTTTCCTGTTTGTAGTGAGTGGCTAAACTTCTGCCCTCTCCAACCGGGTTCTACCCTCGTCCCTGATACTTGTTTAAAGGTTTTATCAGTCAGGACCAGGTTAACCTTCAGCCTAGGGCTAATTCTGCCCACTAGGAAGTCCATACGCTTATAAATATTCCACTCAATGCCCCGTGCTTTATGTTTCCACTCTGACTGAAGGAACAGCAACTATTCCTGTCTTGTGTGAGCTCCAGTGATTGCTTGGCCTGCCCCTTTCTGGGGGTTCTTTTCCATTCTGTATTTTATATGTGCAATGCCAGGACTCAGGTGAAGGTGAGGGTGGGGAGGATCTCTGAGCATCTTTACAGCTCTCCTTTTTGAGGCTCTGGTCTTTCTGATTCTTCGCACAAACTCTAGTTTCTTTGGCCTGAGCAAAATTTCCAGTCTGCCTTCCCAACTAGGGACCATTCTGCCTCTCTACATTGAACCCTGGAAACTTTCTCTAGGCAGTAAGCTTCGGCATTCTTGGGGCTTAGCACTTTGATTTTTCTCTTCCAGGAATCACTGTTCTGTCATGCCTGCTGTTCAATGCCTGAAAACAGCTGTTTTATAATTTTCCCTATTTTTCATTTGTTTGTGGCAGGGGGGCAATTGTAGTCTCTCTTCTTCCATCTTGGTCACATGCAGAAATTCCTGAGTATGTTTTTATGAAGTTAATAAAACTGGGGCCTGGTTAAGCCATGATTTGTATCCCTAAATACAACACACACGGTTTAATCCACTATTTCATGACCACATAACATTCCACCTGGACTTAGCCTGATCCTCATTTTAAGGTCTGTAACTTTTCATGTACAGATTTATGTGCCAGCCATGGCTTTTCCAGTTGAAAGTCTAGAAATTCTACTCAAAGAAGCCAAAGGAAAATGTCCTTTTAGCTCACCTAGCTAAAAGTGAGTTTTAGGCCTGTATAAAATGGGAGGGAGTTTCCAATGACATTATGAAAGTTCTGGATTTTTAATTCTTAGAAATATTTTCTATAATAGCTCTCAAATGGCAGACAAGATTGGAACTATAGGAGTTATATCCAGAAAGTTTTCTACTTCAAGACATAAATATCATGAGTTTAAACACTATCACTACCATGAAAGAAAGAAGATATGTTTTTGTATAGCTGTAATGGTTAAATTGAATCTTTGATTGGATTAAGAGATGCCAGGGACTGACAGGGCTTATGGGTGTGTCCATGAGGGTATGTCTAGGAATGATTGGCTCATGTGATAGCCAACTGAAATAGAGACCCTCCCTCAGTATGGGCAGCACTGTCCAATAGGATGATGGCTTAGATGGAATAAAATTTGGAAGAAGAAGGAAGCAGCAGCAGATGCAAGCATGATTCTTCTTGAACAGGTTCTTGATTGCTGCTGTGATCATCTGAAGATATTGGACTCTTGCTTTTTCACTCTTCCAAAGTGGGCTTTGCCAGTAATTCCTCAGAAGCCTTCAGTTTTGGATTAGGGTAGCACTGTAGATCCTTCCTGTTCTGGGATTTCAACCTCTTGGACTCTGCATTTACTAGTTCTTCCAGCTCTCCAGCTTGCAGACGACCAGTGTAAACTATTCAGCTTCTGGTCACTAAGCCAACCTAATAAGTCCCCTTTTTATAATTTTACTTCCTGTTGATTCTGTTCTACTAGAAAACTCTGACTAAAACAATAATCCTTGTGGAAGAGTCCTCCATGTCAGATTGGCCAGACTTGGTTTACATGGCCTTTTAGACCCATTCACTCTGGCTTGGGGGTGAGAAGCTCTTCCATCACCCAACAGTGGCCATGTGTTCAACCTGAGTCCTATGGAATGGGTTATACATAGGAAAGTGGGTGCTATTATCAGGAGGAGGAGATGAGTCCCTAGGCAGGACAGGGCTATTCATATTAGACTTGAGGTACAAGGCAGAAGCTTAATTCCAGGAATAATACAGAAACCCAGTACCATATTTGATATCCAAAATAAAGAATTTACTTCAAGGTGAAAGTGTCTGCTGACCCACTAAATGAAGACCTAAATCTTCGAAAAGGACAGACTGGTCACAGAATATTGATAATATCAGAGCTAATACATTTGCACCTGTAGTAGTGAGATTTTACAATTCTATTGCAACATAATACAGAAATAGTGTTTTTATTAGTATAACACTCCTGATGCCTAAACTCCTGGTACAAAAACATAGGTGAAATGTTGCTATTGATTGTAAATTGGAGAAAAATTTCACTCCTAGATTATTTCAATAAAATTTTATCAATGAATTATATGGATTATTAAAAAGAATTTTTATTATTGAAATGAGAGAGAAATCTTGTCATTTTTTGGAAAAATAGCAGTGAGATTACCAAGGGTATACCATGTTGTTCATGTTATTCAACAGTGGGATTTTTGTTCAAATCCAGTTTGTGGCTTTAAAAGTTCTAAGCAATTGGTAGTAGCTGCCTGATTTATTGTTATACAGGATTTTCAGGTTTGTATTTGGACTGAGCTGGAAAGAGTGACTGTATTCCAGGTTAGCACTTATGAGCATTTGTAAGACTTATGATCTAAATCAGAAGAGTAACTACAGCTGGCTCTGGTTTCATGGCCATGGGTAAATTGTTTAGAGTCACCTGAGTTTTTATTTTTACAAAGGAAAAATGCTTTTTTTTTTTTTTTTTTTTTGAACTGGAGATTGAACTCAGGGACACTTGACCACTGAGACACATCCCTCGCCATACTTTGCATTTTATATAGATAGGTCTTACTGAGTTGCTTAGTGTCTCACTGTTGCTGAGGCTGGCTTTGAACTTGTGATCCTCTTGCCTCAGCCTCCCAAGCTGTTGGGATTGCACAAGTCTGTCACCGCGCCCAGCTGGAGAAATGCTTTTTTAACACTCACATATGCTACAAAGATTGACCAGTGATGAAACAATATATTGTTTAGGGATATGTAATATCATAAATTCTTTTTAAAAAAAATCATGGAATTGGGCTGGGGATGTGGCTCAAGCGGTAGCGAGCTTGCCTGGCATTCGTGCGGCCTGGGTTCGATCCTCAGCACCGCATGCAAGCAGGGATGTTGTGTCCACCGAAAACTAAAAAATAAATATTAAAAAAAAATTCTGTCTCTTCTCTCTCTCTCTCTCTCTCTCTCTGTCTCTCTCTCTCCTCTCTCTATGTCTTTAAAAAAATCATGGAATTTAGGATTTTGGTTACTTTTAGGCACAGATTGAGTGAGGAGGAGGATGGAAGAGAGGACCCTAGTAATACTAAAATTCATATAGTTTTTAAGTGAGGTACAATGTTCATAAGTGTTCATAATATAGTATATAAATTTGGAGTGCATTAAATATTACAGAATAAAATATTAAATAATAATGAAATACATTCCTTTAAAAATATTCTAGCATCTTGAATAAAGGACATTCAGAAAAGCAAGTGATTCAACGTATTCCTAAACCCAATAAATCTGTATTTGAATTAGATTCTTCTCTAGTTTCACACATATTGAAGAGGTTGTGCAGGGTATCATGGGAGAGATCTTGGTTAACACATTCTCTTTCTTGTCAACATAATTTAAAATGTACATATGCCCATATCTGCATGTGTAGGAATATAGGAACTACAAGCAAAAGATTTCTACACTTACTATTTCTAATTTCTCATCCTCCTGAAATTCTGTCTTCTTGGACTTGATTCCTTACTATTCTACTGAGTAGTTCATATCAAAATCACAAATTACTTCCATCTTGCCAAGTCCAGTGGTTAGTTTTTTAAAATCTCCATGCGGGCAAGGGGTATAGCACAATGTCCTGGGTTCAATTTATATATATATATATATATATATATATATATATATATATATTTTTTTTTTTTTTTTTTTAAAGCCTTATTCTTTTCTCCTTGTATTTGACCTCTCAGCAGCCTCCTCTTACCCACCTTCTTTTTCCCTCACTGTGGTACTGGGGATTGAACCCAGGACCTTTCTAAGTGCTAGGCAAGCACTCTACAATTGAACTCATCCCCAACCCTTTTAAAATTTTATTTTGAGACAGTTTCTCACTATGTTGCCCATGTTGGTCTCAAACTTGGTATCCTGAGTTTCTGTGATTGCAGGCCTTCATCACTATGTCTGGCTTTCAGCAGCTTTTATCCTAGATAAACACATCTTTCTGGAAACACACAGTTTTCAAAAATTTCTTCTATTTCTTTCATTTTCTTGCAGTGCTGGGATTGAACCTGGGGCCTTATACATGCTAGGCAAGTGCTCTATCACTGAGCCACATTTCCAACCCTCTTTTAACTATTTCTGAGTATTTTTTGCTGGTCCAGCCTCTTCTCTTCTTGGTTTCTTAAGGTGAATGACCAAATCCTGTCTACAGTTCTCTTCTCTTTCTATAATCTCTCACTAGGTGATCTCATAATGTATTGCTTAGTCATAAATCTCTATCACCAGATTTGTGTCTCTGAGTGCCACACTGCGGCATCAGACAACTTCAAAGTTTTCTCATCTACTAGATTTTCTGCTCTTAGAAAATGCTATATCAACCATGCCAACATCTCAGGCTACAAACATCTTTGATTCCTTGCTTTCCCTGACACCCCACAATCCATCCTTTATCAAGTACTTGCCAGAACCATCTTCCAATATGTTCCAAACATAACCACTTCTCATTAATTCCACCACTATCATTCTATTCCAAACATCTATCGTATCTCACTTCGATACTCCCTCACCCTACACAGCAGCTAGTGTTATCTTTTTAAAGCATAAATTTGATTATAACATTTAATAGCACAAAACTCTTTGCTTGCTTCCTATTAAAATGATAATAAATTCTAATTGTCTTGCTATGGTCACTAAGGCCTACATGGCCAGGTTCCTCCTAGCTCTCCGACTTGATCCTGAATCACTCTTCTCTCTCTGGTTACCAGCCGCACTCACCTTTTCTCCACACCTAGTTACACAGAGCTCTATCCCCTCTCAAGGTTTTGCATTTGCTAGTCTTTTTGCTTGAAATGTCTCTCTTCTGTCTTGTATGCCAAGCTGTCATACTATTTCTTTTTTGCTTTATTTGAGTCTTAATTTAAACACCAATTCTTCAAAGAGAATTTCCTCTCTGATGTTATGCTAAGTAACATTTGACATGTTAGTAATAACTATTATACAATAATGATGATAAAAATTGTGAGATGTTGTTAAGATACTATATGCTTAGCAGAACTATCTCTGTGTGTGTATGGAGATTATTTTTTTCCTGGAACCATTCAAGAGTAAGATGTTTATGTCATGGTCCTTTACCTTCACATATGTCAGAGTGTACTTCTTGAGAATAAAGGTATTATTTTATATAACTTTAGAATTTTTACCAATATCAATAAATTATACTCATACAAATTTTCAGCACTTATTATATATCATTCACTGTGTATTATACAAGATTGCAATGGGAAAGATTCTCTCTCTGTAGTTTTTTTTAGAGCTAAGAATTTAATCTTTAAATATTTATTTATTTATTTTTGTGGTACTGGGGATTGAACCCCCTTATCGTGTTTTAATTGTTATCATTGGTCTCACAGAGTTGATGAAAAATGGATTAGGGGGCTGGAGATGTGGCTCAAGCGGTAGCGCGCTTGCCTGGCATGCACGGGGCACTGGGTTCGATCCTCAGCACCACATAAAAATAAAATAAAGATGTTGTGTCAACTGAAAACTAAAAAAAATATTAAAAAAGGAATTTAGAATGTAGGAAAAACCATATCCAAGTCAAATATGATGGGAGACACAAATTGGATTGACTTTGGTTCCTAGTTCCCATAGTGGATGGGATTGGTATGTGTGCCATCTTATTTAGCTCTATTATTTTTGCTGGAACTTGAAATGTGAACATGGATGAAAAGCTAGTGGTCATAAACCATCTTGGGATTGGACTCTGGAGAGAGTGGGATAGGACTCTGGAGAGAAGATCTATAAACTCCTGCTGCAGATGTACCTGGAGCTGTCATAGTTTCAGCCTTCCCTAAGGCTGAGTTGTTCAGCTCTTCCTCAGATTTATGGAAGGCATCCAGGATCCTTCTATCAACCCTTTATTTCCATTCCTTAACTAAAATTCATATCTGTTCTTTGCTTCCCATGAAATGTACCAGGTATTGGTGGAGGTTTCAAAACAAAGGCAGCAATCAAGCTGAGATTGGAAGGATAAACATGAGTTTTCCAGATAGATATCTAGGCAGAATATAGCATATAGATTTCTCATTTGTATGTTGATTATTTTTCAGAACCTGTGTTAGTTCCCCCCTAAGAGAGTAACTTAAAATTTGACTGGTCAGGGTGAAAAATAGGAAAAAATATTATTGAGAGTAAACATTTGAAGGACCTGAGAGTTTGCATTAAAAACGTGCCTTTCCTTCAACAATCCATCTACTCCAAATTTTGAGTGAATACAATGTGGACAAGTCTGTTCTCAGTGCTATCAATTTTTAATAGTAGTTATTTTATGCCAAGTAAAGTTTATATACAAAGGTACAGAATTTTAAAAACTTTATTCTGCGTTTCTGAAAATGGGGAAATTCAAATCTCAAAATACTCAAAACTAATAATTTATTTGCAAACATGACCTAGAAAGTCAGTGGAATGCAGTAATCTTTTCAATATAGCCATTACAGGAAATTTAAGCCCAAACTTAGACTCTGGTAAAGCTTATTAAATGGATGATTAAATTAAAATTAAATAAAAGTCTGATTTACTTATTGCAGGGATTTGGCAAGCAAGCAACCAAATCAACCAGTTGATTCAGTTGCCTTAATCAAATAAGGAGTCAATTAAGTTGAATGAAAAATACTTACTCATATATGTGTGTGTGTGTGTGTGTGTGTGTGTGTGTGTGGTGGTCATACACACACACACACACACACACACTAAGGTAAAATCCATCTGGATGAAAGAAAAGTTTCTTTTTGAGAACAAGTGGGTTGGGCTACTTAGAAAGTGCCAAAGAGTTGGGGGTAAAACGATGAAAAGTTTGGGTTTCAAAATTTTCATTTTTCTGATTTCAAAATGTTTGCTCAAGTCCTTTTTGTCTGGTCATTCTATCCAGGAGATAGATGGTTTCAGAGGCTTCTGTGGCTCAGGAGGTTGAAGGGGACAGTAGTAGAAGGAATCATTGATTTTTGTGTTCCCAGTGTCATAGTGCAGCCCCTGTAGACATGCTCCCTCTGTGTTATGGTTCAGATTTGAGGTGTCTCCATAAGACTCCTGGGTGAGACAATGCAAGAAAACTTACAGGTGAAATGATTGGGTTATAAGAGCCTTATCCTAGTCAGTGCATAATCCACTTGAATGAATTAACTGAGTGGTAACCATAGGCAGTAGGACTGGCTGGAGGAAGTGGGTAGATTGTGTCCTTGGTGATTGGAGCTCTTTATCTCCGTTTCCTGATTGCCCCGTCCTGAGGAGCTCTCTTTGTCCACCCCCTTCCTCCACGGGCCTCACCTTCTATACCCTTGCATCATGGGCTTCACCTTGGGCCCAGAGTAATGGAGCTGGCTGTATATGCACTGAGACCTCTGAAATCATGAGCATCAAATAAACTTTTTCTCTTCTAAAATTGTTCTTGACGGGTCTTTTGGTCAAAATGGCAAAACAAAACAAACAAACAAAAAAACCCTGACTAAAACACTCCAGAAGTGTGGCATCATGGCATAAACTTGCCAAGCTAATCTAATTCTGCCATATAATTCACAGACTGAAACACATCGCCTGTCTTCAGACTCTCCAAAGAAACCTAAAGGATTTGCAGATTTTCCTGTCTGAAGGATTTGGAATTTTTTTTTTAGATGAATTCCTGGCCTATTGGGGATTATTTTGACAATTTCTTAAGTTTAGGATTTATATGTCTAAAATTCCACAAGATTTCAAGAGAGCTGAAAAATTCACAGGACACTCACTCTTAACTGTGGGGTGCCCAAGTGCTTTGCTCACAGAGCCAACAGCTGTGCAAATCTTACCTTAAAATTTTATCAGAGAAACACAGTAAAGGACCCGATGACATTAAGTGAGATGTTAGATATACATACTCAATTAAATCATGTGGCTAGAATCAACAAAAGCATTTTATCTTTAAATATTTAATTTTTTGCCTGCATAGACATAAACCAAAGGAGTCTGTCAACATGGCTCATCTTCAGAGCTTTAATGTATAGCCCAGGTTAGTGAAATGACTATTAAAAGATTTGTTAGATTATCACTACCTTTGTTTCTTTGATTTTGTTGTTTTTAGAATATTTACTTAGGAAATAAAAGAGCAATAAATATGGAGGTAGTTGAAAAATCAAAAGGTACCAACAAGCTTAAAATAAAAAATAAGCCCCTGACCTTCATGTCCTTCTACACCAAAACAATCCTTTGACTTTTTTTTTAGTGACTTCTATTCTCAAGTCCACACTTCTAGATGACAAACTTGTACTCCTATTTTTTTTTTTGAATTATTAATTTTAGGCATCTGGTTATGACAGATAAGAATTCAGCTCTCTTACACTACCTTATTCTTCTTCCTACTCATCTCCTGTTACATGTCACAATTTTAATTAAATCCATATTTAGTGTAAAACCATTACAACCACGTCAATACATACCGTGGAGTTAACCCATACGCTGTAGGATGCATTCTCCCTTTTTCAGTAGAGTTTTTACTTTGTTGATTGTCTGCATTGCAGCACGTGCTCTCAGGACTCTGCCTCTCCTGCCCCAATGCAAATGCTCTATGATATTAATTATTCTACTGAATATGTCTTTCCTGAAGACAACTAATTGAGGTCTCTTGTTCTCTCACTCCAACATGGGCTTTATAGCTAGTGACCTGGGACCCCTAACTCCATTAGGTTGGCTCTGTTTGTCTTCAGATTTTATATTTTCCAATCTCATTTTACTCTTAATCTTAGTGGACCTTAATATCCAGTGAAAAGATGACATCTTTTGAAAGGGTGTATGGAAGTTAAAATATCTTACCATCTGCATATAGGAATTTGTCTTTATTGTATCCTCATTTTTCAGGAAAAATATGTGACTCAAAATTATGTTGCATCATCATTTTGAAGGAGTTGCTCTATTGTCCTCTAATTTACAAAGCCATTTCTGGATCAGTCAGTCAATGCCATTCCCAACCTCCAGTCTATTTTTGTTGTTGTTAACAAATGTATATATTCATTCTGTTTAAATATATATGACAGTAGAAGTCTTTTGACATATTACACATACATGGAGAATAACTTCCCTTTCTTGTGGTTAAACATGGGAGTCACACTGATCATATATTCATATATAAACATAGGAAAGTTATGTCTGATTCATTCTACTGCTTTTCCCATTCCCTCTCCCTTCCCATCATTTCCTTTGTCTAATCCAGAGAACTTCCACTCCCCACCACTTATTGGGTGTTAGCATCTGCATATCAGAGAAAACATTGGGCCTTTGGTTTTTGAGGATTGGTTTATTTCACTTAGCATGATAATCTCCAGTTCCATCCACTTATTGGCAAATATCATAATTCATACTTCTTTATAGCTGAGTAATATTCCATTGTGTACACATTTTCTTTATCCTTTCATCTGTTGAAGTACACCAGGTTGGTTTCATAGCTTAGCAATTGTGAATTGAGCTGCTGTAAACATTGATGTGGCTGTATCACTATAGTGTGCTGATTTTAAGTCCTTTGGGTATATACCAAGGAGTAGGAAAACTGGGTCAAGTGGTGGTTCCATTCCAAGTTTTCTGAGGAATCTTCATACTGCTTTCCAGAGTAATTGTACCAATTTGCAACTCCACAAGCAATGTATGAGTGAACATATTCTTCCATATACTTACCAACATTTACTATCAATTGTATTCTTGATAATTGCCATTCAGACTGGGATGAGATGGAATCTCAGTGTAGTTTTATTTCTCTAATTGCTAGAGATGTTGAACATTTTTTTCATATATTTGTTGACTGGTCATATTTCTTTGTGAAGTGCCTGTTCAGTTCCATTTATAGATTTGGTTATTTGCGGTTTTTTTGGTATTTGTTTTTTAAGTTCTTTATATATCCTGGAGATTAATACTCTATCTGAATCAGCATCTAGTCTTTCGATGAGACCTAATGTTCTTATTCTGGAAACTTGAAATGTCTTCTCTATTCCTGTGGATGTGTACCGATGTGGGTCTTTTCCAATTCATGCGCTAGGCACCTGGTGGCCACTTTCAATGTGGAGACTTCTCTCTTTCCATTGGTACATTTAAAAAAAAATTTTTAATATTTTTATTTTTTAGTTGTCGGCGGACACAACATCTTTGTTTGTATGTGGTGCTGAGGCTCGAACCCGGGCCGCACGCATGCCAGGCGAGTGCGCTACCACTTGAGCCACATCCCCAGCCCCGTACATTTATTTTTTTTGCTTTCCAAAATCATGTTTATCTCTCTCATCCACTAATATTTCTTCTTCCAATTTCATAATTTTTGTCAATATGTTTCCTCATTTTAGTGGAATCTTGGGAAGGAGAAGAGATAAACATGGGTAGTGAACCCAGTGTCCTTAACTGAAATCTCATACCTCTTTTTTTTCCATTTGGGAAATTGATTCCCCACTCCTTCCCTCTGCCCCAATTTCATGGGTCTCTATCAGTGAGATAGTAAAGGATAGGCAGTCAAGTAGGGAAGACACAGTAAAGGCTACCAAGAGGGCAAGCACATGCACAGCCATTTTAACATGCCCTGACATGTAATAAAATAGTTCTTGTTTCTCAAAGGGCATACGTTTCCATCACTTGGAGAGCAACTGTCTAATGTGGCCTGACCACTACCACCTTGGGACAGTTGAAATATCAAGAACCAATCAAGAGGAGCTTACCAACTTCACCTTAAGTACCTTGAAAAGAAGGAATACTGTAAGACATACACTGTACCCTTGTCCCTCCCAGGTGCACGGTGCAGGGAGTTCTGAGTCTTTTACTTTCCTTTTAAATAAAATTCCTGCTTGCTTGCTTACCTCAGCAGTGTTCCCAGTGTCCATCCTTCAACTCCATGGAACACCAGCCTGCTGCTGACTCCGGCTGGTGATAGCTTAGGGGCTTGTCTGAAATCTCCAACCCCTACCAAGGAAAGTCATTTGCACCTGATGCTCTTTGCCTTCACTATCCTTTGGAGGAAAACCAGGCACCCACCACTCACTTAAAAGCAATTAGCTCAGCTGCCAGTCTCAAATCTCAGGTGATAAGTTTGTGTTTTGGTAGTTTCCAATCACCTGTCTTGTGGCTCCTGTTGTGGAAAGGAGGGCTTTTACCAATGGAAATGCCAACAGGTTAAGTGACCCTGATCAAGGCCCCTGTTAAGGCAATCACTGGAGGAATGAATGTCCCCAGGAGTTCAGGCTCAGGGGCCTGCACCCAGACCTGAAGAGGCCCCCAGGATCAACCTTAATGTTTCCTATGACTCCCATTATTATGCATGAACCCCAGGTATGCTTCTCAGTAGGAAGCCAAAAGTATTAATTTCCTTTTGGACACTGGCACCAGCTTCTCATACTTGTCTCTTACCTTGGATCCTTTTCCTCTGATACTATGACAGTGCAAGGGGTGCCTGGGTGGCCTATTACTAGATATCCCCCCTACCACCATTAAGCTATAAATGAAATGGGGTGATGTTTTCTCATGAACTGTGATAGTCCCAGAGTACCCTCTCTGGGGAGAAATTTACTCTCAAAACTTGAGGTTTCCATCAGCATGAATTTGAGACCCCAGGGTTCATTATGTCTATCTCTATTAGAATGTGATATACACCCTGAAGTGTGGGCCACTGAGAGCAAAATCAGGCAAGCAAAGAGTTCAGTTCCAGTTAAAATAACTTTGAAGGACCCCTCCACCTTCCCACACCAGAGACATTATCTTCCGAACCTAGAGGCACAAAGAGGTTTATTGGAGATTATTCAAAACCTTAAACGACAGGGACTCTGGTGCCCCTGCAATACACTCATTTTAGGAGTCCAAAAAATCAAATAGGGTATGGCATCTAGTCTAAGACCTTAGAATAATCAATGAAGCAGTCATCCCCCTTCATCCTGTGATGCCCAATCTTTATATCTTTCTACTTTGTTATCTGAGATTCCTTCTGCTACTGCTTGGTTTACTATATTAGATTTTAAGGATTTTTTTTTTCTGTATACCCCTAGACAATCAGTCACAGTATCTTTGAAGACTCAGGCAGTGGATTTCCATTAACCTGGACAGTATTACCCCAAAAATTCAGAGATAGTCTCCACTTGTTTGGGCAGTTCCTTGCAGAATTCAGGGATAGGTCATCTGTAACTGTCCTCCAACATGTGGATGACATTCTCCTATATACTACCACCCAAGAAGAATGTCGAATGATCACTACAGAGCTTCTAAATTATTTAGCTGTTAGAGAGTGTAAGGTATCAAAAAAGAAAGCCCAAATATGCTAACCACAGGCTCAATATCTAGGATTACAATTGTCTCAAGGAATCTGCAGGCTAGGGAAAGAGAGGATTGCCCCCATAGGATGTTGCCCTCTACCCCAGACCATATGGTAACTCAGAGGATTCCTGGGGATAACTGGACATCGCAGGCTTTGGATGCCTGGGTATGGAGAGATAGTCAGATGTCTTTATTGACTCCTCAAGGAAGCCCAACACCAGGGGGAAACCACCCTAATATGGGAACCAGAAAGCCCTAAAAGAGGCCCTACTTCAAGTTTTTGCTCTCAACTTGCCTAAAGAGCAAAAATTTAATCTGACCAAAAGGGAAGGAATGGTCTTAGGGGTGATAACACAAAGGATTGGGCCAGCTCAACAATGTGTAGCATATCTCAGCAAACACCTTGATATGATATCTCGAGAATGGCCCCATTGATTGTGAGTGGTGGCTCAAGTAGCCTTGCTGGTCCCTGAGGCAATTAAGAGAACCCTAGGAAGGGATCTTACTGTATACACTGCTCAAGACCTTTCAAGAATTCTACGTAGTAAAGAGGGATTATAGCTCTCAGATAGCCACCTCTAAAATACAGTCACTGAGAGGTAACTCTTAGGCTTTTGAGAGGCCTTACTCTTAGAAGGGCCAGTGTTTTAAGTAAAAACTTGTTCAAATTTAAAACTGGCCACCTTTCTTCTGTAATCATTAGAAGGCAACCCCAAACATGATGGTCAACAAAGCTTAGTCACAGATCATTCAGCCAGGGAGACCTCCAAAGTTTCCCCTGTCCAATACAGATCTATATATACAGATGGAAGTTCTTTTATGGAACAAGGGGAACACAAAGCTGGATATGCTATGGTAAATTTTTAATCACCGTGCTTAGGGTATTAACCACAGTAGGGTGCTACATCATCCCCTGCCTACATGGTCTCATTCAGAGATTAATCAAAACCTCACTCACTAAACAACTCCTCTCTCATACCAATATCAAAATCTCTTCCTTTCAGACACAAAGGAACCTCACATGGACATCTATTGCGGACCCCTGGACCAGCCACCAAGGGACCATCACTGCTGCTTCTCAATGCCCCTTAACATCAGGAAGCAGTTACTGAGAGGTTGTTCCAGATGACTTCTACCATGAACCTCTTGATCAACCTGATCGTCCCTAAGGGAAATCTGAATTGCTGATCCCTCGTTGCTCCTCTCTGCTTGAAGCAGCTGTCATCACCCAGTTTTTCTTACTGCTGCAAGGACCTTATTAGAGGGGGTATTGAGATAGAAAAGGATGGGCAGTGAAGAATGGGGAAGGGAGAGTGAAGGTCAACAAGAGGGCAAACAGAACAGCCTTTCTAACATGCTCAGACAAGTTGCAAAACAGTTCCTGTTTCTCAGAAAGGGCATAAGTTTCCATCACTCAGAGAGTGACTGCATCATCCAGCCTGTGTCCACCTTGGGACAACTGAAATATCAAGAACCAATCAAGAGGAGCTTATCAACTTCTCCTTACATGCCTTTAAAAGAGGGAACACTGTAAGATCTAAACAGCACTCTTGCCCCTCCCAGGAACACTGCCCAGGGAGTTCTGAGTCTTTTACTTTGCTTTTAAATAAAATTCCTGCATGCTTGCTTATGTGGGCATTGAAGGTGTCCATTCTTCCACTCTGTGGAACATGAACCCAATCCCACTCCTGCTGGAAACATGGGGTCACTAATCACAAAAAGCATCCTCCTGACCACAGAGGTGGGCATGTAACTCAGGCCTGGTCAGTGGTAGACTCTATATGTTTTCCAAGTGACTTTTTTATTCAGGTGTAGCTATGATCCAGGAAGGGATAACCAGAGTACTTGTAGCTAAAGGAAGTGTAGCATTTCTTCTAAAGATCATAGAAACCTGATCTGGATGCAATTCTGGAGCTGCCAGTGGTCTTGTTATCTCCACATAGAGAAAATCTGTCAAGCTGAGAGAATGAAGTCAAGCTGAAATGAAAGATTAGTGGAGAAATTGGTATGGTAAAAATAGTGTTCAAGTTCTGGGACTTGGCTGTATCTAAGTCCTTTTTACCTTTGAAACTTTAAGAGTTGAGCAAATTAATACCCCTTTCCACTTAGACAAGATAGAGATTGGTTTCCATTTCTTTTGATTCAATGTGTCCCAATCGATGCAATGTTTTTAATGAGGGCATATTTAGGATTTGGGTAAGAATATCTTGCCTCTTACTGAATGGAAATTGTCTTTTTCCATTTTGTGTTTCTATAAATTATACCACAGTCTGGATAATTTATAAAGAACAGATGCTTATTTAGCTCATGGTTCAGGAGACTGTGAAATCCAAGAGCATGGTGCTAACATCTGGGGAGAACCTTCTTGCTGTATCATATAATGGCAGAGAGCAACATGTGGTGAGACAGAGTAAGTGTGCTAGCTCAGGTATCTCTTCTTCTCCTTATAAAGCCACTAATGCCATGATAGAGCCCTACCTTCATGCCCTCATCTGATGCTAGTTATCTCCCAAATGCCCTACCTCCAAATACTATTGAAATATAAATTTGCAGATTAAGTTTCAAACACATAAACTTTTGGGAGGACACAGTCAAACCATAGAGATAAAATATTTTGTAAAATAAGTTATTGTGAATTTTCACTTTTACAGAAAGTAAAACTAGTCCTTCCCCAACCACATGGACACTGCCACATACTGTTTTTAATGAAATTAGAAAAAAAAGCACAAATCAAACCTGGCACATGAGGGTTAGAGATAGAAAATCAAATCAAAACAAACTATAAAAAAGAAATAAGAATGAATGGTGACTTACAGAAAAAGTATCAAGAAGTGATGATAAAGTTGAACGAACAAAGTGATAGCAAGTATATACATATACACTTTTTTTTTAAATTTTTTATTGTTGGTTGTTCAAAACATTACATAGTTCTTGATATATCATATTTCACACTTTGATTCAAGTGGGTTATGAGCTCCCATTTTTACCCCATATACAGATTGCAGAATCACATCAGTTACACATCCATTGATTTACATATTGCCATACTAGTGTCTGTTGTGTTCTGCTGCCTTTCCTATCCTCTACTATCCCCCCTCCCCTCCCCTCCCCTCCCCTCTTCTCTCTCTGCACCCTCTAATGTCATTCATTTGTCCCCCTTGTATTATTTTTCCCTTTCCCCTCACTTCCTCTTGTATGTACTTTTGTATAACCCTGAGGGTCTCCTTCCATTTCCATGCAATTTCCCTTCTCTCTCCCTTTCCCTCACACCTCTCATCCCTGTTTAATGTTAATCTTCTTCTCATGCTCTTCGTCCCTACTCTGTTCTTAGTTACTCTCCTTATATCAAAGAAGACATTTGGCATTTGTTTTTTAGGGATTGGCTAGCTTCACTTAGCATAATCTGCTCTAATGCCATCCATTTCCCTGCAAATTCTATGATTTTGTCATTTTTTAATGCAGAGTAATACTCCATTGTGTATAAATGCCACATTTTTTTTATCCATTCGTCTATTGAAGGGCATCTAGGTTGGTTCCACAGTCTTGCTATTGTGAATTGTGCTGCTATGAACATCGATGTAGCAGTGTCCCTGTAGCATGCTCTTTTTAGGTCTTTAGGGAATAGACCAAGAAGGGGAATAGCTGGGTCAAATGGTGGCTCCATTCCCAGCTTTCCAAGAAATCTGAAAAAAAAAAAAAAGCGCTCGCCTATATATACACTTTCAAGTAACTCCCATGTTGAAGTCATAAAGAAAGCAAAAAGAATTTCATGTAGTGAATAAAGGTAGGGCAGAGCTATATCCTGTTTGAGCATGTGTTTAAATCTTACATTGGATGTAGAAAATGCTGTAATTGAGGTTAATTTCTTCTATAAGATGCATATATAAGCTTTTCTCATCTATCCAGAAGTGGATCATAAAGTGAATTTATAATTACATTTGCTGATCTAAGTACCATACATATGAATGATGGCAAACTAGGGAAACTGAACTAAATCACAACTTATTTGTAATAGAGAAAGGAAATGTATTCATTAAAAGAAAGGGGTGGATATTCTCAGGGCTCTGGAAATAGAGTGCTAATTAATTTATAGATTTAAAAGGCTACTCTGACTCAGTCTCATAATTTGAGTAATAAAACTCTTCTAATGGCTTCGCAGCAAATTTATAAAATAAATGAGCAAACTTAATCAAACCACAGTGCTTGGTCAATACAAATGTTTTTGTTGTCAGCAAATTACTCTACCAATTGAGAGATTTAGCTATGAACTTATGTGGCTATGTGCCTCATCTTCCATGAATATATTAGCTAGACCATCATAAATGCATTTTATATATAATTATATAAATTATTATAATTATACATTTGCATAGAATAACCATCCCAAATCATATATATATATATATAGCTGGGGTTGTGGCTTAGTGGTAGAGTGCTCACCTAGCACATGTGAGGCCCTGGGTTCAAGCCTCAGCACCACATATAAATAAATAAATATATATTACTTTTAGATGGACACAATAACTTTATTTATATATTTATATATTTTCCCATGGTGTTGAGGTTAGAACCCAGTGCCTCATACATGGTAGGTGAGCACTGTGCCACTGAGCCACAAACCCAGTCCCATGAATGCATTCTTGATAATAAATTGAGAAAGGCATAGCCTTAGTAATCAGTTAAAAATAAAAATTCTTCTTCTCCTCTTACCCCTTCCTTCCTTGTCCTCTTCCTCCTTATTTAGATTTTCTTTCCCAGTGCAGTTTTAGGTTTGCTGCACCACTGACTAGAAGGTACAGAAACATCCCCAGTGTTCCTTGCTTCCCCATTATCCACAGTACTCCCCAGAATGATATATTTGTTAGAACTGATACACTCACATTTGCATAGAATAACCACCCCAAATCCCACAGCTTACATTCAGGTTCACTCTTGGTGTTCATTCTATGGGTTTGGACATGTCTGACATGTATCCACCATGATAATACCATGCATAGTAGTTTCATTGCCCTGGAAATCCTCTGTCCATCACTTCTACTCTCTTCTTTTTATTATAACAAACGATTTCCTTAAATCTTCATAGAGATATATATTAAATAAAATTTTAAAGACCTCTATGGTATTAATTTTATGTATAAAGGGGTTAATATTTTATCATTTCATACTGTCAGTTCACTAAAACTGATATTTACAAAAGTGACCACTTACTAGACAAGTTTTGTGTATCTGTGGCTTTAACTTGAAAACATTTGCAAAGGCAGAAAAGGCTCTTGATTTATAATTTACATTGCAAAATTACAGACCAGAAAGATGATTTAATGTAGTCTCTAGTTGCTTCTTTTAAGAAATAGATCGGGCTATTCAAAGAAGCTACAGTAATAGTGCCAGGAAACCCCTCCTATCTACTGGGCTCACCTCATCTATAGGTACCTGAACTTTTTTCCATAGGTGGAAAGTTGATTGTATGTTAGTACGGAGTCATGCCTTCTTGGAGACTCTTCCCCCAGGGAAAATGCACACATGCATAGACACATACAGTTTATGTAACTTTAGGAGTTTTGTGTACTTCTCTATGGCTATGAAGCCCAGAATCTTTGCATCAGATGACGCTCTTACAAAAAACAAAGGGATGCATGTTTCCTCCAGAATACCGATGCTGAAATAAACATGGAAAATTGGACCAAAGAGCACACATAGCTTCATATGTTGATTTGGGAAGTCACTTATGTAAAAATTTAAATAAATTTATTCACAAGAAATGTCATGCATTGAAATGAGCTAGAAAAGGGGAAAACAAGCCAGGCAGGGTGGCAGATATCTGTAATCCCAGTGACTTGGGAGGATGAGGCAGGAGGGTGGAAGGTGGAAGCCAGCTTTGGCAACTGAGCGAGACCCTGCTTCAAAATAAAATAAAAAGGGCTAGGAATGTAGCTCAATGGTAGAGTGTCCTCGGGTTTAATCTCCAGAACTACCAAAATAAAAAAAATAATAATAATGAAATAAAAGGAAAGCAAACGGTGGGAGTGGGGTGGGGGAGGACAAAACCACTTATTAGGGAGTAGGAGAGTAGGAAAGAGCATTTGACGAAATGTGGCTATCCTATCATTCCAGTCCCTTAGGCTGAATGATTTATTCTTTCCTCAGTAATCTGCAATACCAGTGCTGCTACAGTACTTCCAAATCTATTAAAGCTCTGTTCTGAGCTCTATTCTCTGCTTCATTGTCAATTTGCCAATCACTGTGTCTTTATAAAACATTATGATGGAATAAATGTTTCCAGGAAAGCCCTTAGGGAAATTTGATTGTAATGTATAGAATCTATACATCAATTTGGGAAGAGTAGGGACTTCTAAGATTTGAGCTTTTCTATCCACTTAAGGTATCATCTTTAATTTTTAGATGTTCTTTAATGACTTTCTATAAAGTTTTATAATTTCCCCCATAAAAGCTTTAAACATGTTTTTGTTAAATTGACTTTTAGGTACTTTGTGTTTCTGTTGCTAAATAAAATAGCATCTTTTCAAAATGTAGGCTTTTTAACTTTTGGGTTTTTGATGATATACACAAATATGATTAATTTTTGAATATCAATTTTATATTCAGTCACTTTGCTGTATTTTTAATTTGAGTAGTTACCTTATAAATATTTTATATTTGTTATCAAATAAATATAATTTATTTTCTTTATTTCCAATCCTTATTTCATTTTTTTTTCTTCCCTTGCCATTTTGGTTAAGACAGGAAAATATAGGTGGTCTAGGGTGCAATATTCTAATGCATGAACAGAAGAAGTATGTTGAAGAGAACTGTTATAATAGTTTTATAATACCTTTTTTAATACCTATAATAGTTTTATAATACCTTTAATATAATACCTTTTTCTCAATGCTGATTTTTAAATGGAAAAGTTCTAAAATTTCTCCATTAAGAATACCATAGTAGGGGCTCAGTTGGTAGCGTGCTTGCCTCTCATGTGTAAGGCCCTGGATTCAATCCCCAGTACCACAAACAAAACAAAACAAAACACAGTAGTCTTTGGTTAATACCCTTCTCAGATAAGGATGTATACTTTTTAAAAATTTTCTGGTACTTTGTTGTATTTTAGCTGGAGAAGCTTTAGATTTATCTAGTTAGCCAAAAGTCTTGGCCATTTATTTTTATAAAACCCAAATTGCACACTTCACTAGCTCTTCAGAAAAGGGAGAAGGGGGGTAGGAGGGAATCCTTCCTGGAAGGGAAGAGATGGCTGGTTGAATTCCTCCTATAAATAGAAGTTTCTGGCCAGCCCCACTGCTGGGGACTAAATCCCTGAGATATTTATTTGCTATTATGATACTTATTAATTGCTACTTTTTTTTTTAGTCAGTAACATGCCAGGGACTGGAGAAATGGAATCTCAGTGGGCAGTAGAAATGCCAGTAAATGATATAATGGTAGAAAATGCTGGTGATTTAGAAATATTTCTGACTAAATGAGCCTAAACTTCCCAGTCTATGGCAAAATACTTCCCTGTTCTAGAAAGAGCATAGGTTAGGATAGGTGGTTACTGGGATTCATATATCAAAGCAATAATCAAACTTCAGAAAAAGAACTCTACGGAGGTGTTCAGCCTGGAAAAACTGTTACATCGTCTCATCCACCAGGGGGCAATGGTGTGGTGCTTGGAGCCCTGAACCTCCTGAATGCCAGGGCTGACAGAGTTGAGAACCAGGCAACAGTGCTGCCTTGGATCATAGCTTTGGGCCTGCTGTTCCTCGTCCCTTGAAGTGGGGCTTCCATAGAAGAGTGTCTACCTAGATTCAACTGACAGGGGGGAAGATGTGTCACAATGGGATCATTAAGTTTCTTCACTATTCATTTTTGGGGCATTTTTAAATTCTAGAATGGGTGGAGCAGATTCAGCTGTCATTTTGGGGTTACTGAAGTGTGAAGCAGTTCTAACTATGCATCTCAGTGGTGGTGAAGAGTGACGTGACCCAAAGCTATAAGGACAAAGTGGAATCGCTTTTCAGACAGAACTTCCAGAGGGCTGGAACAGGATCATTGAGTTTTCTTCCCTTTCTCTTAGCTCCACTGTTTGTGCTGGGGTAGGCAGGCTCAGGAGGAATCCTGCTCACCAAGTAGAGGTTGAAAAAAAGGAGAGGAGCTCAGAGAGACCAGACAGATACAGTGCACTTCTCTCCATGAAGAGATCCAGAAAGACTTAACTGAGATACCAAGTCGTTAATTCCCTGGACTAGAGTTTCAGGCTAGGAATGAGGGCTAGTTCTTTGTTAATCCCCTATACTGGGTCCCAGGTCAGATAGAAAGAGAGAAATGAGGCTGATAGGGTATCCCAATGAGCCCAAACAGGAATAACAGGATATTTGGCCAGCTTTTCTAGCCTGAGGTGGGTGTAAGATCAAAGGGTCTGTTTACATCCTTGACACAATAACCCTATACACAGCATTGGACCTACTTTAAAACAAAACACACGTACTTTAGCCTTTCAGGAGTACTTTTGCATTCTCCCTTCTACTTTCTTAGATTCCCTTAATTCCTCAGTAACAAGTTGAAACTTGGTGGTTGTAGAAGGATAAACAGCTCTAGATTGGGTGGATAAATGAGGGAACAACTTTGATCACAGTTGGAATAGATAGAAAACTATCAGGGCTGGCTACATGATTTGTGGGTCTCAGACCAAGATAAAATGTGAGCCTCTTAAAAAACAATGTGAGCCTCTTGTTCAAAAAGCAGAAAAATTGCCACTAAAAGTTATATAAAGATTTTTAAAAAGTCATTTTATTAGTCATAATATGTCATAGGGGTAATCATCAAAGTAAAGAAAAATTAAAAGTATTGGCATGAATTTTATCATTAACTTTTATATTGAGCTGTACCAATTTTAATAATAGTTACATCATTGGGCTGGGGATGTAGCTCAGTTGGCAGAGTGCTTGCCTAGCATGCACAAGGCCCTGGGTTTGATCCCTGATCCCACAAAATAAATAAATAAATTAATTAATTAATTAATTAATTAATAATAATAATAGGTGTCTACTTTAAAAAAACAATACTAGTTACATCATATGTAGGATTGATGGCATTTCACAGTTCACACAAGCACATGTATTTCATTCTTGCCTGAAAAACTGAGATACTGTAAAAAACTTTTTATTCATTTCTTGTTACACACATATTCTACCAACACTGTCTATTTTTGGCTTAATAATTTGTAAGAAAGATCTGAAAGGAAAAGGAACTATGGGTTGTCTCGTCTTTCCCTTTTCTTTTTGGTCCGGTAATGAGACTAAGAAAGATTACGGTAGGGTTCTTTGGATATTCGTGCTTCTTAGAACACTATTTTATTCTTTGTTCTGGTTCAAATGCAAAGCCTCACTTGTAAAGTTCCCCACATCCTGAGTCTTGGAGCAGCACAGGGTTCTGCTGGGCCCCTGATTCCTGGGGTTTCAGCAACACTCAAGCTAATGCAAGCCAAGTGTGCTATGAAAGCTGTCCCACATTCCCAGTACCATGTGGACCTGAAATTCACTGAAGAAGCTGCATCTATATTAAATCCTGCAGACTGTTTGACCCTGGCTGACTAGAACATTGTGATTGTGGAGAGATGGAATGTTGTAGGTGAAGAGCAAAAATTACCTTGGGCTATCTTAGTCCGTTTAATAACCATTTACTTTCAACCTTTGTATCTGATCTAATATTTAACTATTAGGTAAAACTCTTGTGCTTTAAGCTTTAGCAGAAGATCTCTAGGCTCCACCAAGCCTGAAGTTAAGAATGCTGAAACCTATAGAAAAGATTCCCCCTGAATCTTTTCTGGACTTAACCTACCTAATGCCATTACTAATATATATAATTAGGTAAATGTATTTGACTTACGGCCTTCATTGTTCTGTGGCTTACAAAATTTCTATAATCTCTTTCTTGATGGAACATGTTGTTCAGGGTGACCTGAATCCATGTTCCCAGGTCACAGGAACTCAAATTTCACTCAGAGTAAATGTTTTTACTTCCTAAAGGAGACTCATCATTGCCCATTGACTACCACATGTAAAGAGACACAAGGCACCATGAACACATTCATGGTATCCCCTCTGCTCATGTGCATGCTCCATTGTCTCATTGGGCTTCACTTACAAAATACAAGTTCAAAGGTAAAATTATGAGGAATTCAAGATGGCAACTGCAGAGCTTTTAACCAAGTGCAGGGCAATTCTGAGAGTGGGGCTCTGTGTAATAGAACTCCTTGCATGTCCATGAAGCTGGGTGCTGCAAGTTCAGATTGACTGACCTTGATGTGACTCCTTTTCTGGTGTTTCCAGACCCCTTCCTGGGTATTACTTCTCGGATACTGAAAGTTGAGCTGCATTCAGACTGCCCTTCAGCACTGATCTACTTAGGGTCAGTACAGAGGTGAGAGAACCAAGGGAACAGATTCTGTCTGAGATGTTGGGATGCTCCAATTAGAGACATCTTCTCCCTCAGACCGGAAAAAGGCCAGACACAAAAGGTCAAGCACATGACCCAGAGTATCACGCTGTGATACACACTCCAACTTGATGTTCCTCACATATCAAGAATCACTTGTCATTGAACAAACACTGAACTTGGCCAAAGGTCATACAAATCCAACCTCTGCAAAAATCACTTTTATTTTGACTCTTAATTCTGCATCTCTAGCCCAGGGACCTTTCCTTTGAACTTGAAACCCATAATCCCAACCACTCACAGGGTTTACCATTGGATCGCAACATTAACCTTGAACTCAAAAGCCAACATTGAGTTCACTGTTGTATTTCCAAATATTCTCCTGTTTTTCTTCAGGAATTTTCATTTTGGTGAGCAGTCAGTGCATCCTAGACTTTGTCTTCTCATCATTCATTTTCAATTGGCCACCAACTACAGTGAGACTGGCTTTTAGTTATGTCTTGAATCCAGATTTTCACTGTCCCAGCAATAATTCAATTTTCATTAGTTGTCTTCTGTATATTTGTCTCCCTAACTTGTTTCCCTGTCCCAAGATTCATTTATTTTGGAACAACCAACAGAATTCTGTAGACTGACTTCAATCTTGAAAAATATAAAACATATTAAATATGTCATTCATCGAAATCTAAAGTAATCTGTAATAAAACCAATATATGTACCACCAAACTTTGCAAAATCTTAATTTATCAATTATTTTATAAATATAAACTAATATATATATATATATATATATATATATATATATATATATATATATATATATATATAAAATTTTGGGGGTGGGAAGTGCTGGGGTAGAACTCAGGGCCTCATACATGCAAGGTAAGCACTCTACTACTGAGCCACATCCCTAGCCCTGCTTCATATCTTTTGAAAAGACAAAACAATTACAAATATAGTGAGAGCCACAGTGTGCTTCCTCCTGTTCCTTTCCCCTTCTCTTTTCCTCAGAGAACATCTGGTGTTCATCCACATTCAAGAGGGATATATATGGTGCATGGAGTTTCATCTGTAACACATACAAACCATTGTGAATTTTTAAAATTTCTCATAAATGGTGTCACACTGTGTTATTGTTTAGATTTGAAACATATCCCAAAGGTCCATGTAGTAAAGATTTAGTCCCCAGCTTAGTGCTATTCTGACGTGATAGAAACTTTAAGAGGAGGGCCTAGTGGAAGGACTTCTGGTCATTGGGATCATGCCCTTGAAAGGGATTAGAGGGACCCACCCCTTTCTTTTTGCTTCTCATCCATGCTTCACTACATTCCTTAAATATTGGGATCAACCAATTATTAATTGAAACCTGTGAAATTGTGAGCCAAAATAAACCTTTTCTCTTTTTAAATTGACTATTTCAGGGGGCTGGGGTTGTGGCTCAGTGATAGAGCACTTACCTAGCATATATGAGGCCCTGGGTTCTATTCTCAGCACCACATAAAAACTAAATGAACTAAAAGTCCATTGACAACTAAATTTTTTTAAAAAAGTTGACTATTTCAGGTATTTTGTTACAGTAATGCAAAGCTGACTAATATGAATGATATCTGTCTTGCTTCATTTTTATCCCCTGGTAGCTAGTGATGTGATTTACCATGGTCCAGACCTTTTCTTTTTTCCAATAATGATCAGACTCTTTTTTGGAGGGATATTTGCTGTGCTTTGCTTCCTCTAGTCTTCTCTTTACAGTCTTTGCATGGTCCTGTATAATGACAGGGCTCTTGAGCTCGCTGTATATTTTCAGGTGTTTATTTCCCAATAACATGTGTATTAATACTTGCAATATTCTTTGACTCATAATTATGTTATATGTATGGGTTATGGTGGTTTTAGTTCTTCTCTTTATTGATCTTTTGAAGGTGTGGGGAGAGATTTAGATTTAGATGTTGCTTATAATCCAACATTATATAGAATTATGTTGCTTAATAAAAATTTTTGAAGAGTCCCAGTTCTTCCTGTGTCTCATTCTTTTTTGTTTGAATTCTATTTCTTCTCTATGAAGTACTTTCTATTTTTTTCTCCCTATGAACTTGACTACTCTAAATACTTCATATTAGTGAATTCACACAATATTTCTCCTTTTGTGATTGGCTGATTTCATTTATCATAACATCTTTAGGTTCATGTATACTATAGCATGCATCAGAATTTCCTCCATTTGTAAGGCTGATGATATGCTTTAATAAACCATGTTTTGTTTATTCACCTACCTGTCAATGACACATGGTTGCTCCACGTTTGGTTACTGTGACTAATGCTGCTATGAACATGAGTGTACAAATATCTGTTCCTGTTTTCATTTTTGGGAGATAGATACACACAGAGAAAAACAGAATTGCTAGATCATGTGGTGACTATGCTTAATTATTATAATTATTTTAGGAAGTGAAAAACTGTATTACTGGTACATCATTTTACGTTCCCTCTAAGAGTGCACAAAGTTTCTAATTTTTCTATATCCTCATCAAGATTATTTTTATCATAGTCATTCTAATAGGCTCAAAGTGGTATCTTGTTGTTCTTGTGTGCATATGTGTGCGTGTGTGTGTGCGTGTGTGTATGTGTTTAAAGGCAACAAGTCTCATTGTGGTTTTGATTTGCATTTCCCTGGAATGTTGGTTTTTATGACCTTGTTTCTAATGTTTGTTATTATTTCCTCTGAGTCCGACATCTCAAGACAGAAAGGCAATGAGCTTTAAGGAAAGATAACCCCCTCTCTAAAAGAAAATCACAATGCATGTTGGCATCTGATGGGTGAAAACTTGAGATAAATTTATTTATTAATTTATTTTAAAAATTTCAACACTTGTGGGAGGGGCTCTGGATTTTCCTTTCTTGCAATTTTAGGGACTAGAGCTCCTTGCATAGAGGCATACTGCCAGCAGCCCCCAGGGGGCGCTGGAAGGCTGTAGCTTTGCTTGCCTCTGGCTCTTCCTTGGAGACCTTTAGTAGCAGATTTAAGAATAGTTTCCTGGGTTCTGTTTTTGGTCCCATTATTTCTCATTACTGCATAAAAATCCTAGGTGGGGAATTTAAGAACGGAAGCAGTATTAGGAGTTCCTGCTAATTCTGCTGGGAGGCCTGGGGAGCAGTTAGTAAACTTGTAATTCTCTTATGCCTTATAAATTTAATCCTCAAGAGAATAACTTGATAATCCGAGAGCTCTAGTATCACACCAAGGTCATAAAGTTTTTCATTCCACAGTGAGAAGAAGAGGAAATATTTATTTTCTAGGAATTGGGCTACCTACTTTTTACATAGTAGCTTGTGAATTATATATTATATTGTTTTACTTAGCCAAAATAAAGGTAAGTAATTTGTCAAGATCACACAGTTAATAAATGCCCAAACCAGAAGTCAAATCCAAGTTCAGTTGTAAATTATGCTGCCCCTGAAAATGTCTATCGTGCATTGGCCATAATTATGGTTATTTTTATTATTCTCTTTAATAACTGAGAGGGAGACAGCAACGCATAGATTAGATGACCTTAGTATTCCTGAACGGATTCCGCAGTTTTGAGACACTCTAAAAGCAACACAGTTGAGAAAGGGTTGCTGATTTTTGCTTGACATTTATTAAGAACTGAATGCTCTATGATTTACTTACAAATGCTTGAGCTCATCCAAGTCACAGAAGTAGACTTGGCATGGCCTTGTTTATCACAACTAGATTCCAGGAAACATAAACTTCAGAAAAATTAGGATTTTTATTTTTTCAAACTCTTTGTGCAGTGAGTTGAATATAACGAGGCTGTGAAAGCCAAGAGGTAATTACACCACCGTTTATGGGTTCTTCCCAAACACCACTTTTTTTTTCCTTACTCCACTTGACCAAAAAAAGCATTTAAAATATAAAACCTGCACTATAATAACACTCGATGAGTTGACATGTGATACCAATGCTCAGGGGCACTTTTTGTCTAAGGATTTCATGGTGCTTTATATACTCATTAACTCACAACCCATCTGTTTTGCTCTATTTTATTACAGAGAAATGGAGCACCATGGATATCACACAATATGTTGGTGTAGGGGCTTGATGGGGAATTCTCCAAATCCTGAGCTTGCAGCTTGTTTATCCAACTTGATATGAACTCATACCAGGATCAGGGAACATGATGGCTAGTATTATTGGGGAATATACTAAGTTCTAGACTCTGTACAAAAGGCACTAAGTACATATGAAGATATGTATTTGCTCATTTGGATCTTTAAGAATTCTGTGAGGTAGAAGGTGGTATTATCAGAGAGAAATGTTGAGGGCCAGAAATGTTAAGTTCTGGCCCTTAATTGACAGTGAGCTACAGGGTCAGGATTTGAACCAGGAAGTGCCTGTGTCAGTGGTCTTTCTGTGACATTGCCTCTCCGCTAAGAGTCTTTGCCTTGAAACATGCTGGAGCTCAGTGGTTACGGGGAAAGTAGTTATTTCACACTGACATGTCTGAAGCTCTGTATCCGTTAAGAATCCCTTGGATGCAGACAAGCAGAAATTGTTCTTGGATAACATGAGGGGAAATGAAAATCTATTTGTAGGACAGGAGAGAACTACTCACAGAATCCAAGAAAAGATGAGTGGTTAGGACTCAGAAAGAAAGGGACAGAAGTGGTTTGAGGGATCTAGAGAGCAATGGTTGGTGGAGTGTGCCTCCAGGACATCACTGCCCAATGAAGGGTACTGTTCTGGGGGAGGCCAGCAGCCTGAACTTGGATCGAGACCCAGGGCTGCTCCAGGCATGGGCACTGATGGCACACCCTTGGGACACTTGATGGGGAAGGAAATCCAGGTGACTTCCAGGGCTATCACTAGACGAAGGGGGAATGGGTGTATTGAAAAAGTATCTGTTGGGTCAAACAATAATCAGTGCCTTGGAAAGCCTGTAATAAGGTAAAGACTAAGGAATATGAAAATGAAGGAAATGGCAGGGGGGCAGTTGGCCACTTCCCTCATGTCCTGTCTTTAATGAGAATCAAAGCAGAGTGACCGCTGAGTGTGGTGGTGCACACCTGTAATCCCTGCATCTCTGGAAGCTGAAGTAGGAGGATTGCAAGTTCATAGACAGTCTCAGCAATTTAGAGAGGCCATAAGCTACTCAGTGAGACCCTGTCTCTAAATAAAATATAAAGTAAAAAAGGGCTGGGGATGTAGCTCAGTGGTTAAGCACCCCTAGGTTCAATCCCTGGTACCAAAAAACAAAACAAGACAAAACAACAACAACAACAACAAAAACTCACCCAGAAAACAAAACCAGAGAAACCTTGTTTTAAAGTAAAGGAATATACTCATAAAACATCTGAAAAGACCTAGCCCTGCAGCGGACATGAACCTACCCTATACATTCTTCCCTGTTCTACTGCCAGGGAGTGCGTGAGTAATAAAGTGTCCAAAACCTCTTCACTGAGTCCTCCAAGGCCTTTCTTTGGGATGATAAGCAGTATGCTGGGGGCATTTGTAGCCAAGGGGCTGAACAGTATTCCTGAGAAATGATGTCTGAGGCAGGTGTTCAAGACAGAGCAGCTGAGGCAGGGAAGAAGCAGAAAACAAATCAAATGGTAAATAAAGATGGATATGAGTTACCGATTTTTGGAAGGGAATGGGACTACAATGTCTCTATGGCTGTTCCAGCTCTAAAATCCACTGTATAAATTCAAATTAAACTCACACAACTACATTACTCAGATAATATAAGGAGCCATTTCCCAGATGATTAACAAGCCCTCCCCTGGCCCGCCAGTCAGAGGAAGCTGCAGTTGGGCCTGCAGTTGGGTTCAGCACCTGGAGACTAGATCGCTCCAGAGGGCTGCGCAGACACAGGGGCCCCAGGACAGACTGTCTGCAGTTGCTTTCTTTATTTTCAGGGGACACTTGGTGACCCGGCCTTGCTGTCAGCGTCCATCTTTCCTCCCCGTGATTCTGCGTGGGCTCTTGGCTGTTTTGTTTGTTCAGGCCACATTCTGGGGTCCTCTTCCCTTTACCTCCCCTCTAAGGGTCAGCTACATTTAGTTTCCTGTTCCCTCTGGGGGGCTGCTCTTCTTTTCAATGTGACAGCCACTCTAGAATCTAGGAATTCTAAACATGGCATCCAACCTCTAAGGTAATGAAGGAGGCAAAGCTAAATTGTAAGCTCCTCTCAACAAGCCCTGGAAGTCACCTGGATTTCTTTTTTTTTAAGCCCCCAGTGGAGACGCTTCTGTGCATGTATTGGTGGCTCATCAGATGGATGTGTGTGTTTGTACCTTTGGCCAAGTCTTCCAGCCCTTCTGTCTTCATGTCTCTAAATCTTGATAATATTATCTGATCCTTCAGGTGCATTGCAAGGTGCACATGAGAATGTTAAAATGAAGTACCTTCCCTGTTGGCCTAAAGCAGTGAGTTATACCATGTGGTCATAGCACTGAGGAGGAGGAAACGCTGATGCTGGTGGAGGATGGTGGGCAGTGAGAGATATTTGAAACAGGTAGATTCTGGGTCCTCCTTAAATACCAATTTAAAGGCCAGCTATTTCACCTCCATGGAAAAGTGGCTCTGATCCATGTGTGAGTTGACCTATTGGCTGGATTCTACTTATGTGCAAAATAGTTTTATTTACTTAGTTATTTATGCAACTTTAGATACCTGACTTGAACAAATGGGACAAAAGAACAGTTTCCAATGATATCTCAATGAGTACCAGCTTTAAATAATTGTCTCTCAGCACACACCTAAAGGATGAACTTGAGTTGATCATCACAAACTCCACAAAGTAATTCCACAAGAGACAAAACAGCCAAAAGACGTGGAAGAAAATAGCACAAGGGAAAAATCAAGTGAAAAGTTAAAAGTGCCGCCTCAATCAAGATATAAATTAAATTTAAAACTAATTGACATAGTTATTGAAAAGTTATGCAGCATTGTTCTAAGCTCATTCTATGTGATGATTTATTTGTCATTAGCAATTTTATTAGGAAAGAATTATTACCAATTTATAGCCGAGGAAATCAAGGCACAGAGAGGTTAATACTTTGCTACGGTCACACAGTAGGTAAAAGAGTAAAGAGTTTAACACAGGCAGGTGGTATGTCTCCTGTACTCTTAACCTACTATGAGACTAAATGAGAGAAAGTGCTTTGTGACTATCAAAGAGTCATACAAAATCAACGTGTTCTGACCATGCTTATAAATTTTTTAGAAAATTTTTTTAGTTGTAGATGGACACAGTGGTTTTATTTTATTTATTTTTATGTGGGGCTGAGGATTGAACCCAGTGCTTCACACGTGCTATTCAAGTGCTCTACTGCCAAACCACAACCCCAGCCCCACCATGCTTATAATTTGATCCTTAGTATTTTTGTACCTGTGGGAAAAATGACAGGCCTGCTGACCTGCTCAAGGTCACAGGTGAGCCTTAGCAGACTCTAAATATGCTCTATTTAGGAATCAATATTACCAGCACCCCCAAGCTCTCTTCCCCCATCATTTTGTTGCAAGTCTGTTTCTTGCCAACACCTTCATAGAGAAAGTGCTGTTAAACTGAGTGAGAGTTAGATAAACGAACATAGAAGCAAAAAGACGACACGTGCCTGCATTTGGAGGCAGATTTACTGCTACAATTCAGCACATTAGTGTGGCTTCCTGACATGGGGCTGGGGCAAACATCTGCATATAGAATTACTACCTCCCATCACACCTGGGCCACCCACATAGTCACTAATGCACCTGTCCCCAGAGGGTGCTCGGGTTGGAAGCACATCCACCCACCTGCCACATGCCTCCTTCTGAGTTGTGTTCAGAAGTCTGCTTCAAGGACTACTTTCATTGTTCATTTTAACCATAGTGACATTAAATAGAAGTTTAAAAACTTAGTTTTGATAAACTGAAGTTTTGCAAGGTCTCACTCTCCTCTAGAAATGGCTCTGCACTTAGACTAACCGGTTTAAAGAAGTTAGTTATTAGCTATCACCTGAATGTCTGCGGATATCACCAACCTGTGGGTCCACATGTGATCCCTGTAGCATTCACACTCACCTTTACTGAGCTGTGCTGGTGTCCTCAGCTAATGGAGTACTCTGGTTCCCAAGGCGTTGGTGAGGTCTCTCCCACCAAGGAGCGTTCCATTTGTGTGGCACCTCCACGGCACCTGTGCTGCTCCACTGCTCTGCTGGACACAGGGTCCAGTGCTGGTAGCTGTCCCGTGAGTGCCTGCAGTAGAATGGCTGAGACTAAATTGTATTCTTTGAAATTAAATCCAGACACATGATGCCAGACACAGAGTCCTGGAGGCCAGGACCAGCCCTGGAGACCAAGTAGGGGAGGCCATGCTATTTCTAGTCAATTCCTGAGAAGCAGGAACTCTTGGAAAAGTGCCTCCCTGAGTCCACAGAGCCCTAAGTGGTGATCTGTGGGTAGATATACAGGAGTTTGAGAATGCCCTAGAATTGCACAGAGATGGAGCATTATAGGTGCAGATGTCAATTTTCCTGTGTGGAGGGTGCAGTCCCGGTAGGCTCTTAAAGGGGTCCATGAGCCAAAGCAAGGCTTTGTTATCAGGGAAAGTGTCTCTGACTCATAGTATCTCTCTCACCTGCCAGGGGCTCTGCAGGTCCCACTGTTTGGGGCAGGAGGGTAAGAGAACACCATTATCAACTCCTCCCCAATTTGCCCAATTATGCCCAATTATGCCAGAACACAGTAGAAGACAAGGATCCTTGTTACATGAGTTTAATTAAATTTAGAAAAGGCAAGTTTTCACATTTTATTGCCAGTCCTCCTGCATTTGTAGCAGAGGTTGTATAACCACGTTAAAACAGACGTGGGGAGAACAGATCCTTTTTTCTTAGAGAGAATCACAACTTCTTCTGGGGAAATAGTAGGAGTGGTAATGGGGAGTGTTAACTTAATTAACTCGACTGCCTATCTGCATTGCCCAAGAACAGGTAAAGTAACCAAATAAATTGGTGCCATTACACCTTCCCCACCATGAAATCAGGAGGTATTACTAAATTGTGACAGTGCTATGGAGATTTTGAGGCCCTAGGGTTAAGAGGTACACTTACTGTGGGCCCTCTGAACCCCAATTCCCGTGGGAATGTGGGCACTGGCTGGTGACCAGGGGGAGGGCACCTCCATGTCAGAGGTGGTGAGGGGGAGGGGTCATATGAAATTTGGGGGAAGTATTTTCAGCAGGATCCTTATGCTTGTAAAATTTGTTTTGATTTGTATTTAGTTCTGTCCTTTGCTTATTTTGTTTTTTTTGCTCCAAAGTGTTTCCCTTAATTAAGCGGCCTGTTTACCTTTTCAGATGTATGTCCCAGAACATCCCATTTCCTTCCAAGCGTCTTGGAGGACAGCAGGAAACTGCTCCTGCTTACTTGTAGGAGCAACAAAACCATAGGCTTTCTTCCTCCTTTGGCTCTTTTTGTTGTAATGGTTCCCATCTGCTCTCTAGAGAAGGGAAAGAACTCCGCTTTGCATGCGACATGGGCTGGATCAAGCAGGACTTCACACCGGTTATTCTGATTAGAACCAAGCACATCCGCGACTGCTGCAGACCAGTCCCTTTATCGACTGAACTGTGGTTAGGGAGGCGCTGTGCTGGGAAATCCAGCTTCCCAACAGTGGAGTCCTTGCAGCTAAAGTAGTGCTCTCCCCCTTGCTTTGGAAAATGACTTCTGATCTTCCTAAATGCCAAATTGATCTTGGCCCTCAGGACCTGACTTATCTAAATTTTCAAGTTCCAGCGTTGCCTGATAGCTTAGCTCCACTGCCGGAGTTTGCTTTTAATGAGCACTATTTTACCTCCTTCTAGGGGCAGAGCAGGTGAGCAGATCGTGTGGAGTCAGCACTGAGTGGGGACACCTGTAGACATCTGCCTCCGTGCCTTGGCTGTCAGCAGGTAGCCCTGCAGCTGCGGCTCTGAGGAGCATCCCCGCTGGCCCAGCAGCTCTACCTGCCCTGGGACACCAGGCACTTCACAGTCATTGGTGTTATTAGTTGGCTAAGCACCTGCTTCCCTCCCCCGTGTCCCCTACATCCTGGCACTCAGGAACACTGGCTCAGCCTTTGTGTGTGAGGCAATGATATCCCCTGAAGGTGGCCTTCCGTTTCCTGTGGGGTTCTCTCTGCAGTGGCCACTTGGGTCAGAGGCTCTGGAATGGGAGGGTCAAAGCTAGGTGTTCTTGGTGAGCAGGGCTGTTTTCAGATTTGCTTTAGAAAGTGTAACAGATGCAGAACAGGGCGGCACCTACTGAGATAGTCACGGTTGGAGCACAAGATATTAGAGTTAGCAGTGGTGCCTCCAAATGACAAAGCCCCTGGCCAAGCATTTATATTTGGTTGGCAAAATTCAGAAGAAGAGGAAGTCAGGAGAGTCAGACTCTCTTTATCTCCCCTCTCTGCCATAAAATATGCTTTGTGTTCTGCTATCTCCAGCAGTAGTGTGTGTGACTGTGAGATCCTCTGTGGTTCACTACAGAGAATCTGATGACAGTGGCATAGGGTCTTAGGAAATCAGAGGACATTACCACACGATGCCAGCAAAATTCATGCTCAAAGCAGATAAAGACAACCTATAATCTGCTCACAACGGTTTGATGTTGTCACAGTTCAGAAGCATCCATGACTTCTTAGCATTAGTGTCTCTGACCATCATTTATTATTGTTATTTTAAAGTATGTGGGATCATACCCATTGCTTTGGTCAGCTGTTTAGATCTGACCAGAACCATTTTAGAGGAGGAAATTTTATTTGGGGGCTCAGGTTTCCAAGGTTTCCATAGATAGCAGGCCCCATTCCTCAGGGCTCAAGGTGGGGCAGAACATCATGGCAGAGAGTGTGGCAGAGTGAAGCAGCTCACATGATGATCAGAAAGGAGAGAGAGAGAGAGAGAGAGAGAGAGAGAGAGAGAGACTCCACTTGCCAGATACAAAATATATACCCCTAAGGCACAGCCCCAATGCCTACCTCCTCCGACCATACCCTACCCACCTTCAGTTACCACTCAGTTAATCCCACCAGGGAATTAATTCACTGTTTGGGTTAAGGTTCTCATAACCAGATCATTTCTCCTCTAAAATTTGCATGAGCTTTGGGGGGCGGGGACATCTCATATCCAAAACATAATGCCCATCCTCATCCCCATAAGGATACAGCAAATATGACTAATGTTTCCAAATACTGCTATATGATCTGAAAACCATCCCAACCTGAATTTAATACGTATCAATTTTCTATGGTAGTTTTGGGGCCAACCAGTGTGTAGATTATTGGGAGTTAAATAACTAAACTTTTTTTTTGTTCTATTATTCATGGTGTAACAGATTACTCTGTGCCCCTTTGGAATTTTTATATTTAGATGAATACTTTCAGAAGATTATTATTATTTTTTTCTTTTCCATCAGAAGTTCAGTAATAAATGATAATGTTCTTCTCACCCAGTCCTCATGCATCTAGTGATAGTTCTTGGGCAGGGAGTTCCACACAGGGGTGAGACTAAAAGATGATCTGATTAAGAAAAGCAAGACATCACTTTACCATGATATCTTCCCCTTTCCTGCTACCCACACACCTAGGAACCCCGCATAATTTGTCTGTCAGTTTGAGAGACATATTTTGCCCTCAAAAAGAAGTAATCGGGAGTGTCAGACTCCCTTTGGCTTCACATTTGTAGTTCCTCTTTGGATCTAAATAGTCAGAGGGTCTCAAGCCCTTTGATGACTTATTAGTTTGCTGATAAGGTCACCTGGGGAGTTGATTTGTTTTCATTTCAATGTCAAGGGCTCACCACCTGAGATTCTGATTCAGTGGATCTGAGGTTGAGATCTGAGGTTGGCTTTGATGTTGTTTTTTAAAGCTCCACAGGTAACCCTCAGCCAGGTTGAGAGCCTCTGAATTAAAAGCATCTGGGTGTTATGAGAACCAGAACAAGTCAATTCAAGCTAAAACAGACAAATTCGTGTTAAAGGAACTCAGTGCCCCGGTAATTGACTTCTCTTTCTTTGGGGGTTCTTAATGATCTCCTTCAGGCCAGGTTGGAGTTTTTTGTTTTTTTTTTTTTAATTTTGATATACTCAGCACACTGGTACATTTTGGTTTGCAGAATGAATTAAGAAGATTGTGATTTATTCTCATGTTATAATAATGGTTCATAATACATTTCCAGAAATCATTTCTATGGCATTTCTCAACACTATGGAACACCTAAAGATGAGAAAGAACAAAAAACTTGCTGTTTGAGCAGCTAACGTAGATATTTTTAAAAGTCTAGGAATGATTGGAATATACAGTTCTGTTCCTCATGTACACACAGGGCAACAGTCCTGCTTCTCTGGTTTCCCCATTCATAGGCACTTAGAGGATAGGAGTGATTACTGTGCAATTTATCACTGAGGAAAATGATCATTAGAAAATAAAGAAAGAAAGAAAAAAGGAAACAGTGGTGCTCAGAGAATATTATGACCTGGGGTTTTTTAGGATTCAGACAACTAATTTAACACTCCCAATATCTCTGATTTTGAGCCCACCATCCATCATTGATTAGGATTAATTAGTGCAAGGGGCTGTGGAGAGTGTGGAGATTACAAAGGTGACTCTCTCCAGTGAATTTCACTGGAACCTTGTCCCAGGTCCTGTCTGTCTTGCTCTTGAGATGATTAACGTGTAGGGACATGGTGACTCTGCTGCAACTTGGGTTTCATAGATTGTCTTTGCTGTCCAAAGCGTTTTATAATTTTTATGACTAAAGCCCTATTTGAGGCCATCCTTGTGCCTCATAACTCTCTCTCTGGTCCATATAACCTCCCCCTATCCTTCATCAGAAAGATCTTTCTAAATGCAAATCTGATCATATTACACTCAATTAATGATCTCTAAACTGCAGGATTTATTCCGGACTGCTATCTATCTAAAGCTCTTCATACTGATCCACATTTACATCCCAGCCTCCTCTGACCCCTCCTCCCTCCTGCTTCTCATGTTCAGCAGTACAAACCACTCCAGATCCCTCCAAACACTGTACTCTTTCATATTTTGTGCCACTTTTCTTTGGAATGCTTTTCCTTCTTGTCATTTGAGGCACCTCATTCTCCAGGAAGTTCCCCTTGGCATCTCTTCACCCCACATGTTGCCCTCCCCCCACCAGCTGGGCCAGTTGTCCTTCCTTTGCTCCTACTATATATTGAAATCATGTTCAGATGTTTGTCTCCACAGCCACTTCCCCTCTTCCATTGCCCTTCCTCCCACTGCCTCCCAGGATTTTAAACAACCCAATGATAGGAACAATTCCTATCCTTTATCGAGTGCCAGTGGTTGACTGTGGCCAGCCCTAAACTGAAAGCTCTGTTCCATTCCATTCCCCGTTTTTATAACTCAGACATTGTGCCTCAGCAGGAACCTTTGTCATGGTTTGCAAGCTCTGTATTTATGCAATGGATCCCAGGATTTGGCAGTGGAATCTGATGCTCTGACAGTGACACAGCAAAATTGTGGGAGCACAGAAGGTGGCAAGAGGCTGCCTGAGATAGCCTGGGTTAGTCTTGGTGAGCTTGTAGCTTCATCCATTTCTCGGATATCTATGTGCAGTGCCTGACATGCCAGTAATAGGGGAGCTAAAAATTTACTGAGCACTTTCATTGTTTTTATTTGATCCCCACAATAAATTTTGTATATTGAGGATGAGAAGTGTCATCAACATTTTATAGAGGAGGATAGCAAGTCTCAAATCTGCTTCAGGTAACATGCTCAGTAAGTGGAGGTTCTGGGGATTGAAATTAATAAATTGTTATTTTTAGTTTTTTTTTTCATAACTATATGATGGCTACATATATACCACTAAGAATGGTTTCAATGACGAACTTGAATCCTCAAAAAAGAGAGAGGAAGTTGCAATGGCACACACCTGTAATCCAATGGTTAGGGAGGCTGAGGCAGGAGGACCTCAAATTCACAGCCAGCCTCAGCAACTTGGCAAGGTGCTAAGTAATTCAGTGAGACCCTGTATCTAAATAAAATACAAAATAGGGCTGGGGATATGGCTCAGTGTTGAGTGCCCCTGAGTTCAATCCCTGGTATCCCACTCCCCTGAAAAAAATAGAGAAGAAAAAAAAATTATAGCTAGTATATTATGTTAGGAAGACAGGATCATTGGCAATACCTTTTATAAAACATTTCATTGAAAAGTTTAAATAAAGCTGAGTAAAATGTAATTTTGAAGCGACAAGATTCTTGTACACGAAAACTTAACTTATATTGGATGCTTTATCACCTGATTTGCAAGTAAAAATATTATTGTAGCCAACTTTTAGTACCACAGTAGGTTTAAGAAATTAGTATGATGAAAGATTCCTTGAAATATTTTCTGAATTATTTTCCTATTTTTATATGAAGCCATGTGTTTCCTAGACCACAATAATGATGAGTAAATTTAACAGACTTTGTTTTGAAAGCTGCTCTCAGTAATCCTCTTCTTATTTTCCTAGAAATGCTACCTAACAACCAGACTAAATCATTCATAAACACCCAAAGCTATTTTTTCCTTATTTCTATTTCAAATTTGAGGTAATCTGGCTCCTCTATTTATCCTGACTCACCAGGTCTTCTTCTATGCTACAAACTACTTCTGTTTGTTTTGATGAAGGTTCTTGTAGAATTTTGTTTCCAAGGGGGAAAAATAGAAAACTGATTCCCAGGACATTTGAAAGTCCTTATTGGTTACTGAAAACTATTTGGCCCTTTGCAGATGGGCCTCCTGGGAGCCTAAATTTGAAGTTTGGTCTAATCAATATAATCCTTGGAAATGTTCCTTGTTTTAATCTGAACTTCCTGTGCAGGACTGGGGGGTACCTGCTAAGTTGCAGATTTCTAGGAGCCACTCTGGGCCTCCCTGAATAATAACCTGAAGGGGCAGGACCCAGGCATCTGCATTTAACACGTTTTCCAGGTGATTCTTCTATACACTATTCTTTGAGAATCTGGGGTAGAGGTTGTACGTTGCACCTACCTTAGTGAAAATTCAGTCAGTACAAGATTTTTGCCTGTAGATGATGCAAGAAAGTCTTTGCTTTCTGGCTTGAGACCAGTGGTACTTTTTGACTCTCACTTGGTGTTCTATTTCCAAACTAATTTCTGTGATTAATTGCCCAGTATATTGACTTACAGTGGGATCAGCCATCCAAGACTGGGTATTTTATTTTTTTTTAAGAGTGGGTATTAAAGCTTTTGTTCTAACAAAGGCATGCTGTTGACTACCATATTCCTAATAATGCTGCACCTCCCGGGAACCAGGACCCTCAGGGAGGAGTCTGCTGGTCTTTATCTTGGAAAGTTAGAAATCAAAATGCAAAGTGTTTCTTCACGAGAGGGTTTTCTGTTTGTCATGAAGGCTTTGATTTTAATGTTCAGTCCCATACTTGCCATTGTTGATATTTAATGGAAAGTGAACAGTTTCTGGCATCCCAATAGTGAATTCTCTTAGGGAGAGCATCTGGATGGAGTCTGACTCCTTGATAAGAAAGAGCTTGTGTTTTGCATCATATTTTATTGTTTGAGCCTTCTGGGCCCTGTAGGTTAAATGCTGGCAGTTGCTTTTCAAGGAACTGTTACCATCTATCTGTATTTTTAGTCTTGGTCATCATCTCACAAAGGGAAAAAAGCAGGCTGCCTTTTCTTTCAGCTGGTGGCCTGTCTATTCACCAAATTGTGATTTATAGTAAAAATGCATTTAACAGTGAAAGATAAATGTATTTTCATCTAGTAATAATGTAATTACTAGAATAATTATCTATAATTTCTGTTTTAAAAAATTATCAAGCCATATGAATTTATGCACTGGTTAGGCAATTCTTAAATAATTGGGGTTTGGTAATAAAGACATGGCTTTGTCTGGGCAGTAGAAAAGCCCAGGCATAGGACAAAGGAGGGAAAAAATTCATCTGAGTGTCATTGAGATTCATAGAGCTAAAGAGGCCATTTATGTTATTTGAGCGACTTGCTTTTGCTTTTCAAAGTAACCTTATTATAGTTTCTAACATGTCAGTAAAAGTTTTTCTCAAGGTAGAAAAAAAAATACCTGAAATAATACTGTTAGTTTTCCATTGCTGCAATGAAATACCTGAGAAAATTAAAAAGAATGAAGTTTTATTTTGGTTTATGGTTTCAGTCCATAGTTGCTTGGCTCTATAGTTTTTTGGCCTCTAGTGAGGCAGAACATCATGGTGGTGAGGGCTTGGTGGAGCAGAGCTGATTACTTCAGAGCATTCAGGAAGCAAAGAGAGAGGAAAAGGAAGGAGCAGGGGTCCCAGTGTCTCATTCAAAGGCATACCCCCAATGATCTAGCTGTCTTTCACTAGGTCCCACTTCATAAATGTTTCACCCCTTCCCAATAGCACCACAGACTGGCCACTAATCCTTCAACATATATGGGACAGTTAAGATTCAAACCATGGCAAATGCTAAAACTGTTTACTTGCTTTCAATTTTTATAATGAACTATTTTGATTTGGTATTTATCATACACTTATTTTCCAGTTGCCATTTATTGGAGTCCTTTGAAATTTTATCTCTGTTATTATGTCATAAAGATAATCTGTTTCGATTATAATGGGACAATTGGTTATATTTATGATTCTGAAAGTGACAGATTCATGGTAAAAAATCCAAACCATACTAAAAATTATATATAAAATGTAAAGCCATGTGAAATCCACAACTCAAGCATAACTTCTTTTATGAGTCTGGATAATCACTGTTTTCAGAACATTTCTCTCTACACATATATACATGCATACAGATATAATTTAAAAATTTAATACAATGAGATCATAAGGAGCTGTTCTGTACCCTCTTACAGACATATGTCATGGGCAACTCTTCCTGTCAGTACTTAGAGAACTATGTCATTACTAATGGTCATGCTCTTCCTCAATGCATATTGTTTGCATAATTTCTTTACTTATCCCCTATGAATGTATGTTTTCTCATTATTTTGAAACATTCTATGTATGAATCATCTTTTTACAATTACATGGTTAATATCTTAGGGTGTAGTCTAGGACATGGAATTTCTGTGTCAAAGTTAAGGAATAACTGCTGTAATGTTATATATGACAAATGATTCTTCCAGAAAAGTTGAAGCAATTTTCATTACAGCCAACAGTGCATGAATGTATCCATTTCCCTATACTCAATTTGACAGAATATTTATAAAGTTCATGAAAATTTGTGTCAATATGCTAAATCTAAATGTGTTGATTTTATTTGTAGAACAAAAATATGGATTTCATTCATATAACTTCAGTAAGGACAAACATCTTTTCATACTTATTAAGATTATGTATATAATTTTAAATATCTTATATCTCATATATATATATATATATATAAACTTATACATAATATATATGTATTTTTTTTTTTGGAATGTGTTTTTGGCTCACATTTTCTATTGGCTTGTCTTTCCTTTTTTAAAAGAATTCCCCCAAATTTTATGTGAGTTCTATGAATAATAAAGAAATGAACTATTATATGTCATATGAGTTATTAATATTTCCTTCATTCAGCTTGTATGTTTATTATTTATTTATTTAGGGACAGGGGATTGAACCCAGAGTGCTCTATCACTGAGTTAAATTCTCAGCCTTTTTAATTTTTAATTTTGAGATAGGGTCTTATTAAGTTGCTGAGGCTGTCCCGGAACTTCCAATCCACCTGCATCAGCCTCCTGAGAGTCATCGGATTATAGGCATATGCCACCACACTCAGTAAATTATTTAGTATTTTTATATACTTTACATCAGAAAGATTAATTTTTTTTCATAACAGGAATTGTGTTTTACAACAAAAATATTTTGGATTTATTATGATTTGAGATTCTGATTTTCTTATATGGAATACAAGACTAAAATCCCAAACTATCTCTTATATATTAATCTATTATCTTAGTATACTTCTACTTGAATTATGTCTTTAGAATAGGAACATAAAATTACAATTAATGAGTTTGCTGTTCTTATGACAAAAGTAGTTTTCTCTGAATCTGGGTCACCACTAAACACATAAGATTGGCTAATTTAAGATAAACTACTTAAAATTTAAGAAATCTAAAATGAGAAAAAATTTATTTATACATTTATTATGAAAATTTATAGAGCATGTTAAACTTTACAAAAACATTTTCACCTATTTAAAAAAATTTTTTTTAGTTGTTGATGGACCTTTATTGATTTTTTTTTTTTTTTTTTTTTTTGTGGTGCTGAGAATTGAACCCAGTGCCTCACCCATGCTAGGCAAGTGCTCTACCACTAAGCTACCACCCCAGTCCCATTACCTATTCAATTTTATTTGCTTCTTAGAACCACCCTAAGTTGGATACCATTATGTCTTTTTTATATATGTGAAAAACAGGCTGGGAAAATGAAATAAAATCCTTTTCTGACAAAAAATTAACAGACCTAATGTGCAAAGGATATGGTCAGGATTTGAATTCAGGTTTTTTGAGGGCAAATTATATACTATTCTTTTTTAATGGTCTTCAATCCTAATTTTGATTTTACAGTATAATAAAAATGAAAAGCAGGTGCTTAATGGCAAGCTTGTCCAATCATCTGTGGATAAGTGACTTCTTAAACTGAACAATGTGACATGAAGATATTTTCATCGTACCTACAGAAGGCATTCTGACAACCACAGGTTTGATGCATTTTGAGCACTTAGCTAAGAGTAGAAGAATACATTATATTGTCACTCTTGCTTTAGAAATTTCAGCCAAAGAAATGAGCTAATTCCCTAGTCACACTCCATAGCTGCTGAGAAGCTGCACCGTCATGTCCCTGGTGAATTCCCCCATGGAACTAATTACTTGGAGGAAGGAAGGAGGCAAAGATGAGCATCCCTTGTGGAATCTGCCCTTGTACCACACAGCTTCTCCTTAACCTACCAAGGTACCAGGAACTGCTATTTTCCCAAAGAGGCCATGTCAATTCTGATATTAAGGGCCATCATATTAATAAAACAGAATCTGAAGGAAGGGACACTGCTAGGAGAAACCAGAATTCACACAGCACTCCTAGAAGTGAAATAAAATGGCCTGTTACCTGAAAATGGGTGTATGTCTTGATATTGACCTAATTCTCATCCATCAAAAAGCTCCTGGCCATCTCTCCACTCCCCACAAGCCTGCTTTCCAGTGACCTCCCAGACAAATCCCCAAATAATTCCCCAACTCAGTGAAGTCTCTTTAGACTCCCTTTGGAGATCTTAGCATAAAAGAATTTCCACAAGATATTCTATCAGCTCTTTCCTCTTTGTGTTTTCTCCCAGTGGAAATTTCCTTGGTTCTTTCTCTAACACATTAACTATAGCATAGTTTTCCTTAAAGCATTTTCTGAGAGAAAAGTTCTGTATAACTGTTTCTATTTCTGGCTTAGAAAAATCAGAATTCTCTTAGGACAGAGAAGGGAAAAAAATCAGATATTATGCATTTGGTGTATAATATAAATTATTATTTTTTCAATAATTTAATTTTGTTAAAACAGGTGTCAGTGTAGCTTTAGGTAAATGGCATCTGTGGCTACATTTTTTCCTGTCCTGTTCCTACCTATTGTCAATATATCTTCTGTTTACTTCATGTAAGGTCCTTTCTCTGCCTATTTGCAAGTGTATTTCACAATAGGCCTTTCAAAACCTCATTATTTACTTTTTAATACCCAAGAGGTAACTTCTCTCCTGAAGCATTATGGTACCTGAGATGAAAAGGAATGCTCTTGAGAAAATTATTACACAACTTACCAAATAAAAACACAGGATGTCCACCTAAGCTTACAGTTCAGATAAACAACAAATAATCTTTTGGTATAAATATACCCCCAAATATTGCATAATTCTTTATGGGACATAGTTATGCTAGGTGCAATGTCATACCAAAATTATTAAAATAAATATTATTAAAAAACTAAACAATTTGCCTTTCGAAACTCAGATGTAATCAGGTATTTTGTGTCAGGCAACACTACCTGAGGCCAGTTTTCCAATTCTACAGGACCTGAGGTGGAGTAAGTCAGGAAAGCAGAGTGGTTTTCAACTTTTACATGAAGTCAGCATCTTATCCCAGTAGAAATGGCACAAGAAGGGATATTAGTTCAAATATATGCACCTCCCCACCTCAGGGCTGACCCCTCTGACATCTGAGAATCAGAGCACATGATAAGATATATCTGTTTAACAGTGTTTCCTAAGTCATCGCTTGAAGCTACTCACAGCTTCTTCTGGAGGTATGCATTTTAATTAATTGCTATTCTATTGTACTTCCTCCTCCCCAAGGTGATTTAAAAATCTTAACTCTATAAATCTAACTAGTAAATTTCTGGGTCTATTTCAATATTGACATTTAAAAAAAAATTGAGGATTGCATTAAGCTTCAATGAGCCATAGGAAAAGCAAGATAAATAAAATATAATTGCCATTGAAGTCCATAAAAATAAAAAGTTCTCCAAAGTGTTAAACTAAAACAAAATTCCATGAGAACATTGTGTATAAATCATATCTTATGGTTCGACTAAGTTTAACCAATATCGGTTAGAGTTCCAATGAGTCAGTTTAAAAAAGTAAACACGCCAAATTCCAAATTTTAAACTGGAATCATTGTACTCTAAGTTAACCTGTTTATAAGCCTCAGAACTAAAGTCAACAATTTTTCAATAGTTGGATGACATCTTTAATGAAGGAAGTCTATACCAGGCATCACAGCTACACTGCCATCTACTGACCTTAATTTTTTAGAAATGAGTATGTTAGTTCTACCTCCCATTCTGGTTCTCATTTATAAAAACTGACAGGGTCTGCATTTTAGGTGGGGAGGAAGAAGATCTGTAATAGTTTTGTTACCATTCCCCTCAAAATTCTATAGCAGTGTAGTAGATTAAAGATGGTGCCAAATTCTTTGCTCTTCTTCACACTGAGAAGTCTAATTTTCTTCCCTTCAGTCTGAATTGGTTTTAGAAACGTTTTTGATCAATAGAATGTAGCAGAAGTGGCTGGGAGTTTCCTAATTGTTTCATAAGTAGTCTTTGATTTCCACCTAGGCCTCTGAAATACACTATGTAACTACCTGAGACCACAGGAGGATGCTGGGAGCTCCCGCCCAGGCCCTCTGGTAGGCTGTGCTAGTGGAGCTCAACTGTCTGGCCATTCCCTGTGGAGCCATTTGGCCCCTTCACCCTGGCCCACCTGCCAGCTGAATAACAAGGAAAGGCTACTGATTCCTCTGGGGAACAGGACAGCCTGGCCAAACCCTGCTGGAATTCTTGGCCCATGAAATCCTGATGTAAGCAAGTGGTTGTCATTACAAAGTTTTAAAGAAGCTTGTTGAACAGGAATAGATGGCCCAAACAAACAGTGATTGTTATGCTTTAAAAGTAACAGAATGAAGGAAAAGGAAAGAAGGCTGTGCAAAGGGAGAAGGTGAAAGGGGAGGAGTGGAATAAAATTCTAAAGAGGAGAACCATAAATGCCTTGGACACCAATAAAAGAGGAGTTGCGGATGTAGAAGACCTTCAGTGAGTTTTAAAAAAATCAGAGTAAAAAATGTTTAGCAGGCTGCTACCGTGATTTTGGACAACTCACAACTTTGGCCCAACTTCTTAGAGATTCAGAGAGGAAACAGCAGTCATGTTCCACCTCATGAGGCAATGAATAAACATGACAAATAAATATGCAGAAAATAAGAGCTAAAAATGATAAATATGTAAGAAGCAATCTTTGTTCCTACAAAAAATCTTTCATCAGGTGATTTCAAATTAGAGGGAGTCTCAGGAGAAAACAATACTGGAAATATGAACCGATTTTTATTTTTGATGCTTTTATTGAAAAGGTACATTTAAAAAAATACACAGACATTTTACCATTTACAGATTGCAGATATAGATACTCTAAAAGAGTTCACTATTTTATTGTTTTATGATACTTCTTGCCCCTGATATCACAAATATTCTAGTCTTGTTGATACCAACTTCGAAAGGGGGGCATGGGAGCATGACCTGCAACATATTCAGTGAACAGAAAGACAAATTGTTCAATTATAAATTTTATATCTTCTGTACATTATTGCATTAGGGAGCCACAAAATTATGTAGCATCATTACAAATGAAAACAGGTTAAAAATGAAGATAATTACATAGAAATACATGGATTCATTGTCTTCTTGCAGAATGCACAGGAGGTGCCAAAATGTGCAATTTAGGAAGCTCTTTTTGTATTTGTATATATTTGCTTAGCAACTCAAACCAGTGAGGAAGCTACAAAATAAGTTAGACAAAAACAGCAAACAGGTAGTAATTATGCTATGTTATATGGCTTTCTATTTTGTTTAAATATCTCCAAATAAAATATGAAATAAAGAAAATACATTATCTTTTGTTCTCTTAACGAGAAATTCAAAGCTATTTTGCTTCCTAACATTTACACAGCAACTAAAGATGTTGAATTCAGACAAGAGATACAATCTAGTACTACACAGGATACAACAGTACTTGGGTCTAAAACAGTACACAATCCCTGTCGACGAGAGTACACCAAAAAGAAAATGTGATCCGTTGGTAAGATGGTATTCACAAGTAAGCACTTGTGTTCTATTTTTCTTCCACACTAGAAAATGCCCGGTTGGATTCCAGAGCTATTTACAGACATCTGAGGAAGATCCTAGATTTCAAGTCTGTCAGGAAAATATTCCATATTGTTCTAAGCCAGATTATACCCATGGGAAAATAGAGACTGGTTTTCTTTTTCTTTACTTTCTGACTGTACATTTTCAAGAACCCAGATTTCTCAGATACACCAATTAAATGGGGTCGAGTCGGGGAGGGAAGAGGGAACCTGTGCTGCTCACATTCCAAAATGATTTGATCAGTCCATAAAAGCACTCTTGAATCTAGTGATTTGTTTTTCACTGGAGCTGGGGTTTGAGGTGGTAGGCTGCATTTTGTGGGTAGGTGGGATACTTACTGTAACACAAAATGCTCAAGTTGCTGAAATCCTTTTGGCTTGGCTTCTTGACTTTCCTACTGGCCTGGCTGGTCTTGGGGCTTGCAGATGTCAGTATGGGGCAAACAGGATGGAGGCCGGAGTGGCACGAATGGGCCCATGCCCTGGCCTCAGGAGAGCTGGAGGGATGGCTGGAGCCTGGAAGAGCGAGGCAGATGGCCGGGGTGGCAGTGAAAGTGCAGAGGACACAGCCGCTGCTGCTGCCAGGGGTGAGGACAGGAAGGCTGGGGCCAAAGGTTTCATCATATCTTTCTGGAATGCAAGTTTTGCCTAATGAGAGGAAAAAGACCAGGAATGGGGTGAGCAGGTTGTTGTCGAATAACAGCACCACAGAGAAGTCTTAAATTTAAAGTCCACTTTCAGGAGTGAAGAGATGATTATTTTCCCCAAGCTGGTGTCAGTGTCTTTTAGTATTGATATAGTTTTATTTTGAGTTGTTCCCATTTCAAGTCTTTCTTTGGTCTTTGATCCTGGATACTAGGGCACAGGGCATCTCTATGAATAGACACAAAGGGGCTCAGCAAGAAAGAAATAAAACAAAACATGCCCAGAAGTTTCCTGCTTAAGCAATGGATCTCAATTCAAAATTCATACTTATGTTAAACCACCTTGTAGCTTAGAGAAAAGTTTCTTGCTTTTTCTTTTATCTTTTTTTTTTTTTTTTTTTTTTTTTTGGAGAAGTACAACCCTTCACATCACTGCTCTTGGATAAACTGAAATTTAGGTAAGTAACTGAGTTCATTCAGGACATTACGGACCCAGGAAGAATAAAAAGACACACACACACAAAAAGTCAATTCCTTCCTTTCCCTGGCCACATAATGAGAATTTCCTGAAAAATTAGCTAAATTAAGTATCTGTTATTGGGAATGACTATTAGTGGACTAGAAACTTTCTCTATTTAAAGGAGTCCCAGGGTAGAATCTTCATGTGAAGTAGAAAAATAATCCTTAATTTCTCTCTTTTGCAGTCACAGGAGTTGTGCAAGATGGGTTTGCCTAATGCAGATACCACCAGCTTGCTGCAGAAGCTGAGGCTTTGGAAAAGCTGGAAGGTAAACTCAGCACCACCTCCAGCTGGCCAATCTCAGCTTCATCTCAGACTGAATACCATGCTGGGCCAGGTCCCAGGGAGAGTGTGAAATCCATCCATCTGGGTATTTATATGACACCTACTGCTGAAGTCCCTAGGTATTTTTGCAAAACACAGAAAACAGTACATATTGAGAACAGGTAGGATAGGCTGATTACCAACATGCCTGCTAGAATGGAATATAAACACTACTTTTTTGTATACACGTGCAAGCACACGTGCGCGCGCGCACACACACACACGCACAAGGGAAACACAGGGATATTAAACTAAATGGATGGATTTTGTTTTATGAAAGCAACCTCTCTGCCCGGGTTCCACACATCCCAGGATTCCTCAGGCATCACTTGCCCTATCCTGAGTCTTTGCTTTTCCTTATATAGTAAAGAAGATAGTCTTCTGACAAGGTCTTGGTAAAGAATAAGGTAATTAGTTCCTTTTTAATTTTATTTTTTATTTTAAGACAGGTCTCCCTAAGTTATGAGGCTGATGTTGAATTTGCAATAATTCTGCTTCAGGCCCCCAAGCAGCTGGAATTACAGGCATGAGCTACCACACCCTGCTGGGCATTTTTCTTTCCTAAAGGAGCTTTCTTCAAGATGTCCTTATAGCAGGAACTAAGCAGTTCATTCTAAAATTTCTGTCTATGTAGGTTGTTTAAATTCACAGCCTTTAGGTTAGGGGTGTACTTTAGTGGTAGAGCACATGCTCAGCACATGCTCAGCATGTGTGAGGTCCTAGAGGTTCAATCCCCAGCATGGTCAAGATAAAATAGATAAATTCGCAACCTTCCCATGACTGTTAGTCCCTAGGTCCTCCTTACAGCTCCTGCCCAACCCAGCAAGGCTGCCCTCCCCAAAAGGTGAGCAGGCGAGTGAACTTACTGCTAAAATGCTTGGGCTCCGCTGGAGTTTGTTGTAAGGGCTGTATTTCGGCTTCAGTGGCTTCCCTGCAACTCGGTCTTTATGCCTCCGGCTAGAAATGTGCTGAAAAAATGTTTGATGCATAAGCTAAATCCATGAAAGATACATTTCCTACACAGAGGTTGCTGGTTTCTCCATTCCAGCTCTTGGTTCATCCTTCTAGAATGGTTTGGGTAAAATCTTTACTACCTCCTTTAAGACTTGCTTCCTGCTCCCATTGTTCTCTATGACCTTCTCCTTTCCATCTTTTCTTTTCTATAGGCCTTATCAGATTTTTTTCCTGGTGTTTCCACTGTTACTGAAGAATCTCTCTACCTAGACTTTGGGGCTTGGCAGATTTACCAGTGGCTTCTGCTGGACTGTAAGCTCTGTGTGGTTTTTATGTCCATCCTTCCATCCCTAACATCTAACCTGGAACCTGACATACAGTAGTAGATGCTCCATTATTGGATACTGACTTTCTTTTCCACAGAGCACTTTTATGTTGCATAAGTTATGCATCCTATAAAGGTTAGTAAAGTTAACTGTGAGCACAGTGAGAACCACTCCGTAGATGAGGAGGAGATAGAGATCTTCATGTAGTGACCCCAAAGAGCAGAGTACACTAATTTCATTACCTGTTTGAGTTGAATTTCCGAGTTAACATGAACATCACAGATTTCACAATGAAATGTCTTGTTCTGTAGTCCTGACCCCTTACTGCCATTCTGCATCTTTAATCTTGATCCAGGTCTAGGATAGGACTTAATTGGACCAGCTCCATTACGAGCCTCAACCATGGTCTTGTGTTTAGATCCTAAAATAGAAAAAGGCATATATTAAACAGCTATTTAAGAACTATAGGAAGCAATTTCTCTCTCTCTCTCTCTCTCTCTCTCTCTCTCTCTCTCTCTCTCTCTCTTTCTCTCTGTTTACTTTTTCCTGTCTTTGTTGTCATTGTTATAGTCTTTTTTTTGGTACTGGGAATTGAACTCAGGGGCTTTTTATCACTGAGTTACATCACCAGCCCTTTTTATTTTTTGAGACAGAGCCTCACTAAGTTGCTGAGGCTAGTCCCAAATTTATGGTCTTTCTGCATCGGCCTCAAGTAGCTGGAATATAAGCATGTAGCCTGGCATGAGGCTCTTTATTTTCTTATCCTTGAGAAGGTTATCTTCAGGCTGAAGTTCCCAGTGCCTTTTTAGCATCATTTTTACACTAATTGTAAGTTTAACATGTTTTCATTGTAACACATGGGAAAACATGAGTGTATAATAAAATATCCAAAATACTGAGAAAATAAAGATTACATAGAGTTGTACCACTATAGGTAACCACGGTTATCAGGGTTTTTAATTTTTTTTTGCTATGCTAACAAATGTGTATTTTCAGAATTTAGATTTACTAATTAAATATCCTGAAATTTTCAAATATCAAATCATGTATTTATTTTCTAATAATTACATTTTATTGATTAACATATTCTATCATTTTTGGTTACTATAATTTATTCAATATTCCTTATCGATAAGCTGTTGTTTCTATTTTTTCTCTTATAAAGTGTGTGGCAGTGACTATTGCATAAAACATTTTGTCTTCATCTCTGTTACCTCATCAAAAATGAGTTATGGAGCCAGGGGTGGTGGCACACACCTGTAATCCCAGCAGCTCAGGAGGCTGAGACAGGAGGATCGCTAGTTCAAAGTCCACGTCAGCAAAAGCAAGGTGCTAAGCAATTCAGTGAAACTCTGTCTCTAAATAAAATACAAACTAGGGCTGAGGATGTGGCTCAGTGGTCGAGTGCCCCTGAGTTCAATCTCCTGGTACCCACCCCCTGAAAACAATTGAGTTATGGAAAGTATTTGATGCTTTTGAGGGAATGAAGAATAGAATAAATTTTATCTTTAAATTGTTTTTGCTTTGTTATTTCCAAAGACATTATGAGCATACTTTTAAAAATCATTCCTTTGAACTCAAATGGTAGAGAAGACACTATACACATTTCATTCATGAACAACAGAGTGACATTCTGATGGGAAAAGTTGGGTTTTGTTATAAACTTTATTTCAATTTGAAAGATAGCTGCTAACCTGTGTTGTGTGCCTCTAGCTGTGACAGGGAGTTCACAGCCACTTTGCATAGTGAACAATAAAGCAATTTTTTGGCTTTCTCTTCTTCGGATTCAGCAACAGACCCTGGTGCTCCATTTGTGCTTTTGGAGGGAGAAGTGGCTGTCCCAGGTGGCAGGGCAGTTGTGCCAGATTTGAGGAGAAATGAGCCACTTTCAGAGCCTGATGGCTGACTGGAACTGTTGGCTTTCAGCTTTCCTTTATCTTCTAAGGGAGACAGAGGAGTTATTAAAGACTCATATATATATATATATATATATATATATATATATATATATATATATATATATATATATATATCATACAAACATTAAATCACCATCAAGGAATTAAAAACAAATTTGAAAATTTGAAAAACAAAATAGAAACTCTCTCAATATATACATAGTTTTACTCTAGTGCAGATTCGGGATCATAGAGTTTGATCTAAACAGAATTCCATGCCACTGGTTTCCATATGAGGTCACCCCAAGATCATGATAACTTCTCACAAAATGACTTTGTTCTCCCTTTAATAAAGCAGGTAATTTTCTGTCCGATTTCCTGGAGTTATAAGTTATGCTCCAGGGAAGTCTTTAATATATAACAACATCAGCTACCCTCCAATATGATTACAAGATATGATGGCAACAGGAAAGAAGTTATTAGGCAATGTTAGTTTAATTTGACTACTCATGTTTTAATTATGACATGGATATAAAGTTAAAATTGAATTTCTATACCAAGTTAAATTTTTAACTTTGGCTTGTAAAGTAGAGAAGAGGGAAGATTAGTTAAATTTTTGCTCTTTGGCAATGCAATTTATCTAAAATACAAGAGACAAAGTTCCATTCATTATTCTTATTAATTATTGCCAGTCAAAAAAAAGTTTTAAATAATGATATCAACTATAAGCACAATATGAAGATTAGTCAACTCATTTAAAGACATCTTGGCATGTACATCACATAGCTACTAAATGCTTATGATCCTCAAGGCCCATGTGTGTGCCTTGAAGGGTCAAAGTGACTTTAACAGTATCTACCTCCTCAGCGTTCATTTGGTATTCAAGACAGGCTTTGTTCAGTGACTCCTTTGGGAAAGAAATGAGTTTTGTTGTCAACAGCAAGAGCTGGTACTCAGAAAATGTCTATAGACATGATGATTAACTCTCATTAAGAGAGAAAGGGAATTAAAACTGAAAATACATTCGTTAATTGCCCTAATTCGGAACTGGACACCATTGGCCTGGATGACCAAGAGGAAACCTTCCCAAGTATCTAGAGAATGACAACCAGTTTTGTGTTTCTGTTTCTAGTATAAGGTTCTGTGTATGGTTTGTGAATCAGCAGTTGAGTTTCATCTTTTTTCCTGATCCATCCATCCATGTGAAGACCAACATAGAAAGGGTGCTATAGGGGGAACTTGAGATCTGAGGTTGTTTAGAATATATGAGTGCTGAGATCTTTCCTTAACCTCTGCATTCCATATGTCCTTTCAGCAGGTATATTAAAACTTCAGATGAAATGAAGTATTATGGAAAAAGTCTTGGATTTTTATAAGCTGACCTCAATAGTATGAGAGAAGGAAATAGAATCATTTTTTCTAATTGATAACAATGAGTAAATTAGTCTGGAAATTATTTCAGATCTGTAACTCTTTCATTTATAAGGACTTCTCAGATTGAATTTGCAGTCTTATAGAATTCATAAAGCAGAAAAATAATTCAGTAATTTTCATATTTTCCTCTTTGGAATTACCCAAATTTCATCACCATTATTTGTGATGAAAACTTAAGTTATTACACACCAAAATCTTTCCTTGCTTTAAGCATTTCATTTGGTGTTTTATTTAAATTTGACCTGAAAGAATCTGATCTATTTCAGTCATTTACTCACACAATCCCTCATATTACCCTTTTAATGTTCCTTATACGAATGTCCCTCATATACACTTACATTTGTATACAATTTTACAAAAGTGCTATTACTTACATTATCTTATGATCTCTCAAACAAATTAGAATAGGTATGGCTGAAAATGATTTTTCTTATTTTTAAGATGAGGAAACTGAAATTCATTAAGATTAAATAATGTATGACAAATTAGAAGGCAGCATAAATGAGCATGATGTTTTCTCTAACTGATCGTCATTGGTGACTAACTTTCCTGAGTGGGGGGGAGGAGTATAATGTATCATTAATATTATGAAAGCACATGACAATCACTGTAGATGTGAAATAACTATTGCTTGTACCATTGCCATTTAGTTTTAAATTAATTTAGTTTTAATTTTAATTTTATTTAATTTTTTTATATATAAAATTTTATATATAAAATTTTAATTCTAATTTTATTTAAATTTTAATTTAATTTTAAATTAATGATTATATCCTAGAAGACCCTAAAAGTTCCACCAGAAAACTTCTAGAACTATTAAATGAATTCAGCAATGTAGCAGGATATAAAATCAACACTCATAAATCAAATGCATTTCTGTGTATCAGTGACAAATCCTCAGAAAGGGAAATGAGGAAAATTACCCCATATACAATAGCCTCAAAAACAAACAAACAAACAATAAAATACTTGGGAATCAACTTAACAAAAGAGGTGAAAGATCTATATAATGAAAATTACAGAATCCTAAAGAAAGAAATCAAAGAAGACCTTAGAAGATGGAAATATCTACCTTGCTCTTGGATAGGCAGAATTAATATTATCAAAATGACCATACTACCAAAAGCACTATACAGATATAATGCAATTCCAATCAAAATCCCAATAGCATTCCTCATAGAAATAGAAAAAGCAATCATGAAATTCATCTGGAAAAATAAGAGACCCAGAGTAGCTAAAGCAACCCTTAGCAGGAAGAGTAAAGCAGGTGGTATCACTATTCCAGATTTTAAACTATACTACAAAGCAATAGTAACAAAAACAGCATGGCATTGGCACCAAAACAGACTGGTAGATCAATCGTACAGAATAGAGGACACAGAGACTAACCCATAAAATTACAATTATCTCATATTAGACAAAGACATCAAAAACATGCATTGGAGAAAAGATAGCCTCTTCAACAAATGGTGCTGGGAAAACTGGAAATCCATATGCAACAAAACGAAATTAAACCCTTATCTCTCACCATGCACAAAAATTCAACTCAAAATGGATCAAGGACCTAGGAATAAAACTAGAGACCCTGCATCTAATAGAAGAAAAAAGTAGGCCCTAGTCTTCATCATGTGGGATTAGGCTCCAATTTCCTTAATAAGACTCCTTTGGTGCAAGAATTAAAATCAAGAATAAATAAATGGGATGGTCTCAAGCTAAAAAGTTTCTTCTCAGCAAAAGAAACCATCTGTGAAGTTAATAGAGAGCCTACATCTTGGGAGCAAATCTTTACCCCTCACACATCAGATAGAGCACTAATATCTAGCGTATATAAAGAACTCAAAAAGCTAAACACCAAAAAACCAAATAACTCAATCAATAAATGGGTCAAGGACCTGAACAGACACTTCTCAGAAGATGATATACAATCAATCAACAAATATCTGAAAAAATGTTCATCATCACTAGCAATTACAGAAATGCAAATCAAAACTACTGAAGATTTCATCTCACTCCAGTCAGAATGGTAGCTATTATGAATACAAACAACAATAAGTGTTGGCAAGGATGTGGGGAAAAATGTACACTCCATCCACTGCTGGTGGGACTGCAAATTGGTGCAGCCAATATGGAAAGCAGTATGGAGAGTTCTTGGAAAATTGGGAATGGAACCACCATTTGACCCAGTTATCCCTCTCCTTGGTCTATACCCAAAGGACTTAAGAACTGCTTACTACAGGATCACAGGCACATCAATGTTTATAGTAGCATAATTTACAATAGCTAAACTGTGGAATCAACTTAGATGCCCTTCATTAGATAAATGGATAAAAAAAGTGGCCTATATACACCATGGGTTGTTACTCAGCAATAAAAGAGAACAAAATCATGGCATTTGCAGGTAAATGGATGGAGTTAGGGAAGATGATGCTAAATGAAGTTAGCCAATCCCAATAAAACAAATGCCGAATGTTTTCTGATATAAGGAGGCTGATTTATAGTGGGGTAGGGAGGGGGAGCATGGGAGGATTAGGTGAACTCTAGATAGGGCAGTGGGGTGGGAGGGGAAGGGAGGGGGCATAGGGTTAGAAATGATGGTGGAATGTGATGGACATTATTATCCAAAGTACATATATAAAGACACGAATTGGTGTAAATATACTTTGTATGCAACCAGATATGAAAAATTGTGCTCTATATGTGCAATAAGAATTATAATGCATTCTGCTGTCATACATAAATAAAAAATTAATTGAAAAATAAGAAAATACCTAATCACTGATTTGGGTTATATTGAGATGTATAAAATTACCTATTTTCTCTATATCCCTATTTAAGAAAAATTAAACAGATACCCTTTATTATAACTTCTTAAAAAGAGATAATTTAAAAAGGTAATTTATTAATTAACAATGCATATTAACATTATGATAATTGCTGACAATGTGCTAGACACTGAAGAGAAAAGTAAGTAAACTATTATAGACTTTAAGAAAGTTATGGCTTATGAGGGGAAATTAAATAGTCATTCAGAGCCTCTAATTTATGATAGAAACTAGCAAGAGGCACGAGAGCATAGAGCAGAACATGATGACTTCTGCTTGGGAAGAAAAGGACATTTTTCATTAGGGAAGTGACATTTCAAAGGTTTTGAAGGTCAGATTTAGATAAGCAAAGAATAGGATTGAAAACAAAGGGAAGCTCAGAGTGATCAGAAACAGAAATGTGAAGACATGTTTAAGGGGCTACAAGTCCCAGGGCTTACCTGGTGACTACTTGGTAGTTGAGCATACAGCTGGCAATAGGTAGGCGGCCTATTACTACAAAGGCCAACTGAGGCAAAAGGCAAAGAGTATCTCAGATCTATTAAAATACAGTTGAGGACGTATAATATAGACAAAGACATTTTTCTTTAAAAGTATATTGAGAGCATTAGTTTGCTTAACATTGACATGATCTAACATTTAGATAAATAATGTTTGGATTGTTTTCCACCAAGTAGGCTGAAGTCTTAATTTCAGAGTATTAAGAAAAATTTTGACTTTGGAAATATATAAATGGTTTCAAAGTATTCAGAGAATTCTGGTTTTGGATTGATACCAACTGGTCAGTAAAACATATCCTAAAATCAGGAAAGTCACTCATGGTTTATATATTTCAACTGTGGCATTCTTTCTGGATGTGTAAATTTATAAACTTCAAAGCCTAGTTTTTTAATATCTCCTCTCAGTGACTTGATATTTTGGTCAAAATTCACTATATTAGTTTTCTTTCCTTACTGGCTTGTTTAAAGCCTCCTTATTTTGTGTATTTCTAAGTTTAATTAATGTACTGTTTACTTCTGTTTCTTTTAATAAAGATGCATGTCATCTGGAACTTCTAGTTAATATGAATTCCATTTTCAAGTATTCCCTCACCAAATTTTAATTATCAGGTCTTCTGACTGTCTTAATTATTTCCTGATTACTCAAACATCTTTTTAAAGGTTTTATCCTACAGGACTTTGAAGCAAAATTTGCTTAACTACATCAGAATTGCCCTTTGTCACAAAACCCCATGATTTATGTATGTAAGTGAATATATTTCTATAAAGTATCCTCCTTATGAAGTTTGACATTGATTCACTTATTTTTCAAATTTCAAGACATTTGAAAATATTTTAATTTGGGACTGTTTTCACATCTAGTTGATGAACCATTTGAAGAAAATCAGTCTTTAATTTTTATCATCCTTACTTCTTACTTCAAAACTTTACTGAGATTAATCCACCTTATTCATCAAACTTAGCACCATATTGTTCAAACAGTACTTCAGAGACTAATAACTCACACAGAAGATAAAAAGAATGTGCCAGAGGTTTTGGAAGCACTTTTAAGAAACTGATCCTATTAGAAGATAGAAGTCAGATCCAAATATAGGTATTAATTTTAAAAATGATCAAAATAATATTCTATATAAATGTAGGTTTTGAATTTTGAATTAGAACTTGGAAGTCATAACAAATTTTTATTATTCTATTTACAAGGTTTAATTTTATTAATTTAACAAGTTTTATGTTCAACATAAAATTTAGACAATAAAGTCAGACAAAAAGTAAAAAAAATTAAAATCATCCATGATTTCATTGTAACTTGTCATTATTTCATTGTGTTTTTTTTTTTGCATACTCTGCGAGGCAGAAAATGTTGCTACCTATACTTTTTATTTCTCCTTTTATTGAGGTATAGTCTACATACTATAAAGTGCATGATTTAATTTAATTTTTAATTTTTTTATTGTTGTTTTGTGATGCTGGGGATCAAACCCAGGGCCTCATACATTCTATTCAAGTGCTCTACCACTGAGCTACAGCTAGAGCCTTTAATTTTTTTTTTTTGTTTCATTTTGTTTTCTGACATAGTGGGGTATCAAACCCAAGGCTTTGCATACACCAGGCAAGTGCTCTGCCACTAAGCTTACATCCCTGGCTCAGTACATAAATTTTAATAAATTTTTATATATATAAACACAACATATATCAAGATACAGAATTTTCCCACCACCCCAAAAGGTTACCTTGAACTCCTAATCACTTGATAACCCCCAAAGGTAGTTATCATTTTCATCCCTGTCAACTTAGGTCAGTTTTAATTGCTATTAAACTTCATATAAGTGAATCACTCAATATCTATTTTTTTGTGTGTTTGGCTTATTTCACACAACATTATGCCAATGAGATTCATCCATGCTATACATAGAGAAGTTATTTTCATTGCTTGATAATATTGCATTGCATGACTATTCCACAATTTATCTATTTTGGTATTGATGAACATCAAGAAAAGTTTTGGGCTATTTTATATAATGTTAGTAGGAAAATTCTAATGTATATTCTTTGGTAGACATAAACACTTATTTATGTTAAATATACATACATAGTAGAATCACTGGGTCACAAGATATTCATGTATTTGCTTCTAGTAGATTTTGAAAACAGTTTTTCAAAATGGTTATATCAATTTATATCTCTATCAGCATTGTATGAGAATTCTAATTGTTTAATGTCCTCCCCAGCCCTTGGTTCTTCTGATTTCAGGTACCTGGTTTTATTGTGGCTTTAATTTGTATTTGTATTTCCCTAATGACTGATGACACTGAGAAATTTTGTAGATTTTTATTATTCAATTATTTCTTTTCTGAAGCGTTTGTTCATATCTTTTGCCTTTTTGTGGGGGTGGGGTTGGGGGAGGACTGAGGATTGAACCTGAGGATACTCTACCACCAAGTTATATACCCTGCCCTTTTTAAAGACTTTTCATTTTGAGGCAGGGCCTCACTAAGTTGCTGAGGCTGACCTTGAACTTGTGATCCTCCAGCCTCAGTCTCCTGAGAGATAAAATTGCAGGTTTGCACTAGCATGCCAAGCTTAATCACTGGGATTACAGGGGTGAGCTACCACGCCAAGATTAATACCATTTCTTTAACTGTTGTGTAGGAGACCAGAATATACATTTAGAGTATCAAAAGTCAGCTCCAATTTGAGAGATGATTTGTGGTGCATTATCTGATAAAGGACACCTGTTCAAACTATATGTGTAATGAATTCTTCTAAGTTAATAATTAAAAAAAAACAAAAACTGACAACAGTGTTAAAAAAAAAAAAAAGGAAGCCAGGTGTGGTGGCACCCACTTGTAATCCTAGCTACTCAGTAGGCTGAAGCAGGAGCATTCCAAATGGAGACCAGCCTAGGCAACTAAGCAAGACCTTGTCTCAAAATAAACATTTCTTTTTTTAAAAAAGACTGAGAACGTAGCTTATTGGAAGAGTATCCCTGCATTTAATCCCCAGTATTACAAAAAAGAAAAAGAAAGTTGTTTTATGATGATCCAAATTATTTAAAAAAACAACCAAGACTTAAATGATTTTTCAACTTGCCCACAGTTATTCAATTAATAAACAGTAGACCATGAATTTGAGCACATTTCCTAAAGCCTGAGCCAATGCTCTTATACTAAGAATGCCTTGGGAATACCTTCTTGAATTTTTGATATTATTTTTAAAAAATATTTTTAGTTGTGGATGAACACAATACCTTTATTTTATCTATTTATTTATTTGGTGTTGAGGATAGAACCCAGTGCCTCACATGTGCTAGGCAAGTGCTCTACAATCTAACCATAACTCTAGCTACTGATATTATGGAGTAAATATGGTGAGTAGATGGTAACACCTTTGTGAATTTAAGTTATATGATGCCATTGAAAACATAGCACATGATGGGCAAAATTGTTGAGAACTAGAAAAATAAATTTCTTCCTTCCTTCCTTCCTTCCTCCTCCCTCCTTCCCTCCTTCCCTTCCTTCTTTTTCTTTCTTTCCTAGAGATTTAACCCAGGGATGCTTTGCCACTGAGCCACATCCCTAGCACTTTTTGATTTTTATTTTGAGAAAAGGTTAAGTTGCTTAGGGCCTCACTGAGTTACTGAGGCTGGCTCTGAACTTGTGATCCTCCTATTTCAGCCTCCCAAACTACTGGGATTACAGGGGTGAGCCACCATGCCCAGTTTAACAGCATTTCTTTAAAGGTTGTGTAGGATACCAGAATACACTACATCTAAATATGTCTCTTTTTGTCTTAAGGATTATTTTGAGGAACAACAGCCACTGCAAAAACTCTGAGATCAGAGTAGGAATTACCATTTTGTAAGGAAAGTTTATATCTATGAAGGAAACCACTACTTATAAAGGTGTTTCCTTCCTTGTACCAGAAAAAAAAGGATGATTCTAATCTTTAGAAACTTTCATCAATGCAGAAGGCACAGACTTAAATCTATATGATGAGCCTTACCCTTATTTACTGTGCTTTCCCTGGATGCTTGCCCACAACTGGCCTTTCTTCTTTACTGATTCCAGATGAAGTTGGTACTTAACACCTGAATTTCACAGCTATCTCTTGGAAGTTTTTATTCATTTCTCTGAATATCTCTCAAGTACACCTGAGGTATACATGTTAATAAACTTCTGTTTGTTTTTCTCTTGTTAGTCTGTATTTTATTAAAGGGTCAGTTTCTCAACTAGTTTCTCTTAGAGGGAGAGAAAATTATTTTTTTTCTCTTCAATAGCTGCAACTTGGCATGTAACTTAGAAATGCAAATGACACTTGCCTTTTAAGAAATACATTTCAAACAAAACTTTTTCTGTAGAGTTTTGTTTTTTTTTTTTTCTGAGTTATCTCTTCTTGATTAATGGACTCTTTAAAGAAGATCTCTGGTTCCCTATGTGAAGTAAAAATTTCCTTGCATTACATTATTGTTTTTGTTAACATTTGTTTTGATTTATCAAGTTGTATGAATTAAAATCACTAAGACTTTTTCTGCCTCTGAGAAATTACAAAGGTTTAAAACTTAAATAAGAGAGGTAATTATCTCACCAATAAGAGAAGGTACATGTCTATTCCTTGGTGGGTGGTATGAAGTAGTGTAATCATAAGAAAGTAACTGTTCATCTACCTAACAAGCATTTAATGATCACCTATTATATATTATGTATTATATTAGGTACTCAAGTTAGCAATTAAAAAGACCAAGCCCAACTCAGTGGAATTAATCAAATGTGTGTGTGTGTGTGTGTGTGTGTGTGTGTGTTGTTGTTGTTGTTGTTGTGGCTGTGAAAACAAGATTTCAAAATATGATTGTTTGGCATACTAAATGACTTTGGATTAAAAGAAATGGAAAGGCCTTAGAAGCTGTCTCAAAATCAAGGACTTTCGAACCTTTTGTACTCTTCCCACCACTCTACAAGCCAGGAAAGGACTCTCTCTTAAGTTCTTTTATCTTTATTTCTAAGCCACAACTAACACACAGCATGTAAATTTCCATGAGGTTTAACTTGCAGGAAAGTAATATGTCTGTATAAAAAGAACTATGGGAGCTAGCTCCAGGAGGTGGAGGTTTATTGTGACCTAAGAAGAATAAAGAGGCTACATAGGCCTTTGACAAAGACTTGGTCTGCTCTGCTTTTCCTTTTCCTCCCTATAAAAGTCCTTTGTGCCCCTGAGAGCCACAGGATGGAGCTTTTACAATAGCTCCTCCATCTTCTTCAGGGCTGGCCTTTGAATAAACTTGATTCCTTCCTATAAACTCTTGCCTCCCAAATATTGGCCTTCGAGCAGTTAGCAGCATGGACCTTATTCCAGTAACAGAGTTAATATAGACTTGTAGAACCAACTAGACTTATGGATTGATTAGATGTGGGATAGAGAGAGAAAGAAAGGAAATTGATCACTATCATTTGGGCAGGGTCACTTGGTAAGTAATGGGTAGTGCCATTTAGTAGGACTAGAGATAATGATATTTAGAATGCTAATGAAACTTCCTGATTTATTAGCTAGGAATATATGGATAGGAATCCCAGTTCCTCCCATGACTGACTTATTAATATCAAGCAAGTGATTTAAATGATTGGTACTTTAATTCATGTGTGCGAAATACCACCCTTTTCTTACTGGCCTTGGGAACCAAGGAGATTGTATAGGTAAGGCTTCAGTTAGAAGACACAAAGTTATTAGTTTTGAGGGGTAGGCACAGGTGACTCACACAATAAGATTTTTAAGATCCTAGATTCTGTTACATACTTAGGTGCTACGGATTTCTAAATCTATGACACTGATTGCTGAAGACTGAAAAAAAATATGTGGATCACTCTTTATAAGCAAATCACAGTGGGATTATCCCTGTTCAACACCCTAGGCCATAAAGCAATGATTTTACTTTTTAATATTTGGGGGAGCAACATTATTCATCTATTTACATATTATTTTTATCATTATAATTTTAAATACTAACATTTTAGATAGTTTTAATATACACACATATATAAATATACTGTTTTTCAATGATATATGTAATATGTAATAGGTTCTCAATTTACTGTGTAGCATTCATCATTTGTCAAAAAGAGCCTTTGGAAAACCACAGCTTTGCTCATTGATATCCACCGATCTTTCCAAAACAAACCTTCCAGAAGAGCAAAGGAGTTCCAGAACTTGAGAAAAGTGCTCAAATCAGTAAGGCCACAGTTTTAATAAACTCATACTTTGTGCTTTCTGAAGTCACTAAAGGACACTACTTGTCAATTTAGGTAATTAATTTTCCCCCTTTACACTTCATATTTCACTAAAAAGACTTAGATAACAGAGGCATGCAGTGAAAGACAGCTGGTCACATATCCTGTATTCACAGGCACCCAAGCAACACCTCATTATTATTCCAAAAAACAAAGCAATGCCTATATTATTATTTAACACTCATTAAACCAAGTCAGCTCACTTTGATAAGGAATTCTGAAATGATTCTCTTCTCCTTTATCGTTTACTTTCTGAACAATAAGAAATTAATGGGTGTCAGTCAGAGTACCTGCTTCCCTGTGCAGTCTTGTGAGAAATGAAGTTGCAAAGCCCATGGGATTCCACGCCAGACAAAAACACCCCTCCCAAAACCCTGTATGTATGTAAATGGATGTGTGGCAGAAGACTTCTTAAGCCTTTGCCTCATTTGTCTCTGCCTTATCTACACATTTGACACAGTGCAAAGGATTGAAACCACTAGCTGATGACAGATATTTTAAAGTTTGAAGTAGAATTCCATTAAGATAGCTAATGGATTTGCAAAAATGCAGCACACAAGCTGTAAGATGAACAAGCCAATTTGGAGTTCTTTGCAAAAAAAAAAATGTAGTAAGAGCTGTACAGATGCTAGAGCATCACTTAATTGTTGAATGTACAAAGAAAGAGAATTCATTTGTGGCATAACAACAGTACCTGTCAAAAGGAGCAGGAAGAAAAGGCCAGCATTGCAGATTATGGTCAGATATAACCATCAGCTTGTCTCACTTTATTAGATGCTTTCCTGGAAGGTTATGCTTAGAAAGAGCTCAAAAATTTAGTAATAATTTGAATATACCATTGAATTAAATTAATTAATTATTTTTTTGGTGCTGGGGATTGAACCCAGGGCCTTGCACATGATAGGTAAGTGCTCTATCCCTGAGCTATACTCCCAAGGCATCATTTTAAAGATTTTTTAAAAATCTATATGTATTTTTATTGGTGCATTAAAATTATACATAATAGTGGGATTTGTTGTTATATTCTTGATATATTCACAATATAATTTTGTCAATTTCTTTCCCCCATACCTTCCTTTCCCATTTCTTCCTCTTTGCCTTGGTCCCCCTTCCTCTGCTCTACTGGCTTATATTCTATTTTCATGAGATTTTCCTCTTCAACTTTTTTCCACATCTTTTTCTTTAGCTTCCATGTATAAAAATGTGGCTTATTTCACTTAACATAATGTTCTCAAGTTCATTCATTTTCCTGAAAATGATATAATTTCATCCTTCTTTATAGTTGAATAAAACCTTATTTTGTGTGTGTGTGTGTGTGTGTGTGTGTGTGTGTGTGTGTGTGTATATATATATATATATATATATATAAACATTTTATTTATGCATTCATCCATCAACCTAGCCTGGTTCCATAACTTAGTTGTTGTGAATTGTGCTACATAAACATGGGTATACATGTTATTACTATAGTACACTGGCTTTAATTCCTTAGAATAAATACTGAGGAGTGGTATAGCTGGGTCATGTGTGTGGTACATTCTGTTTTTAAAGCAGAGCTTTCATTGAAATTCAAAAATTGTAAACGATTATTAAAAATTCTATTATCTTATAGATTAGATTTCCTTAAATTAAGTTATCTAATAAATAATCAATAACATCAATAAATGAAAAGTTCTTTACCTAGAGAAGAGGTAAATAAATTAGAAAAATGAGGGGAAAAGTGATATACTCAGGGAATACACACATAAGTCAACTTCCTTATGAAAACGTCATCCTTCTTTTCAAGTTTCCTGTCAGTACTCCAAACCCTCATCAGCAAATGTTTGGTCTCCTGTATCTTTTTCTTCTTCTTTAGTACTGGGAATTGAACCCAGGTGCACTCTCCCACTGAGCTACATCAACATTCCTTTTATTTTTTTATTTTGAGACAGGTTCTTACTAAATTACTCATGCTGGCCTTGAACTTGTAATCCTCCTGCTTCACCCGCCCACCCCTCTCCCCCCATCCAGTAGTTGGGATTATAGGTATGTGCTTTATCTGGTCTCCTATATCTTAGAGAAATGGGGAAGCTCGGTAAGTTTACCCTGATATTATAATTTCTTCCATCCATGAGAAAAAGTATATGTTTCCACTTGGGCTATTTTTTACATCTCTTCTCCTTTTTCTATAGCTTCATCTGCTTTTTTTCTACTAGGTTCTTTCTTTCCATCTACAGAATGTTGAGATCACCATGTTCCAAAAGTCATTTCCTGACTCAGTTCACTCCTGAAGCTTCCTTCCCAACTACCCTCTCTCTGGTGCTCCACCTGAAGTCACGTGAAGTGGCCCTTTCTACTTCCTTTCTTCTTACCCTCCTAAGTCAGTGATCTTTGTGTAGTCTTTTCTTGAACTTTGTATAAGTTCCTTCTTGAAACTTTTCCCCTTTGATTTCCACAACACTTTCCTTCCGCTGGTATTCTAAGTATTTCTTTGTCTAGTTCTCTTTTGGCCTCTACAGTAGCTCATTTTAAGTCTTTCATTACCTGTCTGTCACTGTTGGCATTGTTCAAGGTCACCCTGTTGTCCTCTTCTTAGGCATATATGATCTAATTCATTCACTCCAGTGACTTTCTTTGCCACATTATCAAAAGTTCGTAAATTCACAGACAAAATCTCTACCTTTCTTACAGGCTCAAGACCCTCTTCTTAAGACAATTATCTTAAGAATAGATCTCTTAAGGAAATGTAATATGAATTAGAGTCATAACAATAAACACATTCCTTTGTGCCAAGTCCAATATTTTGATGATGGATAAAATAAAGAAATCTGTTGATTTCATTATCTCTATTATTAGAAATCTTAGACAAATTTAGATATAGATAAACAATGTACTGCTGATAAAGATGTAGCTAAACCATGTATCTATGCCAGAATAATGTAAAGCAAAGGTGAAAATAAAGTATGACCAAAGTAGAGCCAGCCCTCTTTGCAACTAAACAGGTGTCCTACTTTCTGGCAAGTTTTCTAATGGAGCGTTAGAGGTTCTGTTTGGAGAGTCATTAGAAGTTTCTAGTTCAACAATCCATTCTATAATGTTTTATTACAGAATGTAATGTATGTAATATTAAATTAGAGTGTACTACATTATATGAGTTTTCATCAATTACATAGTAGATATATTTATGTCATCATTCTCGTTAAGAAATTCTAAGTACTATTTCCTGTGTCATTACTTAATTTTCCTCACCCTTTTAGATGTTAGATGCCTGTTGAGAGCCATTTGTGGGCTGTATGTGGACTATAGGCACCATAGCCAGTGAGGGGATAGGTCTGGCATTGGGAAATTTTCTGTGGCACCCCCACAGGGATAGACCACCTGATGCAGGTGAACTCCCCCTTCAGCTCTGCCAAAGATCCCACACAGCACCAGAGATGGGGTGACCTGCTGTAGCCACACAGCCCCTCTGAGATGGGTGTGACCTACCAAGGTGCCAATCAACCTGCTGACTGCAAGACTTCATGAAGCAAGACTCCACCCCTGAAACCTTATCCCTGCCTTTGATGTATCCCCTTAAATAAACCATGGGAGCCATTTTCTAATTGTCTAGCTCCATCTCCTGTGTGGACTGGACCTATAAGGGGCTCCACCTTTTTGAAACTGTCTTTCCAACTTTGTCTTTTGTTCTTCACTAATTTATTCTAGACTTTAATTTTCTGTGGTTTAACACCCTCCTTGGCAGGAAGAACTCCCTAATGAGGTGCTGGCTGCCTCTCCATAGATGTCCATCACTGCAAGTGTCATTATAAGACTTTGTGTCTTAGTGATGGTGCCATTCAAATTAACTCACATCCCCAGGGCACATTAATTTCATACCAGGTAGCCCAAGACTGACTCAGTACACTGGGAGTCCTTCAGTTACCCATTTAGGTTTCCTCCAAATAGGTGCCTCATTTAGACGGGGATCTAATTTCAAGTGTCCCCAGGGGTTACCCAGCATAGTATAGTAGAGGCTGGTTTGTCACACAACACCTACCAGTGGGTTGACTTGTCTGTTAGTCATAGTACTTTCTGTTGGGAAATGTCTGATCTTAATTTCCACTCAAGGGTGAACTGCTGGACCACCTTTGGAAACTTTAAGAGTTTCTTACATGGCTTATGCTGTTTTGCAAGATAAGGAAAACAAAACAGAGTAATTAACCATAAGCCCCCAAACACTAAGTAGCCAAGGACAGCCAAGCTAGTTTTTAAAATGTTCGGAGCACTAAAATATTATACCAGTCTGAATTTGTCAGGTCTTTGACATCCAATGCACATTATCATGCTTCCAACCAAATTTCTAGAAACCCTGTCTCTTCAAGCATTGTCAATCACCTTGAAGCTTACTAATTCCCAATTAACTATGTTTATGTCTGATTTTCATATTGTGGACTTTAGACTAATCTTGAAAGCAGGGAAAATTGTCTATAAATTAAAGTGACTCTTCACTGAATCAAAATCTGTATGTAATTTTAAGAAAAAAAAACAGTGGCAAAAAACTTGATAAACTTTTTTAGGACTGATGAAAGCAAAATGAGTAATTCTGTAAATTTAAAACTGGCCCTGTACTCTATTCACATGTTCTAGTAATTCTCTGCCAGGCTACAATCCTGACACAGAATGATGATGCTCTTTCCAACTGAAACCCTGTGTCAATCAGCTTCTGACCACTGGGCTTCCTGCCCCTTGCAGTGGGTTTGTCCTTCAATAAAATATCAGTCATTGCCCTCCTTTTCTGGGCACTGCATGCCAATGGCCCCTATTGTCTGCTGTACCACTTTGTGGAGGAGCAGAAGCTGCCAGTCTTAGGTAAACCAGTGTCATCACCAAGTATTTCCATGTTTAAAATGGGCAGCCTATACTGGGTTATCAGTGAACTGGCACTAATATTGGTGAACTTGTCAGTTTTTCTGAGTGAGTGCAAGAGAGGGCTTGTTTGCTCGAGTTTGAATCTAATGAATAGCTTTCTCCTATTTTGTGTAGTTTTCCAGTCATTTGACTTGCACAATAGAGAAATCAGATTTCAACTTCTTTAGGTTGAAAAATTGCCCCTTTTCTGATTTGTCACCGAGAGATGTGAAAGTTATTTCTGAGGCAGCTTTTATTATTGAAAATAGAATAAGTAAGTCATGTCACTCAAATCAAGTCCCTCAGGGAGTAGGTCCAGTGGAGATTCAAAGGCTGGAAATAAGATTAAAAACTAATTTTCTAGGTAGAATGAGGAACAGGGTCTTTTTCTTTTAAGTGAATGGCCCTATTTCAGAGGACACTTAGATTCAGAAAGTACAAGTAAAAATTTGAATTTAGCTCCCCCTGCCTCTCCAGATGCAGAGATCGGTACAGTGTTGAGCTGTGACATTCCAGGCAGGGTGTGGGGCACACTGACTATGGACTGTTCAGCCTGAGAGCTACTGAGGAAACTGAGTCTTTCGTCATCTTTCGTCTCATCAAGGCAGAAAAATTACTGCTGGGAAAGAAGCTTTTTGCTTCAGACTGCTCCAGGCAGATAGGTACCTGGCTCATCCTCTTTATGGACCTAACTAGGAACTGCCTAGACATTCCAGGGCTAGATAGTCCAGACATAAAAAAGCTATCAATCATTTAGAAATACATTGCTAAAAGTCAATAATACTTCTACATTTTTTTTTTTTTTTTGGTACTGGGGATTGAACCCAGGTCCTCTTGCAAGGTAGGCAAGTGCTATATTTTGACATTTCTAATCTTTCAATCTGCTGCTTTATGAAGTTGTCAAATCCACCTTTATATTTAAGACCTCTGGGTTTCAGGGGAAAGTCTATCATTTTTTATTTAAAAGGCCTGTCCCCCAAAGGGGTTTATCTGGGGTTTCTTATTATGCTAGGTCTCAGAAATTGCTATAGTTCAGATCTACTATATCCCTTAAAGACCTATGTGTCATAGACTTGTCCCTGGCTTGGTAGAGATGGGATTGAGTGGAACTTTGAAGAAGCAGGGCCTGGTGGGAGGTCTTCAGGTCATTGGAATTGTGTCCTTAAAGTGGATAACAGGACCCTAATCCCTGTCTCTTCTTTTACTTCCTAGCCATGAGGTAAAGCAGCTTTGTTCTGCTACATACTCTGCCATAACATGCTGTCTTGCCACAGGCCCCAAAGCAAGGAGCCAATCCACAATGGACTGAAACTGCCAAAACTGCGAGTCAAAATAACCTTATCGCTTCATGAACTGATTATCTCAGGTATTTGTTAGAGTTATGGAAAACTAACAGTAATATCACTATATGGAGACTTATGACTCTGATAATAACAGAATTGATCAAGAAATAGATATGATACTGCACTACAAACCATTAACCTCATAGCTATAATACAAAATAAAGGGCAAGGAGTTTCTTTCTCATCTTACCTGTGCCCAAGATACAGACTCCATCAAGACATTACAAGTTATTGTAACATAGCATACAGAAAATAGAAGGGGAAAACCAATTCTGTCACATAAAATAGGAGTTATAACCTGGAGTTTATAGACTTCCAAGGGGCTCAGGAATTCAAGTCATCATCCATAAATTTGAATGAAAAAAAAATCTTTATTTTCATTTATTGCTAATTGAAATTCAGCATTTTCTTCAATCATAAATGAATGTAACAAACTATAATAGACTCAGCAACACCTATACCTTTATCACCAATAGAAATTAGTCTTATCAGACATTTTGGTTGTCATAGAATGCTGGAATCCTGATCACCACTGCAAAACTATGGTAGACGTTAGACCTATTGCTAGATCTTACTTAGCACATTATTGCTATATTATGAAATCATAAAAATTAACACTTGTATTTTAATAGAGTTGGTTTTATTTATAAAACTACAATTCCCATTTTATGGGTTTAAGAATATCTGTTTAAGAATAGGCATCATTAGTTGGTCACAGAAATCCCTGGAACAAAAAGAGGTTAAGAACTTTTGTGTTTATGCCCTAAATTTCCTTCTGTCTTCATTTCTGTTCTCACCCGCCATTTCAATTACTTTCTTACCAACATCCTAAATTCCCTTCTTTGCCCCCAGTGTCCTTTCATTGCTTCAGTTATTTCTGTGGGACCGTCTTTCACATTTTAAATCTATGAAGTTCTGATCTTTCTGCTTAGAATCCTTTTCCTCTCCACTCTTGAAACAGGGTCCCAGTTTGCCTGGCTCTTTTTCTCATCCACTAGGCAGAGAGAGCTTAAGTCCTCCATTGAGGCTGCCTTGCCTTCCCAAATTAGGTTAGTATTTCTTTATTTTCACTCATCAAGCTTGTCATCACTTGTTCAGTATCTATCCATCAAGAGAATATACTTTCATGAAGGCAAGCCCAAGTCTATTTAATTCACCATCAGATACTCTTTGCCTGGAATGATGCTGGTTATTCATTGGGGATTCAATAAATATATAGGAAAACACAAATTAATAAACCAATTGTCCTTTTTATAACTTTTTAATAAACATTACTCATTATTTCTATATGGCTATTTTATTTACTTTAAAATTGTATAATATTGCCAGGTACAGTGGCACAAACCTATAATACCAGCAATTTGGGAGGTTGAGACAGAAGGATCATAAGTTCAAAGTCAGCCTCAGCAATTTAGTGAGACCTTCAGCAATTTAGTGAGGTCCTGTCTCAAAAAATAAAAAAGGACTGCAAATGCAGCTCTGTGGTAAAGTGCCTCTGGGATCAACCTCCAGTATAAATAATTCAAAATAAGACAAAAACAAATGAAACCAACCTAAAGTTGAATAATACAAATAGTTTATTTAAATAATTTCTATGAACTGATACTTTGTTTTCATTGATCATTAATATAAATAATGCTATCATGGGCATCTTTATGAATAATATTTTACTTTTCTTGCTTTGAATTTATAATTATTCCTTGATATAGAATTAAGGAAGAGGAATTAACTGAAATAATGGAATGAACATTTTTATAGTAATTAATTTATTCTATGAAGTTGCCTTCCAAAAGGATTCTCTCAATTTAAAATGCCACAAGTAATATAAGCTGAATAGCTGCTAATGATTTTTCAAAGTATAGTAATTTAAATTTATTTTTCTGGATATTAATCACTATGTCTTTTGGGTTAGTCAAAGGACTGGGTAAAATTTGGTTGAAAACAAATAGGCAAATAACTTTTCCTAAACTTCAAATGCAGTAGTTAGCCCTCTGTATCCATGGGTTCTGTATCCATGAATTAAACCGACCATAGATTAAAAATATTCAGGAAAAAAATGGTATCTGAACTGAACATGCACAGACACATTTTTCTTGTCATTATTCCCTAAGTAGTTTAGTATAACAACTATTTACATAGCATTTACATTGTATTAGGTATTATAAGTACTCTAGAGATGATTTAAAGTAGTTCGGAGGATATATTTATGTAGGTTATATGCAAATACTATGCCATTTTATATAAGGAACTTAAGCATCTGCAGATTTTAGTGTACTTGGGGGTCCTGGAACAAATCCCTCATGGATACCAAGGGAATGACTGTATGCTAATTTACATATTGAGTAAAATTATTTTGTTAACAGAAAACTTAGAACAAAGATATGGTAGTAAGGAAAACATTATTTTAACTTAAATATGACCATTATGCTAGTTAGGTGGGTAAAAGTCATCATAAAAATTTTAACAGAAGTTCAAATATTTGAAAGCAAGGAATAAAATAATCTAGTGTGATAATTCTAGTATTTATGTCATTTCATATTTTAAAGAAAACAAAGTATATAATTTCTGGAGGCTAAGTAATTAATAGCTGACAATGCAAAAAAAAATCACACCCCAAGGAAAATTTTCACAAGAAGCTGGAAATAAAACAGATGGGCTGACAAGTTTCTCCTTATTTATTGATATGAATGCCAGCAGGGACTTGTCAGGCAGCGGTGTTTCTCACTTAGACGGCACCTTTCTCCTAATCCTCTGATCCCAGTGGCCAGGCCCAACTTTCTCTCTGGACAGGTGGAAACGTGTCAGGTTGTCCCTACTTTCCAATACTGTAGCTGAGCATAGGGCAGCCTGTCAACCTGTGAGGTAGGCCATCTCTCATCATAAATACAAAGAAAAAGAGCTAACCTGTGTCTTCTTGCCCTGTCTACATTCTAGAGAGTGTATTGGATCTTCTCCCATTAAATTCTGCTTAATGATATTCACATAAAATGTGAAAACTATGTGACTACCATGTATAGAGTAGGTTACCAAGAGCTACAGAAGATATAATGAATGGGATACAAAAACCTGTGGGAAGATGAGTGGAAAGATGTTTCCTCTATTATATAAAAATGAAAGGAAGACCAAGAAGGGTCTTCACCTCTTTAAATGTCTCACTGGGAAAATCAGGCTCATCAAGTCTTAATGTCCTGGAATGAAAACACAAGTGCATATAATTACTGAGGTAATAAAACAAGCATATAAAGAGGAATGTAAGTGCAGGGCACTGTTGCATGCCAGCATGGCACGAAATGATCATAGAGTTAAAATAAGGACAGGGTCTGGAAATTTCTTTGAACAACAAATGGTTGCTTTTCATGGCTGCTATTTATTGAGTGTCTGCTACATGATAGCCACTGAGCTGAGCACTTTGCATTTATTAGTTCATTAATCCTGAGAGCAACCCTAGAAGGTAGGTATTAACACTCCCATTTTATAGATGAGGAGCCAGAAGCTCAGTAAGCATTATTTGGTCAAGGTTTATGTGAGGTCTGAGAGGTGGACCCAGTCTGCCTGGCTTATGCTCTTTTTATTATGCTTCAGATGCAGAGTAGGAAAATGGCACCTAGCATCACACCTTAGTAAAAATATCCTTATATGAATCCACTAATTCCTCCCCCCCCCCAAAAAAAAAAAAAAAAGAAAATCAGTTATAAAGTAGGGTAGGGAAAGAAATAATAGACCTTTCTGAAATTTCTAGAAGTGTCAGTTAGTGAAATAAAATCTCAAACAGACTGCAAAAAGCATAAGCAGTAAGGCCCAGAAACCTTTATCCACAGGTAGAATATCATGGTAGTGGAGTTGAAGGATAGCCTGGGTGAGATTCTGGCCTTAAATCTACTTTCTATCTGAATTGCCCTAGGCCAGTATTTCTAAGTTTCTAGTATCCATTATAGGTCTATCATAATCTTTAAGTAAAGAGTATATATGAAAACTTGGCACAGTATCAGGCACACAATTATAATTCAGTTTCATGATATTGCTGTGTCTCAGTCTGTTCTCTACTATTATAGAATATAATAGACTGGGTCATTTATAAATAGTAAAATGTGTCCCCCCCCCCCCCACTGTTCAGGAAACTAGGAAGAGACTTGTCAGGCAGGGGCATTTCTCATTTGGAATGGCACCTTTCAGGTACTGGTATCTGGTGAGGGTCTTTGTGCTGCATCATAACATGGGAAAAGGGCAAAGGAGCATGTAAGAAAGAGAATAAGGAAATTGGGCCAAATTCATCTTTTTTATCAGGAACCCACTCCTGTAATAATTCACTCACTTCCATGATACAACATTAATCCAACTAATCACCTTGTAAAGGTCCCACCTCCCACTATTATTAGTACGGCAATTACATCTCAACATGAGTTTTGGAGGGGACATTCAAACCATAGCATTCTGCCCCTAGCCCCACCAAACTCATGTCCTTCTCACATACAAAATACATTCAATGCATTCCAATTGTCCCCAAAGTCTTAACTTATCCCACCATCAATTCAATAGTTCAAAGTCCAGAGTTTCATCTAAATCAGGTATGAGTGAGACATAAGTTACAATTCATCCTGAGGCAAATTTCCTCCAACTATGAACCTGTGAAATCAAAAAAAGTAATTTGCTTCCAAAATGCAATTGTGTGCCAGGTGTGAAACAGAAATTTCCATTCCCAGAGGGAGAAACAGTTAAGAAGTAAAGAGTAACATGCCCCATATAAGTAATAACCCAGTGAGTAAAAACATTATATTCTAAGTCTCCAGAATAATTTTTCACTCTTTGTGTTATTTCCTGGACACATCAAGAGGGGTTTAGGCCAACCTATAACTCTGCTGGCTCAGCCTAGTCAGTACCTCCCAGAGATTGGAGGCTCATACCTGTAGTTTTCTAAATTTCTGCGGTCTCAGAAGTGGCACTATTCCCACTGCTCCACAAGGCACTGCCCTAGTAGCTCTGACCCCACAGTTTCACTGAATATAGCTTTTGAAGGTTCTTTCTGTGGTGGCTCCACCCTGAAAGAAGTCTCTGCCTGGGCCCCAGCAGTCTACAGCATCCTCTGAATTCTAAATGGAGGAAGCCATGTTCCCATGGTTCCTTCGGTCAGCTTGCTCCAAAGTCAGCAGCATGTGAATGGTGCCAAGGTTTACTCCTAGCATTCTTCAGAGGGGTAAATCAAGCTGCTCCTGGGCTTATTTCTACCACGGCTGGGGATGCTGAGGAGCACTGTACTGGAATGCAGACAGCAGAGGCTTGAGGTGGTTCTTGGTAGCAAACTTGTGGAAGGAACCTTGGGCCTGTCTCTGATATTTTTCTGCCCTCTGATGGTGTGCTGGGTCTGTGAAGGGAGGGAGGCAACCTCTAAGATCTCTGGAATGCCTTTTGGGTCTGTCTCCTATTGTCTCAATGGAAAGTACCCAACTCCCTTCTTGTCATGTGAATCTTTAGCAGATGACTGCCTGATCGCACCCTTTATTTTTACTTTCTACATGGCCAGGGTGCTAATTTTCCAGATCTTCCATTCTGCTTCCCTTTTAAATATAATTCCATCTTTAAGTAATTTATTTGCTCTGACATCTCACTGTATGTGGTTAAAATAGCTATGCAGCAGCCAGAATGCTTTGCTGTTTAGATGTTTCTTCTGCCAGATATCCTAGTTCATCACTTTTAAGTTTTTCATTCTATAAAGTCCTAGGACTTATACATGATTCCACCAACTTCATTGCAACTGTAAAATCAAGTTGTCTTTACTTCAGTTCTAATATCTCCTTCCTTATTTCTGTCTGAGACTTCATTAGAATGGCCTTCACTGTCCAAATTTCTACCAACATTTTGAGCATGACCATTTGTAGAGCAGGCTCAAGGTAGCTATAGTTAGGCTTGCTCACAAAGACTTTTTCAGGCTATGTTTTTAGTATGCAATCAAGGTCAAGATTACTCTGATTCAGAGTATGTACTCAAGGTCATAAACATTTGCTTGTGAGCATGAGCCCACTTATGTAACCTGTTGCAATGTGCCTTCTTTGTCTGGCTTGCATTTTAAAAAAAGGCTTATGGAAATATCTCAGGGAGCTAAATGGAACTGAAGCTAGACCTTGGGCCTGGCTAAGAGCTATTTCCACCTCTGAATAAAGAATGACTACTATTCCAACTGCGCTGAAGCCCCTGAACCTTGCTTCCTGGGCCCCCACAGGACACCATTTAATCTCTTTTCTAGAAGTCAGACTTCCCCTACAGCTCTCATCTTTAAACCCCTTAGCACTCCACCCATGAAAATCTGGGCTTTTTCTAGCTTGCCCCTCCAAAATTCTTAAAGTATCCAGTTCCAAAGCTTCTTCCACATTCTTAGTTATTTGTTAATGGCAACATCCCTGATTCTCAGCACAAAAATCTGTTATTAGTCAGTATTCTCTAGAGAGACAGAACCAATAGGATCAATATATGAGAGGGGATTTATTAGAGAAATTGATTCAAGCAATTATGGAGACTGAGAAGTCCCATGATAGGCCATCTGCCAACTGGAGACCCTGAGATGCCAGCAGCATGGCTCAGTTCAAGTCTGAAAACCTCAGAATCCAGTAGGGCTGCCAGTGTAAGTCTTGAAGTCCCAAGGTTGAGAAGCCTAGAGTTCTGATGTTCAAGGTTAGGAGGAGAAGAGTGTTCCATTTCCAATAAAGACAGGAGGAAATTCCTTTTTTTTTTCCTTTTTGTTTCTATGTGGGGATCAGCCTATTGGATGGTGCCTGCCCACACTGAGAATGGATCTTCTCTACTTAGTCCCCCAAATCACATGCCAGTTTTCTCTAGAATTGCCCTCACAGGCTAACCAGCAGTAATGCTTTATTAATTATCTAAGTATTCTAAAAACCAAGTTGATTCCTAAAATCACATTATCATATGCTGTTAAAATTATGTTTTGCATGGTCCTGTGTGTCTAAAGAATAGACAAGGTTCAGCATGATGAAAAATATGAGAGTTGATCATTACAAGAGACTGTCTCTCAGTGACAGCAGCAAGAAAGAGTAGCTAAATTAAGATTACAGGGGCTGGGGTTGTGGCTCAGTGCCTAGCATGTCTGAGGCCCTGAGTTCAAGTCTCAGTACCGCATATAAATAAATAAAATAAAGGTCTACTGATAACTAAAAAACATTAAAAAAAAGATTACAGGAGGACCAATAAGAAATAATAAGTAAAAATTAATGATCTGTAAGAATATCAGTAATGGGAATTTCTATTATAATTTACATTCCCAAAACTCTTTCATGATAATTTCAGTTGATTCATACAACATTGCTTTGATGTAGGGAGGGTATTTTTTTTTCCATTTTACAAATGACAAAGAAGACTCAAATAATTTAATACCCTTCCTAGAGTCACAGCAGGTCAAAGAAGCAAACAATGCTACAGTCTAGAAGTGTGCTGTCCTGTACAGCAGTCACTAGTCATGATATGTGGCTACTTAAAGTTAAATTAATTAAAATAAAATGAAATGAAATATCCAGTTCTTAAATAGCATGAACCACACTGCAAGTGTTGAAATGCCACATATGGCTAGTCACATGCACATTAGACAACACTGATTATTGACTGTTTCCATTATGACAGAATCTTTTATTGGACAGTGCTGGTCTATAGAAATGAGAGTACCAATCCGTTACTTAATAATAATATACCTAGTCTTCATAATAGTGAACCTGAGCCTCTGCATAAGGAGTCAGGGAAGAATATACTTCAGAAATGCGAGAGTTCAAAACCAGTCTCTGCAACTTAGCAAGGTACTTATCAACTCAGTGAGACTCTATCTCTAATAAAATATTTAAAAAAAGGTTGGAGGTACTGAGGTTGTGACTCAGTGGTAGAGCATTTGCCTAGCATGTGTGAGGCACTGGGTTCAATTCTCAACACCTCATATAAGTAAATAAAATAAAGTTCCATTGACAACTAAGAAATATATATTTTTTAAAAGTGAGGGGGTGCTGGGGATGTGGCTCAGTGGTTAAGCACCCCTGGTTTCAATCCCCAGTACCAAAAAAAAAAAAAAAAAAAAAAAAGAAAAAGAAAAGAAAAAAAGAAATGCTTCCAGGAAAAACACTTCAAGCTTGATATAATCAGCTTAAACTGTATGTGGCACTAGATTAAAAGCATCATCAGGATTGGACTCAGATTTCCCCAAATGCCTAGCATAAGTGCCCCCATCACCACAAAATCTATAAAATACTTATTGAGTAGCTCTATTTGATCATTCACCTGTGTAAGAAAAATAGGTGACTGTAAAAGAATTCATCCTGAAGCAAAAACGTGGAATATCATTAAAATGTAAGTAACAACCTTTGTTGAAATCTCAAGGGCATTTATGTTTATACATTTACAAAATTATTCAATGCATATACAAAGTCCTTTTACATTCCTATGTCTTTTCAATGCAGAAAGGTTGTAAATATATGTAATAACAGCTAAAATAAATGTCTAAAGTTAAGAAAGTTTTTTAATAGTGATAGACTTAATAAGGAGAAATCCAAGGTTTTGCTTTTTGGAGCAGTTTACAACATGTCCCCCAATAAATCACAAGTTAACAGGTTCTCAGTAAATCATAAATCGATCTCAACTTTTGGTTCACTTTTCTTAGAGGAACACTAGAAAATAGCTTTCAAAAGCAGAGAAACTAACAATAAGTGTTCTACATTGTCTCCCTCAAAGTAATATAAAATGCTCAAAAGTTTCAGAAGTAAATTTCCAAAGGATGACAAACACTTAACGATCAAAGAATTTTCAGCCTCGCCTGGCAGGATGCTGTTGTCAAATTCAAGGTGCATGGGCAAAGATGGAAGCAATTTCATTTTTAAATTGATTTTTAAAGTCTTAATGATATATTTCATTTCATAAAAATATGAGCTTTAGTATAATGGTCTGTTCTCTTTAGACAGATGGCATTCATTTATGTTCTACATGATTGTACCCCAGAACTTCAGACTTAAGATGTTTGTCATAAATATAGTTAATCTATTATTTTATGAGGGATAATAAATCTTGTCCTCCTGGATTTGGGTAGATGTTTGCCAAATTTATGATGGCTTTTGTCTATAAATGACGGATGCTGCCAAAGCAGAAAACTATCATTTTCTTCTACTCAACAGCACAAGGTCCTGTTGCTAGAGACCAAAGGGGAGAAGAGGCAGTTTAGGAGACCTTGCTGAGTAACTGATGAAGTCCTGCAGCAGTCAGTGGAAATGAGAGGTTGTCATTTGGAAAACTTGGCCCCATTTGTAACAACAGGTAAAAACTATGAAACACACAGTGAAACCCAGAAAAAATGAATGCGAGGGTCTCTGTTTTTATCTTTGTTGGAAATACTCTTTGACAAAATCGAAAGTGTCTTTCATAAGGCGAAAGGGTGAGTGTAAAAGGCTAAACTGTAGGCTTGATAGGCAAATTTTATCCCAATCCACTAGTTAATAATGTTCTGGGTTCAGAGCTGAGGAACTACGACCATGCAAAAGCATAACATGCTGAAAACTAAACTGAGCTGTTTTGAGATGTCCTGTCCCCTTTCCCTTCTCCCCTGACTTTTCTAAAACTGCTGTCTCACAGTGTCCACAGGTTACAGAAATAGGCTAAGCAAAACAATCTCCTGGCACTCAATGGAAATCTTTCGGATGGGATGATCCAAAATGCTACTGAATATGTAGACAGGCTCGAGACAACCCAACTGTACTCTTTTGGAGGCAGAACAAGGCTTATGCCATATTGTCAATGCCCATTACCAACATTAGTTTCCATCTCAGTGAGCATATTTATCTTTAGACATGTAAAATCTACCATTGTAAAGTTGGAGTTTTGAGAACATTTGTCATTTACTATTTACTTGAAATAAGTGATTTGTTCAAATTTTCTCTTGAAAAACAATTTAGCTTCTAAACTAAGCTTTGTTCTACCACAGTTAAACAGCACAGAAACTCAAGAATTACCAACAAAATAAAGCCTTAATGGCCCTTTCATTACCACAGTGCCTACCAAAAAGTATTAATAGTCAGCAGACAATTTAAAAGTAATACACGGTCCTACTCACTAATTCTGAAAAAAAAGTTGTTTAGTGGTATCTGACTTTGCTCATTGGGATACTTGTATTTATTCTCTGAAGTCAGACAAGTTTAGAGTAATAGGAATAATGGAATAAGCATGGGAGAAGAAGTACTGAGTTCCTGTTCATTTCTGACTCTACTAGGATTTGAATTGTGCAGATCTACATAAGTTCCAACCTTTCCAAGACCCAGGTTCTTAATGTTTACTATATTTGTGGGAGCAACTTGAAGGTGGTGACTATATATTATTTATTCCTAATATCCAAGATGGTAAAACAAATATTACTAATTGGAGAGCCCTTTGAGGACAAGAAAATGTCTTACTGTTCTTTGTTGCACCCTAGTATTTTAAAAATAAATATGCATGATATACTATACTATAGATCACAATAGAATGTTGAGTGAATAAATGGAGATCAAGTTTGTTGCATGAATGAATAAAAGATTTATACTAACATCAGGCCTACCTGACATGGGGAGGGTCACATGAAAATACATGTGCACCTGGATTGTATAAGCTGAAAAAATTTAAGGTGTTCTCATAGTTATATATCAAACAGAACATACTGATTCCATCATCTTTGCTCTTAGGAGCATTTATAAATATATCTGTGGCATTTTAAATCATTCCCTGTGCTCTGCTCTGTTTAGATAGCAACTGATTAAAGTCTGCTTAGCTCTAAATAGCTTTATGTACTCTAAACTAGAAATGTATTTTTTCATCATGATATCTAATTAATTTTTTAAATGCCAGTACTAAAGCCTAGACATATGGACTATTAGTTTGACTATCAAAATATGTTATCATTAGGGTAACTATCACAGAATTTTACTACTTTTAAGAAATAAGGTTTTCTGAAGGCTCTGTATTTTTAGAACCTATGAGTGGTTAAATACTGTCACAAAAGAGCCTTCAGCTTGATGTATGGGGCATATTATTGCAGGGATATGTACTGTCTTATGGCATTAGGACACTTGAACTCCAGGGAGAAATTTGGGTAGAGTGTCTGGCCAATATGTCCTAGCCATCTTCCTGAAGCTGCCTAACGCTTGCTGTGTTTTGACCCCAATTCTCCCAAAGCACATTTCTCCTCCCTCTCACTATGTTTCAGATTCCCACTGACACATCATTAAAGGTTGGGGCAGATCCTATGAGACCATAAAGTCATTCCTTTGTGTTTTACATTTAATTCTGCCCCAACTTCTAAAAAAATGAATGGGATAGCTATTCTTCCTCAACTATCTTTAATGAAACATGCTTAACTTTTTAAAAATCATGCAGTTAGAATTTCTTATAATAAATGAAATTTCTGCTATTGCAGTTTAAACCCCTTTGTTTACTTGATGGAGAGGAAAAAAATCAAAAAGCTTGCCTTGATACCCTGAAATTTCTATATATGTTAGATTTCTATATATAAATTTCTATATATATTATAACAAATGTCTTTGTATTGCACAGATCCACATACAACATGAGCCAAATTATGTCCCCATGTGTAACATAAAGAGAGAAATGGTTGTCCCAAGTATCAAAATAACAGATAAGAAGCTCTTGAAAGACTGTTAGATCACATCTTGGAATAATTAATGAGTGCTCTCAAGGAGCACAGGGAGGTCATCTGTGGGTCCCATGCTCCTCATCAGATACTCTGAAATTACACCTCACCTTGAATGGTGTGCTATGAATCCCAGGACACTCCTCTCCCAGTAGCTCCTTTCCTTCAACCTGGTTCTTTCTTCTCTCACAAAATTTGCTTTCACTGAATCACCCTCTGTTGCTAAGTTGTTAGTGCTAAAACATAAGACTGGAAATTGAATTAGGCAACCCTATGGATATTGTAAGTGTCTGATTATTTGAAATCTGGCAGCTCAGGCATCGAATGAGAAACATTTTCAATTTTCATTCAAAAATCTAGGACTCACATAGAGGTATTTAAGCCCACTTGACAGAGCTCTTCATTCAGAAGAAAAGACCAAACTCTAGGGAATTTCAGTCTCATGAGATTTGCCAATCAACCATGAATTTTCAGTGTGACTGTTATGCTAATGTTTGGCTGACTCCTTGGAGGCAATGTTGTCTGAACTAAAACATTCCAGTCAATTAAGTGTCATAGTCACATTCCTCTTCCCACTCGGTTCTTCACTACGTTCCACCTACACCATTCTGTTTTTCTAAAATGACAATTTAAATGAATAAAAAGCCAGCTACCAACAAATCTATAACTCTGACAAAGCAGTAGGAGCTTTTCAAGGATTCAAAAATAGGTAATTAACAATAAATTATGTATTACATCGTTTAGACCAGATTTCCCATCTGGGCAACGCTTCTAATTTTCTAACTTGAAAGCTATATGAAACACATGAGGAAATTCTCATTTGGAAGCTATATTCAGGCATGTATAAATATGTGACAATGAATCCACTATCATATATCATTGTAATGCATAAATAAATAAATAAATAAGCTACATTCAGTTGAAGGTGACAAAAGAAAATGTATCTACTTAGCAAATACAACCCACTCTATTTTTAAACAGTGTCACCCCTCCCAACAACTTGTGTGTTGCTTTTGTGGACATAATAGGATAAATAAATATTTTATTACTATTAATACCTATATAAAATATGGACAAGTAGTTTGAATGATCTAACCAGTAAGTTTATCAATAATTTATATAGATTTTAAGTAAGGTAACAAGGAAAAGGAAGTATACCCTCCAAAATATAAGTGGTTCCATTATTTCTAGTCCAAATCTGTACAGTTCCATAGTAATGAGCTCACTGTTGTTAGATCACAGGCAGTATGGGGTAGGGGTGGGCAGTGGGGAAGTGAAAGAGAAGTAGAGATCACAGGATTAAAGATCACCACAGATATACTCAGGGGATGCTGTAGTTGAGCCCCCCCCCCCACCCTGCATCTGACTCTACTCTTATTCTCCAGGGTTCTTCTAGACTGGTTCTTTCCTTGTTTATACCACCATCGTTCTTGACCCTGGTATATGCTCCAGTTGTTCACTAGGCAAGTATAGCTGCTTAAGAAGTCTCTTTGTTTCACTGAACATCTGCTAGCATTCATGTGTTGCAAGAAAAGCCTTGAATTGTTCAATTTTATTCCAGTATGTACTTACTGAGCTCATCATAGGTATAAGGGATACTGTAATAATAACTCAGGCCCCTTCTTTTGGATTTTCTATTTCCATAATGTTATTTTCTTGATTCTATCCCCTACTCTTTGACGTTTTTCTACTTCCTTTTCTGTTCAGTGCTTTTACTACTATCCCTAGAGCAAACTCAATTCCCAAATAATAACTTAGGTGAAGCACTGAGCACATTCAGTAGCAACATTGGGATGTTTATAATACCTACCAACTGCTCTATTAGCTCAGTCACAAAATAAGCTAGAAGAATAGAGTAACAATAACCTCCATTATTTTATTCTTTTAGTTGTAAGTTCTGCTGGAGGCAAAAGGCATACTTCAGGTAATAAAATCTTTGGCAGAGTATTATTTCATAGAGGCAACAACATTCTATAGAAAATGAAAGCAGGCAGGAAGTCAGGAGTTGAGAGATCCTGCTCCTCCAAACACTGGGTAACCTTTAGTAAATAACTGCCACAATGCTTACCTTACTTTGGTTTGCAATTTTGCTAAAATGTAGATAGTATTTATTATTATCTGATGGATATATGGGTTAAAGATTAATTCTCTATCTATGTCTTTTTCTTTAGATGTGAAGAAGTGCTAAGTAAAGATTTAGCATTTATAGTCTGATCATCAGATAATATGATTCTGTGAGTATTACACAGAGAACAAAAAGTCTTCTTCTTTTTTAAAACAAGTTTGGCAGCTAACTTCTAGGCTACAATGGTTTTGAAACCAGCAACTATGGTATCTAACTGGTAACGGTCCCTTTCTACAAAGTCTCCTTGTCTGAATAGGTTATCTGAACTTTTCCCTTAGAGTAATGGACTTCTTTTTTTTCTAAGGCCTTAGGAAATCATGAGAAAGCATTCTTAAGTCTCCTCCTCAAATGTTGATTTGATGAGTGGAAGAGAATCAGAAGCATGAGAGTGCCTACAACAGAGAGGTCACTAATGAAAGAAAGGAACATAAGGGAGGAAGGACATGTCCTCTTGGCCTCCTTTATCAGAATACTGAAATGATGACATATCCATGACAGCTCCAAGGCCAGAGGTGAGAAGGCCTATTAAACATCCAATTTCATGGTATCCATGCTAAGAAAAAAAGAGTGTTTTCTCTTTCCACTGAGTGCACCTACTCAGAAATATTATAGATTGCATATTCAAGAAATAAATTCTTAGAAGACACTTCCATTAGTAGTCTGCTTCCAATTATATGTAAAGTTCTTCTGTTAATAAATTCATAACTTTGTAACCAGTTTCCTTAAAATCTTTGAATTTCTAACTCTGAGAGAAATTCTATTATTAAAAATTGAAATTTTTTATTATTAAACGAATTTCCAGATTCATTTAGTAATGCCATTCTCAGAAAATTCCACGATTTTTTCTCCTCAACTCTCCATTACTGGGGTAAAAACATAAAACATAAAAACATTTATTAGAAACAAGCTTAAGAATTCTTTCACTTAGAAGCTCTAACATGAACCAAACACACAAGGAATAGAAAGGAGTAATGACTCAGTATTTTAGATCTATTTCCTGATTTTTGTCTAAACACATTGTGACCAAGTGGCCTTTACATTTTTTCATGCACATATACTTATATATATATATTTTTTTTTATCAACACACATATATTCTTAAATGTATATATTTCACAAAATGGAATGGAAACATAGCAAATGCTTAGATTCTGTGCAAACACATAATCCTTCCTGTGAAGGTAACATATTAATATTACAAAAGTAAATCATGGAGAGTAACATGCAACAACTGAGAGGAGAAAAACAGGGTGGGGGCAGGGGAATAGGAGCAACACAAAGAATGTAAAGAATGAAAAGTGTCATTGACCTGATTTGTCAGAGCTGTTGCCTGTGATTGGAGTGATGGAGCAGCTGGGATTAGCCTTTGCGCTGTCCTTGGAAGAAACCATTTTGGGTTTATTTTTCGTTGCCTCTAGTGCTTTGACCTTCTTGGCATGTTTACTTCCTTTGTAGTGGGCCTCGGCCTGGCTCTACAAAGGAGAACAAATCAGGCTCATTTTTTGCTACTTACAAACACCACAATGGATGACCATGCAGGAAAAAAAATACATTCAATCAAAGGCACCACAGACATTTACAACTCAGCACTTGACTATGTTTCGGCATTTAATGAAGTGGTAGACCAGTACCGAAGAGGTTTTAGATAATGAACCCTTCCTTGTATATAAGAGAGAATCTGTATTTTTAAAAAAACAGAGATTACATGAGTGGACAACGGGATTAGGGCAAAATTGTGAAGAAGGTGAGCTTTGTCATCAGTGCCCTCCCACCAATGCCCCTTGGGGTTATTTTTCAAGCATTTGGCTGACAGCAGCAGCTTTGAGTGTCTACCAAGGTCGTGCATGTGGGCATGACCTTCCACAACCATTTCCCTTCAAACTAAATACCCATCTGTCCCATTTCTCCTAGCTCTGTTCTGAGACAGGGTGATAAAGCAACATGTTAACAGATGCTATTGGGTGGAAAGGACACTACATTCTGGAGACATCTACATGTGCTTCATGGGTCACTTTGATGATTCCAGTTCCAAATACAGATACTGTATGTTACAAAAGAGGTGGGGATTATCCTTATTTCTGAAGTCATAGCAATTAGTGTTAAATTAATTTATACACAAAACATAAGTAGATCTGTGACTTCAGAACTAGATCAAAAAGGAAGAAAAGAGGTCAAGACAAAAAAGAAAAACAAACAAACAAAAAACCCTTTCAATAAAAAAGAACCCCAAACCAAATTATAACAAACTTAGAAAATATTCAGTTAATTTATTGACATTTAGGAAATCTCCTTCTCCCTCCCAAATAAGGCTTTTATCTTTTTGGCACCTAATACTTATGGACACATTAACAAAAGAATCTAAGTAAATTCACTTGAATCTTATCTTGAACAGACCAAAAAATATGGAATGCATTTTGATAAATATAGACAAAACATATGGCTTAGTGACTTAATTATAAGGTGAAATGGACGATAAATCTCACAAAAACAAGATGAGTTTTTAAGTAATGATAACTTTTTTTTTTTTTTGTACCAGGGATTGAACCCAGGGGTGCTTAACCACTGAGCCACATTCTCATCCCTTTTTTATATTTTATTTAGAGACAGGGTCTCACTGAATTGCTTAGGGCCTCACTAAGTTGCTAAGGCTGGCTTTGAACTCGTGATCCTCCTGCCTCAGACTCCCAAGCTGCTGGGATTATAGGCGCGCACACCTGTGTCCTGTGAAATAATGATAACTTTTTAAACATCAGTTTTCTATATTTATCTGTATGTGTATGAAGATGGTAGGGGCCAATGAGGCTTCACACATACATGAGGTAACAACTGTAATTCAGAGTCATACATGTGCAAAGGTGAGCTAAAACAGCAAACATGTATGTACAGGAGATACAGAACAAAATAAAAGGGACCAGAGAGGAGTGGTATGAATGAAGATGTCCTAAATTTAACCTTTTGATTTGAGATTCAAAGAAAGAGACACATAAGAATAGGCAGAGAAAATTACATTCTGGTGGGAGAATTTAAGCTTCAGGAAAGGACTGTTGCAGGAGTCCAGGACAGTGGGTGGGCGTGGCTGGAGAGAAGCTTAGATGGGCCTCTTGGTAGAACATCTTCAAAATGAGACTAAGGAAAGTAGATAGGTAGCACAGAGAGTAGGAGATAGTTGAGGTGAGATTCTCAAGTAAATGCATGATGATACAAATTTCAAATGGGAGGATCTCTACAATGGCTATTCTGTACATGTTTGTTGATTGGATATGAGAGAAAAAGAGATAGGCAGCAGGGAGAATATATGATTTTTCTTGTGAAATCACATCTTCAGAGTATGAATATAATAAAAATGTCTTAGTTATATTAATATCATTGATTTCTTAAAGGCTTGGCTATTATCAATCCTGCTTGCAATCCCTTACTTAAGAGAACTATTTCATTGTTAACTAGTAGATATGAAGCACTCTTCTAACAGCCCACCACTAGACTAAGCCATCTCAGGCTGATTTTTGTGTGCTGTTGGAATGTTTTTCTGACTTCTTGGCTTGTTTCCTTCCAGCTCACCAGGCACATGTTGCTTTGCTATCTTTAGACATAGAGCTATAATTGGTTCAGCAGAATTGATGGTGAGCACCACTTTAAGGCCAATGTCACTTCCAGGTGCTGGTGGGGCATAAACTCAGCTTATCCTGAATGGATAAAAGACGCTGATGAATTTGTTCATGTCAAATGTATGGTTGATGAAACCATAAGTGTCACAGGTCATGTAATGAGTCAAATATTATATCTATGTACCACCTGTCACATCCAAGTGGGAGCTTGATGATAGATTCATGCTATTGTTTTTTCAGTGGGTCCTTGGTCTTACTATGTTATTTCACATGGGGTGGGAAGTGTTTAGAAAAATAATGTACTGCCTTGGTAGAAGTACACTTTAGGGATAGGTTTAATTTATGTATTACAACTAAAGATATAACAGTGATTTTCCTAGTCTACATTCTCTATCCTGAATACTTTTCCATAAATATCTCTGTAGATCTTTATTGACTTCTTACTGCTCTTGATTGGTTTGCTCAAGGACTTTTCAAGTTGTTTTTTGTCAAGGTGAAAAAAAAATCCCAGGGGAAGACAAAAGTTGTAACATGTTAAGTCCTTTATTTATTGATGAGAAAATAGTTAAATCTACATAGTTGTGGTTATAAATTAAGAGTAAACAAAAAATTCCAAATAATGTGAAGTATAATAATTATTATTATTATTGAGCACTGTTCCAGGCACTAAAGTTTTATTTAATCCCCATAATACCCTAAAAGATAGTTATCATTATTAGCCAGCACTTTCCAAACTAGAAATCGAGCATACAAAAGTTAAGTAACTCATCAAAAGTCACACAGTAGGTACAGATGTCACTTAATGGACATGAATATTTAATTATATGCCTACATATTATACCCACACTAAGTTAAACATTATAATTTTATGAGAAGTGAAAAGGTACACACAAAGAAAGCACTCTGCTTTTAATTACTCAGTGAAAGATTATACCTTAATGCTACTGAAATTTCTATGAGTTGGAAAATATCTACATAATTTTTGGGTAATATACTCATAAGTAGCTAAGAAGGTCCCACGTTTTAGGTATGTAACAGTTTTCATAAGATACCAGGACTCATCTTTCCAAGTACAAAAAATAGGACAGTGTTACCTTAGTGTCCTTTGGCTAAAGAAACATATGTTTCTCTAAATAAAACTTCTTACTACAAGATAAGCAGAATGTGATTTCCTCATTACTAATTCCTGGCATCACTGCAGAAGGTTAACAGTGTCAATTAACACCTGGGATAAAGATCCAGCAAAGTGACACCTCACAGGGTGCCAAGATGGAAAGAGCTCTCCATAACTGTGTTCCATTTTCCTTTTAAGCTGTGGGCATGGAGAGAAGGGGAACAAGGGTTAGCTTCTACTGACTGTTGTGTGGGAAAAGTGAAGTGGAAGATTGTGGAATAAAGACAGGGTGGCAGGCGCCATTCACTCCCATTTGGCATCTTTCCAGTCCCCCTGTGCTGTTCTTGGTAGTGGCACTTTGCTATCCTTAATACTTTGTCTGAGGCAGTGTCAACAGCTTCTGCCTCCTGGGCAAATCTTCAAATGAAACTGAGACACTGTTAAATAGCAATCAGATTAACATGACTTCATTATCCAGGAATCTCCTTAATTGAGGAGTGAAAGCAAGGACAAGAGCCAGAGAACCCAGGAACCAGGTGATACAATCAAGTCCAATCTACAATGAATCTTGTATCATTTAGGAGAGACTTGGCCACACTGACAGCTTTACACTCAATGAGAAATCAGCAGACGCATGGTTGTATAGTACTAACAGTATTTTCCTTCTTCCCTTCCTGAAGTGCTGTGTCCCCAAGGGTCAGTGACCAAAGAATCCTCTGGACAAGAACTGCCAGAATGATGGTTGGGGATGTAGCTCAGAGTGTGTGTTTGGCATGCATGAGGCCATGGATTTGATTCCCAGCATCCCAGAAAGGGGAAGGAAAAAAAAAGTTCATACGAAAAGTTGCCAGAACTAGAAAGAGCTGGCAGAACCACCACCCTGACCTTCCCCTAAGTATTTATGGGTATTTAGGTTCTTCTTTCAGGGACCACTCCAGGAGCTACCTGGCTACTCCCTGGAGGAAGAGCTTTCAAAGGAAATGACATCCTGAAATCTTTTTCTTCCATTAGTCACCTTTGTTACTAAAGCCCTTCACTTTCCCAAATCCTCTACTTTCTCAGAATCCCACTAGTCCAAATAAAAAGGATAATGAGATAAGGTATTGCTTTAGACATAAAAATGGAATGAAATATTCCCAATGAGAAGTTCTAAAATCCACTGTGCTCTCATTTCCAGTTTTCACTTTGTTACTAATTGTACTTCAGAGAGATGGCTAGGATCTTGAGTCAGGACTTTAAAGTGTGTTCACTCTACATGAAAACAGAATCCAAAACACAAACTCACAATGGCTAGGGAAGGCCAGGTTCCTGGACAAAGCACCCAACTATTTGTTTACCAACAGAACCAATTCTTTTGCATTTGAAAAAGTAATTAAGCCTATTCCCTTAATTAAATTTCTTTAATGTCATGAAAACTGCTGGCATCCATTTTATTTTTGAGATTTTTTTTTGGTGGGGGGGTTATAGGGGATTGAACCCAGGAGTATTTTACCACTGAGCCACATTCCCACTCCTTTTAATTATTATTATTATTATTATTATTTTTTTTTTTATTTCGAGTATTTCGAGACAGAGTCTCGCTAAATGGCGGAGCTGCATAGCCTCACTAAATTGTTGAGGCTGGCTTGAACTTGAGATCCTCCAGCCTCAGCTTCCCAAGTTACTGGGATTACAGGTATACACCACTGTGCCAGGTTTTTTGAGATCTTATATGCCAAAGTGGTAGACAATGTTAAAGGAAAATAGCAGAAGTCAGTTAATTAAAAACAAAAACAAATCCTATATACTAAGATTTCAAATTATACATATGTCTAACAAGCTTCCACAAAACAGAGAAAACTAACACGGGAGAAACGTGATTATTTATTCTTTGAAGAATTATTTAACACCTGCCAAATGTTAGACATTGTGAAAAATTAAAAATAAAGACCCCCTACTCTCAAGAGTGGTGGTTGGAAGAAAAGAAAGAAAAGCACATACATAACTATAATCAAAAGCAAAAGGTGGGAAACAGGAGTTACAGAAGAACCAAGAATTGCAGGAGTCAGAGAAATGGAAAAATCTCTTCAGATTGAGTGGGCCATGGAAATTTCATGAAAAGGGGGCTTCAGAGCTGGGTCCTGTTACAGGCGCAGGGCTCTGAAGTTGCATGGTGGAAGGGGAGGTATTTCCAGCAAAGAGAAAAACATGTGCTAGGGTACTGAGTCCTGTGAATTATAGCATGTTCCCTGCTTTTCAGCTTCTCTAGAACACAGAGAGAGAAAGAGAATAATAGGCAAAAGTTGATACACTGTGCTACCTTAAAAAAAGTTCCTATGTATAAATGAAAAACATCACAATATTTTATACTGAAAATCAAATGTTTGATTATTAGACGTGTTGACTATAAAAAGATGACACCATAAGATGCTGCTTCTACATTACAGTAAAATTGTAGTGGCTATATCAACTGTGATCTGAGTCCAAATCTTTTCATTTGTCCAATTTTTCTCTCTTTCTTCTAGTTCTCGACTTATTTTCAAATTAGGCCATAATTAAAAATTTATTTCTTTTGAAAAGCCAGGTCTATCATATAGGTACGTTAAGGTAAAACTCAACCCAGAAAATTAACAACTTATTTCTATTACTGAATAATAAAAACTATAAAGATTATGTTTTAAAAAATACCCCCCATTAACACAATGGAAGAATATTTGTGAATTTTTTCAACATAGGCAAGAGATAATAAATAAAATAATTTTTATATAGTCATAATTTAATATCATCAAAACTCTTTTTAGTAAGAAGTATCTGAGATGCTTACCCTAAGAAAATGCTAATTCTTACTTAACAACTCTCTATGTTACACTATAATTTTATAATTTTTGAAAGGTGTATTTACTTCTGGATTGAGTATCAATACCTAAGTCAATGTTATGATAAATTTATGTATAAATTCCTTGTATGTGTGTTAGAATTTAATTGAGGTATGATGAAGTAAATGGACCCTGGAAAAGTATTCCTTTAACTCTCTCTCAAATCATAGAGGGAAGCAATCGTGAATGCCACAGAGAATGCACTCAGTAAATGATATTCTCTAAATTATTACACCCAGAGTAAGAAAACAAGTGCTCTGTATACTAACAAAATTCTCGAATATGAAATAATGGCAACATTTATAATTTAGGAAAATATCTAATTTTCTTAGAGAATTATGCACATGGGGACTTAAACTTCTAGAACTTCTAAACCTTAGAATTTTTTGAAACATGTAGATATGATCTTTTATTTTTACAATACAACATAAAGTATTCAGGATTTATCAATAATTAAAATCCTTGTCATTTATTTTATAGATTTCTCAACAGTATTTGAAATTGGAAGTTACCAACCTCCTTCAAATTACTTTTGCCTTTTATTAAGCTGAGAATTTTATTAATTCTCAGCAACCTTAAAATATAAAGAAGGGTATCTCAAATTTTGTAGTGATTTCACAGTTATATTCCAAGTTGCTAATATGCATGAGAGTGTTGCTATCTTTTGGTGGGGAAATGGATTGCTTCATAGAGCAGTTTTCGTTACTCAATGGTAAGTAATGCAATATAATTCAAGTTTCCATATTAAACCTGTGACTATACAGCTAACTCAAGCCTTGTGATGGTATTTTAAATTAGGCTCTCAGGCTTCCACACATTAATTTTTAATCAGTCCAGGAGGTATTACACTCACTTCTATTTCCATATTAAAGAAATTTACATAAATGATACAAAATGAATCTAAAATTAGAACTTGCATCATGTCTCCTTATATTCAGTGAATATTCCTAATGTAGACAAGAGTGGCAAAGTACTTTTGAAAGTGCCATGTTCAGAAAATTGGTTGAAGAATAGCTTTAGTAATATTGTATATATTTAATATGTTGTTATTTATCTGAGTGTGGTGGTGCATGCTTATAATCCCAGTGACTCGGGAGGCTGAGGCAGGAGGACAGCAAGCTTGAGGCCAGCTTCAGCAACTTAGTGAAGTCCTCAGAACTTGATTATGACCTTGTCTAAAATAAGAAATGAAAAGGGCTATGTATGTGACTCAGTGGTAAAGTGCCCCTGGGTTCAATTTCCCAGTACCAAAACAAACACTCACACACACACACACATACACATATATATATACACACACACACATATACACATATATACACACACACACACACACACACACACACACACAATTATTTATTTACCATCACTCATCTGAAAACCTGTTTTTACAAAAATCAGTTTTTGTAAATTTCACACTCAAAAACCCTAAACTAATTATTAAAACCCAGCATACATTTTATAATTAAAAATTAAGTGAAATATTTAAATATTAGGATTAATATACTTTTAACATATATAAAAATAAGAGAAAATAATAAAACTACATCTTAAGAAATCACTTAGCCAAACTGAGTTATGCTAACCCTCTACAGTAAACCACCAGATTAAACTAAATGTTTTCGTTCCAAATGAATCTGGTCAATCTTCACATATAAGACATTAATCTACTGGAGGTGAAACAAGCTTGATAAAATGGCATAAAATTTTAGTAAGAGAAGAAAGGGCTGCTAGATAGGTCTTTAGCAGTGGAAAGGATCTCAAAGGCAGAGCTACATACTCCCAATGAGAAGACTATGATAAGAAAAAGATGTCCAGAAAAACCAATCTATGTTTATGGAGGTGAGAATGATCTACTTTCAGTGAAATGTGGGAATGTGTAGAGAAAAAGTGGGAAGAAAATATTGTAATGTAAGTAGCATATTATTTAGGCTCTAAATAATAAATTGCAGGTGAGTAATTAATTAATAGCATAATTAGGTAAGTAATGAGAAGCCACTAAGGGCTTTACTTCTAGCATAATCTGATAGCATGATGATCTACTAGGAGGCAAGAAAAGATGGGAAAGTAACTACAAGGTTCTTTCATAGCAAGACAGGGGATAATGGGGTTCTTAAAGACAGATTTCAGGGGCACTGTAAATCAAAAGCTAGGACTTTTACAGAGAAAGAGCTTATTCCGTGTGTGTGTGTGTGTGTGTGTGTGTGTGTGTGTGTGTTAGTACTGAGGATTAAACCCAGGCCCTCACACACACTAGTTCAGAACTGAGCTACATCCTTATCTGTTTTTAAATTTTATTTTGAGAAAGAGTTTTGCTAAGTTGCTGAGGCTGGCCTTGAAATTAGGATACTCTTGCCTCAGCCTCCTAAGTAGCTGGAATTATAGGTGTGCGCCACTGTGCTTGGGCTTTTCCTCTTATTAAAGCAAGTTTTTCTATCCAGAGGTGCTGTTCCTTTGCCTCCCCTGTGCCTATGATCTCTTATCTTTTTTAAGATTTATATTCAACCTTTCTTTCTTGTAAACAGATCCTTGTTCTCAACATTTAAACAAGCTCAAACCTCCCCAATCCAAAACAAAACATCCCACAGAAGAATTTATTAATATAGTTATATATGAGTCACCATTTTCTCTCCTTTAATCTATTGCACCTCAGTTTGCTGAAGTAGAGAATTTTAAGACAGCAGTGCCTTAAATCCTAAAATGGAGAGCATCTTTCACTCTTTTCACTTGACCATGCAGGCATGCTTCTTGCTACTAGTCTCTTGCTTGTTTTAGGAAGACACTTTGCTCCAGGCTCTTCTGCAGGTTGATTTCCCTCTTCTTTCTTTTCAGAACCATTAGCAGACCCATCTTTCCTGGCACAGTCATTAAATGTTGATACAAGAGTCACTCTTAGGTCTTTTTGAGTTCCCACTTCAAACTTTCCAATCTACTCCCTGTTCAATCTCACCCACATTACAACTTACACAATCATTTCTTCACCAATCTCTCTTCTGAGCTCCAAATTCAGAATAATGAAGTTTTACAGACACATATCCACTTGGATATCTAAAGCACCTGAACATAAGTTCCATGTCAAACTCATGAGATCATGTGTGTCTGTTTTACTACCCAAACTACCTAGTCCTCTTCTAGTGTTCCTTTTCTATCAATAGCACTGTTCTCTATCTGTTGCTGATTTCTTTATATCTACCGCAACACTTGGTCCAAGATGCCACCATCATTGCCTGGACTCTACAACGGTCTCCTTAGTGATCCTGCAAAGGCCCCTAAAGCTTTTGTGCCAGCTGTTCTCCACAGAGTGGTATTCTCAAAACTCAAATCTGTTTATGTCATTCCTTGGTTCAAAACCCACATGCCTTTCACTGTTCTTGGATTAAAATCTAAAATCTTCACATTCAAGACCTTTATGCCCTACTCCCTCTTTATTCTAATTTTGTTTGGTTCCTCTCTGTTGTTCTCTGAGGAATAACAACATGGCTTCAGTGTAAGTCCAGGGCTATCTTTCTGCACATGCCTAGAATACAATCCATTCTCTCTTTTATTAATTAATTCTATTCATCCTTCAGAACCCAGCTCAGACTTTCCTTCCTTCTGTGATCCCCTAGACTACTAGTCATATCCTAACTTTTTGGATTCTTCCCTTCATAGTACTTATGACCATTTAAATTTTATTTATTAATTTATATAACCATTTGATTAATGTTTGTCTTCTCAGACAATAACCTTCATTAAAGCTTGTACACATAAGATTTCTTTTCTCTTCATTGCATTTCTTGCACTTAGCACACTGCCTGAAACACTGGAGGCATTGATAAATATTGATGATAGGAATGGATGAATGAATAAATGAATGAAAAAAAAAGTCTTTTTTACTTGGCAATAGAATTAAAGTAAAGGTAGAGAAAGAAAAAATATTTAGAGTTGACTTTAAAAGTTTCATATCTAAATGGCAGGAAAAGGGACAAAATAACAAAAAAATGTAGTTAGGGTTGATGAAGAAATATTGCAGAGGAAAATGAAGATTCATTCTGAGCATTTTCTGTCTGGTTGCTCATGGGCTGCACAGTGGCACAGTTCAGCAGATGACTGGAAATACAACTGGTATTTGAGGAAAGTGCCTGGGGTGGAGACAACCTTTGGGAACCATATGATAAGATTATGGATGAGACTCTGGAGGTAGATGAGGCTCCTGAGGAATTAAAATTCGTACAGGGAGCAGAATAGAACAGTAATTATACTTAACAGGTAGGATGAGGTTGAGAAATCAGCACAGAATAGAGAAAAAGAGCCACCAGAAAAGTAGGATGGATAAGTCATTAACACACAGAGGCCAAAAAAATTGAAAATCTCAAAAGTAAAACTAATTTAAAAATATGGCTACCAAGGAGGAACTACAGTCTTTGTGAAGTATGGCAACATCTTAAGTATTACACTACTTTTCTGTAATCTCAAAGCAACTTCATTAAATAGCTAAAAAATAATCTGAGTTTCTCATGTTCTAAAAGAATATTTGATAATGCTGTACAAAAAATATAGTGGTAGCCATGCTTGTTGAAATAAAGATCTTATTTATAGATACTGTTCCAAGGAAAATTATAGCACCTGGCCTACCACTTCAAAGAGGAGAAGAATACACAGCCATAAAGAGAACACAATGCCAGAAAGGCTGTAAACACAATGTCAGGTTACAAAAAATTACTCTAAACTCAATAATAAAAATAGTGACAAATAGCTGCCGTTTACTTTTTGCTATGTACCAGGCACAGTGCTAAGCATTTCACATGCAGTATCTCATTTCAGCCTCACAAAACCATACAGAGCAAACATTATTAGTTGAAGTTTACAGAGACTCTGAAAAGTTAAGTTATTGCCCAATCAGAAATGGAAAACCCTGGCTTCAAACTAAAAGATACATCATAAGATCCTAAAGTAAGTTTCAAGCCCAGGTCAAAATAGCCCTCACAGAGGGTCCAAAACAGGAACTCTTAACCTTTAGCCACCCTGGTAAAAGATGATCTCTATTTCCTTAGAAATAGATTATCTGGAGTGAAAACTGGTTTGGGGGCATGGTCTTTAATGTCATGTAAGATATAGTTTTAACTATATGGATTTAGTAATTCTCAACCAATCCTTAGGTTGCCATCAGTTAAAAATCCCCTTTAGGATCATTCAAGAAATGTTTATGCACTGTGCTAAGGTAGCAGGGAGTGAGCAATGAACAAAATGGACCCAGTTTCTGTCCTTATGCAATCAATAATCATGTACGTACGTGTGTGCATGTGTCCATGCGTACATGTTCAGAGAACAGATACTAAACAAAGAGTTATGTAAATAAAGACACATTTACTAACTGTAATACAGACCATGGAGTTTAGTGAGTGTGATATTATTAATGGGGTGGAACTAATTTTAGACTATAGTCCAGAAAAACTTCTTTAATGAAGAAACATTTGAGGTGAGACCTAAAGAAGGAGTATAGGAGTAAGAACTAGACTGAAAGCAGGAGGGGCAGAAGTGACTTGGCAGATTCATGGAAGTGAAAGCAAGCCATTGTGGCTAAAGCACTGCAAACAATGGAGAGAATGGCAGGAACTGGACTGGAGATGAGCAACACTGGTTAGGAATAGTTTAAATTTTGAGGATGCTGGTGACTAATAGAGTGAAAATTCTGGTAACAACAAGAGTGATAATAATGAAAAGAAAACCTCCTACTCCTCCAGGTTCCTGACTTTCTGCTTGGATCTCTCTCTTTCACATCATCATCATCATCTTCATCATCATTATGGTTAGATGTTAGGTGTCGCTCAAAAGCTCATGTGTAAGAAAATGCAAGAAAGTTTAGAGGCAAAATGATTGAGTTATGAGAGTCTTTAACATAATCAGCACATTAATCCTCTGATAAAGATAGTGGGTGGTAACTGTAGGCAGACTGGGTGTGGATGGAGGAGGTGGGTAATTGGAGGCATGTCTTGGGGATATATTTTGTCCCTGGTAAAGGAAGTCTCTCCCTCTCTCTGCTTCTTGGTGCCATGTTCTCAGCTGCTTTTCTCTGCCATGATGTTCTGCCTCACTTTGAGCCCCTAGGAATGGAGTTGGTCTTTTGTGAACTGAGATCTCTGAAACTGTGAATTCCCAGATAAACCTTTTCCTCCTTTTTCCTTTTTTTTTTTTTTTTTTTTTTTTGTGGTGCTGAGGATGGAACCCAGGGCCTTGGTCCTGGGTTCCTTCCTCTTCTTAATAGGTTCTATCAGGTCTTTTGGTCACAGAAGCAAAAGAGCTAGCTAAAACAATCATCATTGTCATCATCAGTATAAAAGAAAAAGCCACATGTACCAACTGATTACAAAGGCTATGACTGGAAGTAGTGGACTAAAGTGAGGGTCACTGGTTTTTAGGATGTTGGAGGTTCTGGCTGCTTGACTAATCTTGGTGTAAAGTGATCAGATTCCCAACGGACTGAATGCTCAATTTTGAAAAAACAAATCTTGTATTCAATGGTTTGATTATTTGTCTATCAAGATCAGTTTAGGTCAAAACACAGAATCAGTGATTTATCTTTGACTCACCTAGTAAGATCAGTGTGGATAAATTAATTGGATAACTCAGACCTCAAAACGATAGTTGTTTGGCCTTAAATATGGGTCTAGATATTACTTGTGTTCAAAGACCAGAAAGACTTTCAGAGAGATGTTAACCAAGTAATGAAAATATTAATTTTCTTTAAAAGAGAGAAGAGTATTAGATGTTACTAAATATTTATAATTTTAGAAAACTTATACTAATGAGACTAAAATTTGGGTGATGGACACAATGAAATTATAAAAAAAAAAACCCTCAAAAGTAGAACATTTTTGAAGAAATGCTGTTAGTACATAACTGTTTGCTACAAGAGATTATATTTGTTAAATATGTATAAGAATTATTTTAGATTTTATCACTGCTGGTGTTTTCAATGAATGCCCTTAAAGTGCTGAAGTGTGCTTGAAAAATCATTTCTGCTGGTATTCTAAATCTGTTTCCACCTCCTTTGCAATTCTCATTTGCATTATCTTTGAAGAAAGAATTTGGACCAAACAAAAATAAATAAAATTCATCTATACCTGAATTATCACAAATCCCTAATTAATGTAGTCTAAATTAATAAGAATTTACTGGATTTATAAAAATGGAAATTTATGCAAAAGACAGTTATTCAATGTCTAAATCTCTAGAAAGCTAGCTTGAAAAGAATGTCAGATATTCAAATTTTTAATTTTTAAATCTCCATCTGTGAACTCAGTAATTCTATTCTGGCATTTTACAAATGTAGACATCTATCATTTCCCCAACATTTACAGATATTAATAAATACCTCCTTTTGTGACCATCTGTGTCAATGTAAATTAAATCACAAAGAGATTGTTGGTATTTTTACTTTAAAAGTATGTATAAGACATTTTGTTGGCTTAAACAATTTCATTTACAAAACTATAACAAATAACCTACCTACTCCTTTTGTAAATCTAGACTTTTCTCTTCATCTCAAATGACATAAGAAAAAAGGCAATAAATTTATGATGTAAAAACCCCCAATCATCATAGAAGGAATGATTCCATAGGTGCCTCTCATAAAATGTTAGTTATTTCTTTCCAGAGCAAAAACTAGATTATCATCTTTAGCTCACAGTTCAGATCTCTGAACTGATAATGAAAGCTGATTTTCAGAGAATATTTGGTGGACATAATCAAAGATAAAAAAGAAACTATTTGATGATCAACATTCTTCAGTATGAATTGCTCATTCTAAATATAACATGAATTTAAAGCAGAACTGTAATTCCCATTAATTGAACATGAATCATTTATGATATACTGAAGGTGGGGCTATGGGAATGTTCACCTTACATGCAGGAAATAAGGTTTTGCACTGTCTGTAGACAATTTAAATAATAAAGTTGACTAAAAAAAAAGCAGTCTGCTTTTTATTTTCATTAAATGCTGGTAATTCTAAACTATGGTAATAAAGTACTCCTGTGATAGTAGGAACAAATGTGACTCCATTTTGTTTTATGACTTCATCCTGTAAAACAACCATGCCAAGTAGAAGAGTCATGACTGGAGCAAGATGTTCTTTTCCTTTTGCTATAGAAACCTTTAAGAACACGGAACTACCTAATGGGGTATTGTTTCTGTAACTAGGGGTGACTGGGCTAACTGTGATTGGTTAGGCTTCCCTCTGCTTGACTGCACTGTCCCGCTTCTGTAACCTGGCTTGCTTGCATTGGCTAGACCCCCTGAACATCCCTTTTGCGGTTTTCAGGCTTATAAGGAGTGCTCTTGCAATTGTTCGGGGTTGATCAGGGGAACAGCTTTATGTTCTGGTCAGCCGCCACCAGTGTGCTTCAATAAAGGCTTGATTCGATGATACGTGAGTGGTCTGGAAGTCAGTTTATGAAACCCTGGGACGAAGCTTTAACTATAACACTCCTCCCTGACAAAATATTTTTTTTGGTCTAAATTCTAAACAAATACTTTGGTTACAGTTGAGTTTTAAAAATAATATATGTAAATTTAAGATTAGCACATTTTTGTTGAGTGTGGTGGTGCATACATGTAATCCCAGCACTTGGGAGGCTAAGGCAGGAAGATAGCTAGTTCTAGGCCAGAGGGGGAAACTTAGCAAGACCCTGTCTAAAAATAAAATGGGCTGGGGGTATAGCTCAGTGGTCGAGCATTCCCTGTTCAATCCTCAGTACTGCAGACAAACAAAAACAATTAGCACATTTTTCTTATTTATGTTTTTTTTTTTTTTTTGGGGGGGGGACGGTTACTGGGGATTGAACTCAGGGGCACTCGACTACTGAGCCACATACCCAGCTTTAATTTGTATTTTATTTAGAGACAGGGTCTCACTGAGTTGCTTAATGCCCTGCTTTTGCTAAGGCTGGCAATCCTCCTGTCTCAGCCTCCTGAGCCACTGGTAATACAGGCTTGTGTCACCACACCTGGTTTATTTATGGTTTTAATTAACTACATGGAAGTTAATATAGAGGACTTGTAGTTACACAATTGAACTCTTCAATTCACAGTGACTTCACTACACCTGTTCATTTTAAGAGTAAGTTCCTAATAGATAGGAATCATTCCATATCAGTTCAGATGCCATTCATATTTGCAAACCCTGTGCCACTCCTGTTCTGGTATTTCAGTAGGTGATTTGAAATAAACACATGATAGAATAGTAATGTTAAAGATAAAGAAACAAATCTTGAGATAGTTCAGATTCTTCATTTGACATGTCTACTTGGAATTTTTGTATTTTAAATATAAGAATGAACATGTCAACTGTGATGTGTACTCTTCTTGTTTGATAAATATCAATTTTAGCTTTTACTTGAAATCTTTTACTGATTTTGGCTAATTTCATTAAAATTGAAATTTATGTTTAAACTTGTTATGTGCTTTAACACCAAGGAACAAAGAAGAAAAAAAACAAACCAAAACAACAACAACAACAACAAAAAAAACCCCAAAGTAATAAAATCATCATTTTTTTAAGAGCTAAACATACTTTTTAATCTGAAGGTAATACAAATTACTAAGAATTGAGCTATATTCTCCCCCCTCCCCCCAGATTACCTTAAAAGTAAGATGTATTCTGGGAAGACCTAGTTAATCAGACCTGTTTTCTAACTACTGAACACTATATTTGCTCTCCAGGCATCCTGGAACTCAAAACTAAAGTGGAGGAAGAGGGAGAGAATGTTCAGGCCAAGGCTTGGTTCCTTCCTTCCTTAGGTTTAGATAAGATGAAATACTAGTCATTCAAAGTGACCATATTCTGTAACATGTTGACAAAGAAAGTTGTGGAACATTCACCCCAGGAGAAGGGATGATTCAGTAACCTGTTGTAAGTAAAGTTGGTTTCAGGTATATAGACTTGAAAATTTTGCAGTTTTCGGGGTTCATGGATTCCATGGACCAGATCCTTGATGAACCCTATCTGCTTTGACTCTAGAATTTTTTAATCATTCATTTATCTCTCCCTCAAACTCTGACCACTTCCCAAGTCTCTATCAGTTTCATCTCCTCCAGGAACCCTTTTGAATATATGGAGATGATACATGTGGAGAGTATCTGGTATAGGGGCTGGCAGAAGAGGAGGCATCCATCAAAGGCTGGCTTTCCACTCATGATTATTCTAGCCCACATGCTCTCACCTTTCCTAAATTTACATTAGGACACACTTAATGCTATTCGATTCAGTAGATTCTAAGTGTACTATTTTGTTTCCCTAGCTAGATAACCAGGTCTATGAGTATGTTCTTCATACATTCCATTTGAGGGAGGAACTATTTTGATGTTCCTTTCCTGTCTAGGAACAAGTTCACTGCTTCTTTATTTTCCATTAAAAACTCATATTAATTGGTTACACTATTTTGTTAACAAAGTCTTGAAATTTTAGAAATTGGCTAAAGCAATACTTCCTCATGTGCCATCCTCTCCTCCTACCCAGGTCCCCAATCATGCATCATAAGGTTCACCAGCCTATCAGATTTTCCTGGAGAGCTGCTCTTTCTGCAGACCAACCATATTTAAAGTTCTCCAAGCAAAGTGCTGTCACTTTATTCAAAAAGCTGCTTGAAAGGTGAAAGCAGCTAAAAGGTACCTCTTTCACAGATTATTCTGAGCTATATATTAAGTCAGCCACATAGTTAATGCAGTGAAATAGATAAGCTTATTTTTTTATTCCATCCAGCTTCTTTTTGTTTTTGTCTTATATTAAATAATACATTTTGTTTCTTGTTGGAAAGGTTGTGCGAATTTCCACCGACTGTCCACTGACGCATTCAGAATAAAAAGATAAGCTATGGGAAACCAAACATGTCCTAAATAAAGTCTGAATGTAAACTTTAAACCAACTACTAATCATTTTGGAAACCTGCAGGTGTTCAGCTTAGAAATTCTAACTGTTGTTAATTATATGTTGAATACATTTGTAGCTGGAAATCCTAAACACACACAAAAAAATCAAGTGAAACACTGTATTCTTGTTAGGGATTTTGTAACCAATCTTAACTAAGTGAAGAGTGAAGATGCAAAATACAGGAACCTTAAGTAGTCTTCTCCCAAGTGACAAGAAAACTTTCAGATAGAAAAAATTCAACAAAATGACTTGAAAATGCCTCTTTTTTTTTTTTTTTTTTTTTTTAGTTTTCACTAAAAGGGTCATTTCTAACACAGGATTTTACAAAGGAAGAAAAGAACACCCATAATATTTATTTTTAAAAGGTGTTATTAACATTTGTTCAGCAAACCAATTACCTAATGGAAATGTACCAAAGCTTGTATTAGTGACAGTAAATTGTAGATAGTTAATGGTTTTCTGTTCAGAATGTATCCTGCTGAGGGGTAGGGTGGGTATTGATATTTTCATTGTATAATTCATATTTATGTTCTTCACAACATGTATTAGGCTAATCATCCAACTTTGTATATTATTTAATACATATAAAGAACTAAAGTTACATGCTATGTGAGGCATCTATATGTTTAAAGAATAAACAGAAAAATATTGAATTATATCTGATGCATAATTTCCCCATTACTTAAATACAGGCTCTGATGAGTTTTTTAAGACATAATGCTTACTTTAAAAAATCTTTATTTTAAACCTAGTCTCTTTTTTTTAATGATGAATTTTGAAACAGTTCTAAATTATCCAAATATCTATTTAAATTAAGGCAATGCTGAGAAATATTGTGATGTCTTCATATTATAGTACTACTGTAAAAATTAGATTTAAAAAAAAAAACTAATAACTACTATATGCTTAAAAAATTGAATAAAGTTTAGGAGCTTTGTTAAAGAGCAGCTATTGAGCAAAACTTTTAGCACAATATGTCCCTGCTCCATGCAATCACGCTATATTTCTGTCATGTTGAAGCAAAAAATGTTCATCATTTTGTCAGCTCTGGCTGAAAAACAGAGAATTACCTTCCCAAGCTCTGGAGATTTATGCTTTTAATTACCTCCTATCTGCTTCACTACCCTCCAAACCTAAGAATCAATATAAATAGTCTTATTTATGGGAAAAATGTAAAATGTTTGACAAAAGCTGGTTATCATTTTCTAGATTTTCCATTTGATGCTATTGATTCCTTCTATTTTTAGTACTGTACCTTTTTCTCTTGACAGAATCAGTTGGTTTTTCAAACTCACAATATTATTCATTTATCTAATAATTTGTACTGCTTAACAGCAGATATAAACTTTAAAACCAGCTTTTCAGTTCCTAGCCCAGCAATAAGAATATTATCGCTGTGGTATCTCTTTATTTAATCATCTGCTGCAGAGTTCCATTTAAGTGTGACTTCTCCAATCCCCTCATCATAACTTACTTTTCAGCGAGGACCAACTTCCATGGCTTATTTTGTTTCTAAATAGGAGGCTATATTAGCATAGGGAAAATAGCACCCTTGAATACACAAATATATAACTTATACATAATTATACATCTAGTCGTCCCTCAGTATCTGTCAGAGATCGGTTCCAGGACCTCCCTTGGATATCAAAATCTGTGGATGCCGAATTTTCTTACATAAGATGACAGAGTATTCACATATAACCTATGTATATCCTCCTATACTCTTTAAATAATGTCTGAAGTATTGATAATGCCTAATACAATGCAAATGCTGTATAAATAGTGTTATACTGTGTTGTTTAGAAAATGACAATAAGAAAAGGATATAAATATTCCCTACAGATGCATTTTTTCCCCAAATATTTTTCAACTGTGGTTGGTTGAATCCGTGGAGGTAGAACCCATGGATATAAAGGACCTACTATATATAATTTATATATATTTATATAAATAGAACTATAAAGGAGTTAGTTTCTACCCTCAAGAGCTTTCAAGAGAAATAGAGCAGATGTGAATGGGTGAGTGGCAGTGGTTGTATACATATATGTGAGAGAGGTAGCCATTAATCCATAGCTTTAACACACGTGTAGATGTTTGTTGGAAATATGTGACAGTGGTCTTGGTGGAGGGTCAAATATTGGGAATTGAATGTTTAAAAATTTTCCCTGTTAGGGTTGGGGTTGTGGCTCAGAGGTGGAGCGCTTGCCTACCATGTGTTGAGGCACTGGGTTCAATCCTCAGCACCACTTAGAAATAAAATAAAGTTAAACTATATTATGTACTAGTTAAATAGTATATATACGTGTCCACCTATAACTAAAAAGTAAATATTAAAAAAAAAACTTGAAAAAGTTTTCCCTGTTATTAGTGACTGAAAATTCTGGAAGTATAAGATAAATTTATTTTTTTTAAATTCTACACTGGTTAGAGTTCCAAATGAAAGGCTTAGTATTTTTTTTTTTTTTTTTGTATCTTCTAAAGGTCATTTCAGGTGAAGTATTTCTGAATTTAAAGCAATGAATCCAGCTATTAAGCTAAAGAATTGCTTAATAAAGATACTAAAAATGTTCAAGAAAGACAGGGAAAAAAGAATATTTGTTCTATTTTTCTACAGAGAAAGAGGAAGAAGGGAAAAAGAAGAGGAGAGGAAGAAGACTGAGAACAAAGGAAGGAGGTTTAGAGAACACAAAGGAAGAGAAACACTGATAAGAGTTAAAAGCAGCCAAAGAAGTCAATAGCAAATTGGCAGAAACCCATAGAAGAATGTTACATCATCATCATCATCATCATCATCATCATAATTATTATTATTATTATTAAACAGCTTGATCCTTCAGAAAGCCCAAACAAATGCCTTGTGGCTAGGGTCTCTTTTGCTTTTGCTGCAAGGGACATCTTCAAAGGCAGTGGCTAACTGGCTTTCTGTGTCCTGGCGGCTCTGACTTCTCAGACAACCACAGCTGCTGCAGGGACTTGCTGCCTCGTGGCAGCTGGTGGAGAGGTGGAGTTAGCTTTGTTGGCCAGAGGAGGTGGAGGACCCGCCAACATGAAGTGGAAAGGGAGTGAGTGTGGGACTCAAAGTTGTAGCTTTCTCTCTAATCTCATGACTGCCTAGGTCTCTGCAGGATGAGGCCAGGGCCTCTAGAGCAGAGACAGCACTAGGGCCTCTGAAATGACAGATGGTTCATGGGGGCAGCTGGTTTATGCACTGTATTATTTTAGCTGCTAAAAGAAATCAGGAAGTGGGAACAGGATAAAAACTCAAAAGAATGAGAGAAAGATCCAGGAGAATATAACTTTATAATATGATTTTATCTAAATGAAAGCTGGAAAGATGACAAAGACACAAATCCAGAGTAGGTGGCACTGCAGAAATACAAACTGTACACTAATGTAGTCATGGGAACTGAGGGTGATATTGAATGACTACATTTTCTGAAATTTCAGAGAAATTTACAATAAAGAAAGTCACCTACAGAAATATTCACACAAACGACAAATACTTGGTCCCCCTACTATTTTAACTTATAAACAAACCTTCAACTTCCTGCCCATTTGTACTTAATCATCCTAATGGAATTCAGTGAAAGGGCATGAGATCATCTCTTTGTCTTGGGATCTGAGAAAGCATAAATAACACAGCCAAAAGAAGAGAGGGGTGAAATGAGAGGTAAAGATATTGGATAACCCCAAACCAAAATAAATACAAAGAACAACATCAACAAAAATCACAAACCTAGAAAGTACTACCAAGTAAGATAAAATTAAAAATTGTGAACTATAATGTGATTCAAATTTGAGATGCTGTTCAAAAAGTAATACTGTAAGTTTTAAAAATCAAATGAATTAGCTCCAAATGAGTAATGAAAGCCTATGGAGTCAGTACTTAGGGACAGTATTGTGGTATTAATGATGAATTCCAAAATTTCAGGTATATTGAATTAAAGTATATAAAACTTGATTTAAAAGATCATTATGCTCTCATTTGATTTGCCTATAAAGAATGAAGGACCCAGTTATCGATTAAGGATATTTATAATAAACTGTGTTTTGTTATAGTAGAAATAGTAGTATAATAATAATGCTGTCATAAAAAGTAATAATATTGTTATCAAACTAAGTTTTTAAAAATATATATAAGAAAATCAAGTTGCTCTGCTCTTATGTAAGAATCTGTTTAAATTCATATCATCCTTCTGCTACTATTTCCAAGGAATTGAAATTAATATGTAAATTAGTTCCTATCTGCCAACTTTCCACTTAGCGAAAAAGAAAGAAATGTTAGCTTTTTTTTTTTTTTTTAAGGTACTGTGGATTGAACTCGAGGCCTCACATGTATTAGCAAACTCTACCAGTGAGCTACATTCCAGGCTTCCAAAAAAAATTTTAAGGTGTATGTTAGCTCATTTTCCTGGCAAGTTAACTCTGGAAATGACACTTCCAGGTAAAAGGCAAAAATTCAGATTTAGGCTTATCAATTTATGACCATACTACCATTGTAATGTATCCATTCATTGGAGAATAAGGAGGCATTCAGGCTAAGCACAACTTCACTAAGCTTCTACCATGTTGGAGGAAAAAAGGTGGTTAAAAAGAAAACAAAGATTGGGGTCTGCATACATTTGGGCAAAAGTCTGGGATCAGTTGGAAAGAATATTATTCCTGGACTGCAAAGCTTGCCCCTTGGCAAAGTTAATGGTGTTAATTTGTAAAGGTTCATTTGGGAAATGTTTGTGATTAATGCCTGCTCATTTACATAACACTGTATTGTGTAAATAAAGCTGTGGCCTTTTGCTTTCCAACAGTGGAGTTCTACCAAGATGGAGATGGTAAAAGCTGGACAAAGCAGGCTACAGAACACTTAAACTAGGTCACATTGAATTTTAATGCACAGGCCTTCCCTGGTTCGTTTTATATGGGTAATGGGGAACTGCAGAATGCAGTCTGTTTACTGTGCAAATTTGCCTTCCAGATTTTTCAATAAACATATTTTCTACACCAAGGAGTGAAGCCAATTCAGTCTCAGGCTGATTTAGAAATGTTATTAAAGAAAATAAGGATGAGCATCTTCTTAATTCTTACATTAAAATGTAAATAGGGTAATTATAAAATAATAAACTCTCCCCCAAATAAAAAATGCTCAGTTTCAGAGCTTAGTTATGCAGATAGTAGCACCATTACTAAACACTGAGAACATGTATATGTCACATTTGTGAATTTGCCATCCAGACTCTGTGACTTTACTGCCTGAATCTAAACATGACTCAGAAGTTTAATTTATTTCTTTATTATCAACAGAGCTTTTTGAGCAGTCAGAGAGAGGCTGGTGGTCATATGCTTATGTGTGCACAATTGTCCCCGTCTTTATTAGCACACAGGGAGAAAGTGGTTGATATTGAATGAAACTCAAGTCAAAGCTGAACCTAATCCCAGAGAAATCCAGGAAGAAAATTCTTGTACTTCTCCTCACTCAACCCATGGTACAAAATTAAAAATAGAATTTGACTGGGTACAGTTGCATACCTCTGTAATCCCCGCAACTTGGGAGGATGAGGCAGGAGTTCAAATTCAACCTAGGCAACTTCAGGAGATTTTGTTTCAAAAAGAAAAAAAAAAGAGGTGTTGACTATAACTTGGTGGTAGAGCACTTACCTACTATGCATGATACCCTGGGTTTAATCCCCAGTGTCACAAAACAAACAAACAAACTAAAATAGATAAATAAAAACGGCTAGGATGTAGCTTGGTGGTATAATCCCTCAGTGGTATAGAAATCCTGGATTCAATCCCCAGTACTGAGGAAAAAAAAAAAAGAATTTGTAGTCATTTTTTTCTGTTTTAGCTGCTGTTCCATCTGTAAGATATAGGTGTTCATATTCCACCCTGCTATGATATTGTGGAAATTATTTTTGTCATAGAGCTGTAGTGGTCCTCCCAAAGATCAGGTTCATTTTAGGTCTTATTAGAGAAGAGAAACAGGCTGATAATTTTGAAGTGATTCACCAAGTTCAAAATTAGGACTTAATGTCCATGTTCAAGGACTCTTAATCTAGTGTTCTATATCACTAATCTTGGACTAAGAAAAACATAGAATAGGAGACCCAAAACACATTCTGGGGGTTGCAGATTAAGGACAGATTCTAGATATTCTTATTCCTACTGTTTGACAGTAAAAGTTGCTGCTGGATTCTGGAGCCTAGCAAAGTGCTTGTCATAGAGGAGGAGTCAAATTCTCAGAAAATAAATAAAGTTATGAGAGACAACATAATATGAAGAACTGTGGATTCAGAGGCAAGATACCCAGATTTTTGTCCTAGCTCTGTCATTTACTGACTATATCAACTATAAAAACCTATTAAATACCAAAAGATGGTATAAGGGATGAGTTAAATAAATTATAATACATACATATGTAGACTATGTTATCTATTACTTTCACAGCAAATTATCATAAAACTAAAGCATACAAATTTATTGTTTTACAGTTTAGATGGTGAGAAGTCTGATGTAGGTCTCACTGGGCTAAAATCAAGCCAGTAGCAGGACTACCTTCCCTTCTGGAGATTCTAGGGGCAAATTAACTTCCTTGCTTTCCCAGCTTCTAGAGGCTGCCAACATTCCTTACCTTGTCCGCTGCTGCCTGCCAACCTTTTTTTACTTTTAAAGCTAACAATGGCCAGTCAAGTTCTTCTTACATTGCATTACTCCAGTTACCTCTTCTATTTTCAAGTAGCCTTGTCATTACATTATCCAGGATGATTTTTTGTTGGTGGTGTTTTAGGGCCATCTTATTAGCACTCTTATTCCTCTTCACCAGGTATAGTAACATATTAGGTTTCGGGGTTTAAGACGTGGAAATCTTTGTCTACCACATTTGTGAAAGAAGAGAAAGGAAGCTCTCTACATTGTGAGAGGGAAAATTCTCCAAGGTATTATTATTATTATTATTTTTATTTTGTAAAAAAATACACAGCAAAGAAAAGCATAAATAAAATGATATGTAGAAAAGGAAGGAAATAAAAATATATGTTCACATTTAGTTGGTGTTACATAAGCAAACTCTGGAGAGATACGCAAAAATATTAAAGAGGTTATAAACTGGAAATGATGGCAAGGAGGGTAGGAAGATTGGGAATGGGACATAACAAGATTTTTCAACGTATTTTTTAAAATCATTACACTTTTTGAACCATGAAAACATATTTCTTTAACTCGAATGATTCAAAATTGCCCCAAGATCCCATTATTGACTTGACTCTCAAAACCTGTTTTGAAGAGCCTATCAACAGTTTTGTTATTTTTTCTTCTTTAAAACTCAAATTTTAACAGGCAAATCCTCATTTTTTTAGTGGCTTTATAACAAACAATTCTCTAACTTTATATTCCTGGGCTTCATGAAATTCTACATCTTTGCAACACTTTCAAAATTTTATTTTGAAATCCATTTGTATTGTACTGTGAGATCTTCTCAAAATCTAGCATTTCTGCAGTGAGAGGCTAGTGTTAGAGATGGAACATGTCTTTAGGTGGGTATTCATTTTCAAGAGGCCTATTAAGTATTGGGACATTTTAATTTTATATTCATACAGTTATAGAGGTGAGGCTTTAATTTTTCTATGTAACTATAGAAATTTGGACAATAAGTGTGAAAAACTGCTAAATATACTTGTATGTATTTCAGTATTTATTATTCTGGCTGTTCTTGGAAAAGTTCTTTATTATGCCTTAAATCTACTAGTAATAGCATGGTTTACTGCATTTAGTAGTTATATCCCCATCATAAATTAATCTTTTATTCATAAAATATTTTGTGGCACACATATCATTAATTATTCCTAGTCAGGTTTAATAAGGTGTGTGTGTGTGTATGTATGTGTGTGTGTGTGTGTGTGTATATATATATATATATATATATATATATATATATATATATATATATTTTTTTTTTTTTTTTTTAAATTCCTTTAAAGATATTCAGTTGTATGGTTTTTAAAAAGCAAAGACAGGGCTGGGGTTGTGGCTCAGTGGTAGAACGCTCGCCTAGCACGGGCAAGGCCTTGGGTTCGATCCTCAGCACCACATAAAAATAAATTAATTAATTAAAGATATTATGTCCAACTACAACTAAAAAATAAATATTAAAAAAACATAAAAATAAAAAACAAAGACAGTCATGTAACCACTATAGCACTGAAGGTATAAGATATACTCATCACTCAAGAGTTCTCTCATGCCCTTTTGTGCACAATTGCCTAATCTTACCCTCAGCCTCAGTGAAACGCTGATCTGACTATTCCCATAGTTTTGTCTTTTGAGAAAGTAAAGCAAGTGCAGCTGTACTGTGTGTAGTCTTTGTGTTCAACTTCTTTCATTTTGCATGTTGCCTTGGTTTCGTCCATGTTATAGCATGCATGAGTACTTTATTTTTATTTCTGAGTGGTATTCCATTGTATGGCTACACTGTTTGTTTCTCCATCAGCTGATGGATAGTTGGGTTGATTTCAGTTTTGGATGGTCATGAATAAAGTTACTTTAAACATCACATATATAGGAATATTTGTTTTTATTTATTTTGGATAAATACCTAAATGCAGGATTGCTGGGTCACATGAGGAACGCATGCATAATTTCATAAAATTTCTTATAAATAATTGCCAAATTGTTTTACAAAGTGGCCACACCATTTTGTATTCTCATTATGTATGAGAGTTCTAGTTGCTCCTCATCCTAGCCACTTGGTACCTTCAATTTATTTAATTTCCCGCTTCTTTGTTTGTTTGTTAGTTTGTTTTAGGACCAAGAATTGAATCCAGAGGCTCTTAAACACTGAGTCACATCCCCAGCCCTTTTTTATTTTGAGGCAGGGTCTCACTAAGTTGCTGAGGCTGCCTTTGAACATGTGATACTCCTGCATTAGCCTCTTGTGTCACCGGGATTATAATTTTAATTCTTCTAATAATAGGTAAAATGATATTTGATTGTGGTTTTAATCTGCATTTCTGTAATAAATATAATATATGGTTGATCATGTTGAGAATTTTTATGTGCTTGTCTTTCATATTTCTTCTTTGTTAAATGATGGTTCAAATAATTTATTACTGAATTTATGTTACTTACGTGTTTCATATATAAGTCCTTAGTAGTTTCATATACAAGTCCTTTTCTTGTAGTCTATACTTGTTTTTTTTCATTTTCTTAAGAGTCTAATAATGTCATCCGAAGAACAGAATTTAAAAATTTTGATGAAACCCAATATGTCAATATTTTTATAGTTTATATTTTTTGTTTCCTATCTAAGAAATTTTTGTCTAACAAAAGGTCAAATAGATGTTCTATAATTTCTTCTAGACATTCTAGTTTTAAATTTATATGATCCATTTGAATTAATTCTTATGTTTCATATGAGATAGCAGTCAAGGTTCTTTTTTAAAAATTTGCATGTGCATATCTAATTGTTCTAGCATTATTTCTGAAGTACTTATGCAAGGTTATTGACAAGTGACCACATAGGCACATAAAGGTTTTCTAGACTCTGTCCTCCTCCATTGCTCAATGTGTCTAGTATTCTTTCTCCAATTTTATAGTCTCAATGACTATAGATTTTACAGTAAGTACTGAAATAAGGAAACGAAAGTTTTAAAAATTTGTACTTAAAAATGCTTGTGTTGTCCAGTGATTTTCTTTTCTGTGTACATTTAAAAAATTGTGTAATTTTCTACCAAAAAAAAGTCTTTGGTGATTTGATCAGGATACTGATGGGTTTATAGTTTGGGGAGAACCGACATCATCAGTATTGCGCCTTTGAATGAATTAAAACCATATTTTTCTCAGTTTATTTAGGTATATTATTATTATTATTATTATTATTATTATTATTATTATTATTATTATTTTGGTACCTGGGATTGAACTCTGAGGCACTTTGCCACTGAGCCACATCCCCAGCCTTTTTTTGTATTTTGTTTACAGACAGGGTCTTACTGAGTTGCTCATGGTCTAAGTTGCTGAGGCTGGCTTTGAACTTGTGATCCTCCTGCCTCAGCCTCCTAAGTCACTGGGATTATAGGCATGTGCCACCACACCCAACCCTATATTAAATTCTTGAAGATAAAATTTTATCAGGTACCAAAAAATTTCATGGAATTTTTGATTGTATTACATATAATTTTTAAATCATGACAAACAACTCCTTTTTCCTAAGGACAATCATTTTATTATGTTTATTATATAAAATTATAAAAATATTATTTAATAGTATATGTGAAAAAAGATATTTATAATTTTAGTATTTCTGAAAAACATTAATCCTGTAGCATGCTCTTTGTAAAATGGCTTCTGGGGTTGAGTAACCCAGGAATTACCAGAAATGATATGCAGCCTTCAGATTCTGATTTATATTGGTAATTGGCTTCACCTAATAATTTGATATTAAAAATATTTTACTATTATTTGTTTTGCTTTCCTATTACTTTATTTACACATTTTAAAAATCTACTTTTATTAAAAAGATTGATTTTTGTCACTCCTTCTCTTTTAGCAGGAAGATTATGCTGGCCAGATGAGACAAATTATGAAGCTTTTCCTGTATTTCCATGTTCTAGAAAAATCTGAATTGCATAGTAAATTATTCTCTGAGGTATTTAACAAGATTTTGCACACACATGAAATGTGACACTTCAGATTGAAAGTAATAACAATGGTTTTCTTCAGCATTCATTTCTTTTTAATTTTTTTCTATTTGACTATTTTTGACAATATGATTGGTGAGATTAAATGTAAAAGGTATAAGTGAGACTGATTACATAGAGAAATTCTTAATTTCTGATATCAATCATTTCTTCTATTGTCAAGTTTAAAACATTGAACCCAAATCCCTTAGAAATCTGGCACACGAAAATGAGTAGGCTAGCAATAGGAAGGGCTACTAGAGAGTGTGCAAATATGAAGAAATGTACAAGATTAAGACCGATTAGACTTTCAGCTTGACAAAACACAGGGGACAATGAAAAGATGATACTCACATCTGAGTTAAAGCGAAGCTGACAGACATTACAAGAAATAACTTGTTTCTTCTTTGGGGGAATGGATACTCCAAATGTGTGGTTAATGACTGCTTTTTGCACAGGATCCATCTGAAAAGCAAATGATAAAAATTAGTCAGATTTTATCTTCGAAGGATAGACAACAGTGTGCAAATAAAAGTATCTTTAGTATTCCTAAAGATTTTAATTCCCAGACAGAGATAATAAAGATTCTTACTAAATAGTAATGTTCTTAACTCCAAGAATTAAGAACAAAAACAAATGACAAAAAACCCACCTTTTTTGAAACTGCAACACAAGAAGAGACCACAAGAGAATCACCACATTCCAAGAAATCTAATACCTACAAAAGAACCTTGTACATCCTTAAAAGAATCGTAAAACAGAAACTTAAGATCCAAAAGTCAGAGTTAAAATTAAGTTGTTAATGTTTTCCCTGTAGAACTGGTAATACTTACAATGGTTTCAAGTGACCTCAGTAATGATTATTACGGACACATTCAAGTTCTTATTTTTAATTTATGATAAAATCATAAATAGCAGGCTCTTATTACAGCACAGAAAATGTTAATCTTTATCTTAAAATAATGTATTAACTTACGTATCCTATAGATTGAAATTCATTCTACTGGAAATGCATGTCACAATTGTACACTCAAATGTACTATAACACTGGTTAATATGCAACCCTGTTTAAATATTGGTCAAGTAAAGTTTTGATTTAACGCCTGTGATTTTCCCCCTTTTGGCTTGCATGTATCATACATATTCAGAGAAATATACAATGATGAGAGTACTTGGTCACAGCAAAAGAGTGGCACACAGCCATCACAACACTCAGAAGAAGAAACACCTCTATCTGCAGAATTTATAAAAAGAGACCTAGCAGTGATTCTCTTGGGTATTCCAGATAATAATCTCCAGCATTAACATCAGACAACTGGCAGTTCAAAAAACAATGTGCCGGATGAACAAAGCATTACTCATAAACAGATGTAACATGAACAAGGAAGGATCAACTGACGCCATCATCTAGGAAATCTCCTGAGGTTAGAGTTTAGAATTGGATTAGCTGATGATATTTGATAAGAAAGGAGAAATGAATACTATCCCTGATCATGATTATAAATGATCAAAGTATAAAATTAGCATCTAGAAAAATTTAAATCCAGTGGAAAAGAGGGTGAATTGAGGGGTTACTGAAGAGTATATTACCCTATCTTTGGCTACAAGCTTAAGAAAAATGACAAGATAATGTATTCTCATTATAGAGAACAGATATAGTGGTAGTTTTCTCAAGTTGTAGAATTGTTTTAATATCCTAACTGTAGTTATGGTTACACAATCTAAACATATCAAAGTTCATAAAACTATTCACATACCCTCCCCGCCAAATCAATATGTATGATAACTTAGAAAGTTAAAAAAAAAATGTGAAGAGTATTATGTTTAACTACCCAATACAAAATATATCCAGAAAAATCCAGGGATTTACTTTGTTCAAGGTTATAACTGATTAATTTTTTATTTATGCTGGGGATCAAACCAAGACCACACATGCTAAGCAAGCACTCTACCACTGAGCTACAGCCCCAGTCTTTACATTTTATTTAATGAGAATAATAATAATAAAACTCTATGGGGTAAAGAAAATCTCAAAAAGTCAGAAATAAAACCTTAGTTTCCTTTCTTACTTTGTTCACTAGTTCATACATTCAAGACCATTCCATTCCCAAAACATAAAACTGTATTTTCTGAGCACAATTAATTAGTAGAGATGGCAAATCAGTTTGAAGAAGGTTAAAAATAAAATAGGCTAAACTTGACAGAATTTTAAAAAAATCCCAAAGTTTTGCAGTTAAAAGACAAAATATTTTATTAAGATATTTTCTGTTCCTAGGTTCTAAAAAATACTTCCCATCTGGTGATTTGTGAAATATATGGGAAAAAAGCATATGAGTATTTCCCAAATACCAATTTTCTCCATACTGCTTTCATTATTTCTGTCACATTCAATACTAATATTTTATTTAAAACTCAAATTAAAATATATTTTAAAAAATATAAACAAGAATATTCATAAAATCATAGTTTTAATTATTTCCTACTACTCATTTCAAAAATATATTGAAAATTAACATTTACAATCAAAACTTTCACTACTTAAAATAAATACACATATGCTAGTTGTTTTCATTAACACAATATAGAAAAAGAGATAAAAGACAAATCTAGAAAAATCTAGCTTTAATCTTTTAGTAAAGTAAGATAACTATTGAGGGCTTCAATCCTTGAATATACATTTTCCTTTACATTTTTTTCAGATTTTTAGCTTCCTACATATATTTTTAAGTAACTTCTGACAAAACTTTATTCTGCCTAAATCCCATATTGGCACCACGGGAATCTGAAAATACCCCTTCCTGTTCCCAAGGTTGAGTGTTCTGGGTCCTGAAAGATGAGCTGAGGCTGAGCACTGCACATACAAGAGCAAGCAAGTTCCCAGCCATCTGTTTCCTGCAAAGCAAACTAAGGTCGTTCTTTCAAGATACTAGCCAGAATTGATTGGCTTTACTTATGTATATATACATAATCCTAATTTTTTTTTTCACAAAATCAACTAAACACAGCCCTTTTATCCCTTCCTACTTACCTGTCAATAGCTTGCTGTCTTCCCATCTTTCGAATAACTTGTCACGAATCATATCAAAAGATTATCCCCTTAAATAATATTCACTATTTCCCACTTGATTCTCTATTTCCTTATAGGAATTTTGGGAAAAGACCCACTTTCCCCTCATCTAAATCTCTTTTATAATTCTCATAGAATTCTGTAATTATAATTTTTGTTGAAATATTTTTGGGGACATGATTAAATTAAGAGATGTTAAATGTTACAAAAAAGAAGGTTCCACTTTGCAATTTGAAACATAAACAGACCCTGTGTCAAGTTGATGTTTTGAATATTGGTCATCTGATGCAATAACAACAAATATCTGGGGCATTTCAGTAGGATCTATAAAAGGTTTTCAAATTCTTTAAAAAGAAAGTTGTAAAATTCCAAATATTTGTTTTCAGTGTTTCCACAATGTAGTAAAAGTTAAATGAAAATAACAACTATGGTATATTCACTTATATTTAATTTTTCCGTTAGTGTGATTGATGTTAGTTCTTTGTAAACATAATTATATATAAATAAAAAATATATTTTATATCTACATATACATATGTAGATATAAATATATAAATCAATGGTAATTGTTTTATTCAAGTATCAAATTTCAGAATGAATAAAGCATTCAGGATGAATAAAAAGTATTCTCATAATTCTTAAAATGTTGTAAATTCAAATTAGCCAATTTAACAGAGCCAAACTATGTGTCCAAAACATGATGATTTCATATGTATTCAGGTAAATCACTGGAGGAATTGCAATTACCTGACAAACTCGTATTTTATAGATTCAACTGGCATTTCATAGGCTTTTTAAATTTATTTTTTATATTTTTAATTTTTTTTGTAGTTATGTATGGACAGAATGCTTTTATTTGTTTATTGTTATGTGGTGCTAAGGATCAAACCCAATGCCTCACACATGCTAGACAAGTGCTCTGCTACTGAGCTCCAGCTCCAGCCCTTCACAGACATTTAATTGTGAAAAATGACTGCTTTCAACACTCTTCATTAAAATATTTAAAATATATGTTTTAAATGAACAAATGCTTGTTAAATAGTCACATTAAATTAGCTTGTTAGTTCACATTGCACAAAAAACTTGTCTACCAATTGAGAGAATTATGATTTATTAGGAAATAACACTAAAGCTTTTCAAAGGAAAAACAAAAACAAAGACCTATCACAAAGTTCTAGCTACCAATAATCCTTACCTGGCAGAATTTATTGGTCCCAAATAAGCCTCTTCTTTTCTAAAAAAGTAAAAGTTAGAAGTAATCAACTAAAATTTTGAGGCCAGGAAGCACATTTACATGTTTTAAAGTTTAAAAATCTTACTTCTCTTGCTCACCCCTGACTAAAACTCTTGCAGTGCTTTCTAACTAAAAAGTAGCAAGAGTTAACACTTGTCAGTTTTTCTAATGAAAATCATGCAGAAAAGAAAAGTAAAACCTATTAGTGCAATTAACTGGTAGGTAATAAAAATGAAAGATGGGGTTGTGGCTGTTACTAGGAATCGAGGAGGTAATTGGAGACTACATATGGGTGAAATAACTATTATATCATAGTGCATACAAAATGAATTAATCAAGCTGGCCGTATCACACCATCTATTATATTTTCAACATCAAAATAAGAATAAACATCTCTAGTACATTTACCAAGATTAGGGGGGCTACAATTCTGCATGAATTTTTTAAAAGATCATTACTTTCTATGAGTGTAATGAAAAGTAATTTACATTTGCACAGTGTAAGCAATCACATAAAAATATGCAGCTGCAAATAAGCTGTAGACACAGGAAAAAGAAACACTGCAGCACTTCACTAACGGTAGGATGAATATAAGAAAGAGACTCTGTGATCAAATGACTGGACAAACATAGATTATATTTTAGGCTCTCAATGATTTTTCTCCATGGAACTTTAGTAGAATTATAAACTTGTTCAACCATTCTAATGCTTTTCAAGAGGCTAGAAATTTGAGTTGTTTTTCTGAAAGAATCTTTAAACGATCTAACTAGCTAACAAGTAAGGCTGGAATGGAAATAAACTGGGCACCACACCACCTAAAAAGCAAGAACATTCAAGAATTGTATAGAACTTTCTTTTATCCATACAGTTCCTTAAACATGGGGAAATCTCACCTTAAACTTAACCATCTGCTTTAACCAATGCTTTAAAAATCATTTGGGTAAGCACCTAATGGGGTCCATTAGCTTTTCTACTAAACAGAAGTAGAAACTGGGTTTTTTATTTCTGAAAGTTAAAATCAGTCATTCAACAAATATTTCTGAAGGCCTATTGTATCACAGACATTGCCCTAGACTAATGGGGAAATGAGTCAAACATAAGAAAGGACATAATTTTAAAAGATAAAGTGTAAAAAGGATAATACAAATTCTAATTGGAGTCTGTGTTAAGAAATCACTTTTAAGCAAAATAATGAGGCATGAGAAAGAACAGAAAGGTCTGTTTCCTCTGGTCCACCCTTATACCCCTCTTTAAATTTTCTCACACTTTAGAAACCGAAGGTCCTCCCTTTACCAGTGACATTGATGTGTATCCCCCCCCAGGGGTATTTGCTATTTAATTCCTTTTTCTAGCTGTTTAATAACAATATTAAACAATACAGTAAGAGCAGCTTAGATTTAGAGTTCTTATTGTGTGTTACAAAGTATACTAAGAAATTATCTTATGTAGTCTCCACCATCACACGCAGTGGATCTAATTATTTCCCTCCTTCTACAAATGAAGAATGTCAGGTTTTGAGAGGTTCAATTTCTTATTACCCTCAAGTCAACTCATAGATGCTAGAGTCAGGATTCAAACTCACACAGGAGTCTTTCTCTGTTCCATGCTAAAGGAATCTGTGAGGGATGATGGGTATCATGTGTGGCACTGGCTTAGTGTGTATGTTTGGGGAGGAAAAGATGAATGTTCTAGAGCTTCTGCAGCCTGGAAGGCAGCTGCCTACACAAACTACATATGGTCTATTGGTGCATAAGTCAAAGTTTCCTGGAGAAGTGAGCCTGTGTTTTCTCTTTCTGACCCATTTCTGTTATTCTGAGGATAAGCCCATTTTTTCTTGTGCAATTTCAGGAAACCCTTAAATAAAATTCTGGAATGTTCTGTCCTCTTTCCCCATTATAACTATTTGGTTTGCACAGAGACAAAAAGTTCTAGAAATACTTAGAGATTACACATTAGCAGGTGGCAGTTATCATTTGCACCTGTCTTTGATTTACAAAGAGGATCTCAGCTACTAAATCCTGTAACCTAGGGCCTTCTGGAAGTTTGGCTAAGCATTAACTTTTTTAACTATGACATTATCGAATTATAGGACTACAAAAAGAATAACTTCTTCATCCCTTCCTTTTTCAATATCAGACTTTTGAAAAAGGATGTGGCAATTGGGTCTCATTAGAACTTCAAATATACATAAAGCAACCCATTTAAAACTGTGTTGTTGAAGAGCAATATTTCTCTAATGTTACTTAAAAAATGTTTTGCCTTTCATTATTGACTCTGACCACATGTCTTTATGTTAGTGTTTTATTCTCAAATCCTTGAAAATTGAAAATAGAAACAAAACAGATACAGCTATGACAAATTTCTTCTCTCAAAGATCAAGAAACCCAAATGATTGCATATTGTTGACAGCATTTGTTCAACCATATAACTTTCTGCTATTTTGGATTTCAAATCAGAAGGCTCAATAAAAATAAACGGCATAGAACATTACACTGGGATTACATGCTACCGTGAGACTTGCATTTTTGCATCTGGAATGTCTAAAAGCTGACACTTGGCCATTCTGATGCTGTCTCTCCTCCCCAGAGCACCCTGACAAGGGTCTGCCTGAATGCTGTCAATGCTGCTGAAAGGAAGACAAATGGCATGTCACTCTCTCCACAGACTGCTGATTAAACCAAGAGTCAAATATTTGGAAAGGTGCTTCCTCTAAGAATCCCCAGCTCTTTGCTAAAACCATATATTGGCCGTCTTGCAAAGAACATTAACTGTGCCTAGCAGAATGTTACCTAGTCATTCAGAACTGGTACAAAGGCTAGCATACACTGTGGAGAATAACATGCAAGCCACATTTTATTAAGTACCAATAATGTTTTTACTACTACTACTACTACTACTACTACTACTACTACTAGTGTTACTACTAGTAGTATTTTATCAAAAAGTTATAGGCTTCAAAGTATTTTGAGATTGGTTGACAGTGGCAGTATCTAATGGCTGCAGGAAGTAAGTGGGATCCCAAGATTTTGTCTTTCCTCACCTTTCCCAAGCCTTCCTAGTGACAGTCAATATTCCCTGTAGGAAGCAGAAGTGGAATCTGCCTATAGGTGAGGCAGCCTATCAGAATGGAGCACAGATTAGCATTTCATTTTGTTCTTCCATTTACAAAATATACTTAGAAAACTTGATCTCTCTCACTCAAATTCCATACTGTCAGGTCCCCTTTGAAGAGCTCTGGGATTCATCAAATAAGACTTTTCTATTCCATTGACAAAGAGGATAATGAGAGAAAGGAAAAAAATAAAAAACACACCTTGATCTGTTTTGAAGATGTTTTTTGAAAAGACTAAATACTTCATTTTCTCATAGTTTTTTCTCAATAAAGTCCATCTTGCTTTTATTCTTCTGAAGAATAAAAAGAAATGCATGCAATGCCAAGAGACTGATAATGACTTCTTTCTAGATCACTCTGATAATAAAAGATTCATTAGAGTTTAAAGGTTTTTATTTATTCATTTATTTTAGGTTTTAGGATCTTTAGAGTTAAGGATTTCATCTCAACTTTAAATACATAGTTCTATCCCTGAGAACTTTTGCTCCTTTGCAATATATGACACTTTTTATAAATGCATGATTTTCAATATATTTATATATTTATTATATTTTTCTTAAAGATATTCATTTTCAAAAGTTTATTAAGTATGTTGATTTAGGAGATAGACATAAGGTAGAGAACAAGCCTTCAAAAATCTAACAATCTAGTTGGGGAGACTTAAATATCTAAAGATATGAATAAGGCATTTGCAATTGTCATAAGTACCATTAAAATAATAAAGCTGGAGAATGGGGAAACAATGATATTTTAGCACAGATAATTCCTAAAAACATTTTAGTTGCCTTGGTACCCACTGTGATTCAGACAAAGTATTTTTACATGTGAAGCCATATCAAAATATGCAAAAATAAGAACAATATTTCATCACTAAGGGAATTTCATACAGAATTCAGAATTGCATAACTGGCAAAAATGGTAGAGTTAGAGGTCACTATCCTTGGCTTTCAAAGTGGTATGTGAGATATCAGCAAAGGGTTTTCTTTAATTGCTAAGTATCAAGTCAACAAGTACTCTTGGCACCAACACTACTACCATGTCCCCAAGAAGAGAGGGATACTAAAGGGTTCTGCATTTGAGAATTCTCTGAAGATGAGTGCTAGGCACTAGACACACACCTCATCTGAGACCTTTCTAGTGGGTTTCTATGCAGTGTGGCAGGCTTGGACTTGGTTCTGTAATTAGTTAGAGAAGAGTAAAATGACCCTCAGTTACTTTTTATTTTTAAAATAAACACAGATTTTTATCCAAGATGGTGAAGATATGATAGCAAAATATTGTTTTTTATCTTAATGCTTTGAAAACTTTAAAGAGTCACCAAATGGTAGAAATAAAACATCTAAATGCAAATGGACAGGTGGTTTTACTGTTTCCTTTTCATTAGGGAAAACCCAGTAATTCAGAAATTTTTAAATTGGTCTGAATAGAAGGAATAATTTTTAAGTTCTTTTTTAGACAGTTTTGTTATTGTTTTGTTAATGGAAGATGACATAAAGTTAGACTTGTGTGTCTTACTGAGGCTGAATGTCTAACTAACTCTGACAGTGGATCCTTGTATGTAGCAAATATGGTCAGTACAAATACAAAATATTCCACTTTCCTGGCTGCTCCTCCATAAGCCTGGTGATTTTCCATGCTGCCAGGGATCAAGGGTGATGCGGTAAAACTATAGTTACGCTACTGGGTAATTTAAGAAGCCACATCAAAGAGCTTTTCAAAAAGTTCAGTTTAACAAATGAGACTTTCAACTTATTTCTGCAATGGATATGGGACTAGACTGTATGTTCACTCATATCTGGTTGTCACTAACACACACCCCCAGCAATGTTTTGGATGTTGATGCTCCTACTTAAGCTTTAGAGAAGTAAAGAACTGAAATTCTGAAATCTCATGAAAATTGAAGGGAGATTAGTAGAGTAGAGGAAAGGGACCAGGGGAGGGAGGAGGAGAGGGAAAAAGAAAACAGTGGGGAGTGATATTGGCCAAATTATGTTGTTATATTGTGTGCATGTACGAATATACACACAAAATTAGTCATACCATTATGTACAACTCTAATGCACCAATTAAAAATATGGGAAAAAAAGGGCTGAAATTCTATTGCATGTGAGCAAATATTCAGGTTAAAAATGCATGTGGCAAGGTCCAATTGGTTAATGTTATGCATTAGGAAGCCCAGACTAACTTCAGCACCATTTGCAATTGTTTTGCTCAATGCAGGGAAAAAGCATTAAATAACGAGCTGAATTATGTCGCCAAAGGAAACTTGTGTTTTTCATTGTTTGTTTCAATCCCTGAGCAAGCAAATGCTTAGATGTGACTGGAAACCATTAGAAGACAAAGGTGTTTTTCCATCAGGATGCCAAGAAATTTCTCTAAAGGTTTTCATTTTATCCTTGATATTTGATGTTCCCCTACTAAAATAATTTCTGGCCAAAGTTCATATACAAAGTTGAGACATCTGTAGCTTCTTTCAAAGATAATTTAATGAAAAGTTCATATAATATTGCTAGACGCCCTTTGGAAGGAATATGAGAAAAAAATATAGAATTTTTAAGGGAGAAGAAAAAAACTACCTGGAATCTCTAAGGGAATTAATAAAAACCCATTTCTACTTATTTTTAATATATCAAAGGAAGAAATGAAACAATAAACTACTACTATTTTTTTTTTTTTGGTCTCTGGAGAAGTTTCTGTTCTTAAAGTATTTATACTTTATGTTTCTCAATAAGATATATTAATATGTTTTTAAAAAACAGTAGAAAACATATATAATGACAATGAACTATATGACCCAAAGATAAATGCCAACAAAGCTCGTTAGAATTCAGAGTGATAAAACAGGAACTGGATTTACCAAAATAATCTAAAATAAATGAGTTGAATGTTTCTTGTATTATTTAGTTTAATAAGTTTAATAAGTTTCTTATTGCATTTCTCATTCAGGGTGAAATAAAATAAGAAACATCATTTCAGGAATACGGACTACAGAACAATTTTTGAATAGATGTATAAAATACTAAATGAGATAGAGATTCACGTAACAGGTCATGATAACAATCATTCAATAACACATTTGAAGAAAGGATCCATGCTAATATTTGGAGACAGAAGGTAATTCTTTTCTTGCTTGGCCTTTCCTTTTGTTTTTTTAAAGTAGTGACTTAAAAACAACCTCCAAAAGTCCCCAAAGCTGAGTTTGCATAACATAAAATTCAGTGCCAAAACTAAGCCCGAGAAATATATTTTTAAAAACAGACTTATTTATTCTTTAGAAGGAAAACAAAAAGGCATACGAATAACCAAAGATTACATGTTATAGATGTAGGATTAAGTATAATAAGTGCTAAATCTCCAAATCCAAGCAAGTAGGTAAGGATTATTGTTTTTTTTGGTAAATGGGCTAAAAAACATTAGAAGGACTTTCCAGGAGACCAAGAAAGTGATGAGCTTTCTTGATTTAAAAATCAATATACCTCCTGAACAGCCAAATGTATTAAGTGACATCCTTTCAAAACCATTCTGTCAAAGCTAAGTGTGAAACACTGTTCAGTATCTAATTAGATATATCCTGATGCTGAGGCAAAACAGGTTCTTGACACAACTTAAAAAGGTATGAGATGAGAGGAAAACCCCACCAGTCAGGAAGAGGTGCTAAAACCTGAGCCTGTCTAGATATATTCTTGATTTTGTGAAACACAGTGGAAATGAAAGGTACCCTCCCCTGCCAGATAGACAACATATTTCTTACCCTTACATTAAGAAGAAAATGATAATTGAGAACTAGCAAGGCTTCATGTGAAGCAACAAATCTGCAATGTTCGAATTCTGGGCCACTCATTCATTATGAGGTGGTAAAATGTCACAGATCCTCTACATTTTGAAACCTGTTTATTTGTTTTAGTTTGAGGCCCAGAACCCCTGCCTCCATCTAACTGGAAATTAGATGGAAATCCTAATTCTAACTGGAAATTCTAACTGGAAATTCAATACAATTAAATACGGACACTGAGTTCTGTTAAAGCAGGTAGGTCAGATCTTAGCCTCATCAGGAAGATTTTAGTAGAACTCATTTAAAAATGAGGCCAGATTTTGAGAATTCTAGTTACTTGCTTAAGCCTCCTCAAACAAAACCAGAAACCATATTTTCTGCTAGAGGTGCCATATTTAGCAAACAAAAATATAAGATACCTAGATAACTTCAATATTGATTGATTGATGCAGGGGCTTGAACTCTGGGCCTTGTGCATATCTAAGCATGTGCTCAACTACTGATCTACAACCATAGCGCTAAATTTTAATTTTAGATAAACAATACATTTTTAGCACAAAAAATGTGACAAACATTGCATGGGACACACTTATATTAAAAAAATATATTGTTTATCTGAAATTCAGCTTTCAGCACCCTTTGATTACCTGTCCTCCCTCTCTGATTCCCATCCAAGGATATCATACTACTTCGGTGCTGATTTTAGTGGTCCTCCTCCTTGCAGACTTACCTTGTCACACTAAACATTTTATTTAGGGTCTTGATCAGAAAAGTGGATTCTGAATGGTTTTGCGGGCACAGGATGTCAAAACTATTTTATATAACATATTCATATCACTATTATCCTTTTGTATGGATACATATATGTATATATATATATTATTAGCTCTTCTCAGTAGAAAATATTTTTGATTTAAGTTTGTTTCTGTGTTCATATTATAAAAATATACAAGACTTGCAGTGTAAAATAAAGAACTATAATGAAATGCCTCACTCTGCTCTCTGCAGTGATAATTGCTTTATTGAATAAGACTCTGTTAATGGTACAGCTTGACATTTAACATTTGTTCATTTGATTTATTATTATTTTTATGTGATTGCAAGGAGGCAATAGCTCAAAACAAAAGTAGTTTTAAACTGAACTGTCTTCATTTTCTTTTGAATTTGTAAGAAAATGTAGTGTTTTACAGGTAAAACTATTTTATTTACAAAATTATTTCAAATATGTAACAAAGCCTATTTTGCCTCTCTATGAGCTAAATAAAACCACATAAAAATAAGAGAAAGTGAATACACTAAAAGAAATCACAAGTTAAAATATGCATCCAGTTTCTCTATATTTTGGCCATGGATATGGCATTAAGATTTGCTGGGATGGGGACACAGCTCAGTTGGTAGAGTGCTTGCCTCACATGCTCAAGGCCCTGGGTTCAATCCCCAGCACAAAAAAAAAGATCTCCTAATTAAGAGATGGAAAAAAACCCTCCATGAACCACATAGTAAGTTGTCATGAAACATACTAAATCTCTAATAATATTCACAAAACAATTTAATGTTATGAGGCAAAAAGACATTTGTGTTTTACAATCTATCCACGCCATATGATTTTTCAGAAACATTCCTGAATTATTCTTTCCTTTATGAATTCAGTTTGTCAGGATGGTGTTGGCCTATAAGTCTTCACAACACTCATTTGAAATTCACCCTTTCTGCCTCCCATAACCTTTAACACTTTTACAAAAATTGGACAAATATCTATATCTAGAAACATGAGAAGCTGATATGTTATTTTATTTAAAGATTTTGTATAATTAGTCAGGAATCACCAAATGCCTGCCAAACAACAGAATAATATCACAATATCAATCTTTGGCAGTTATCAAAACACTACAGCTTGACTAGCCCTCCCAGAGCTAGGGTTAAAAGCTATCCTCTGGAAATCAATCATACTCTCGGCAGAGGAGAATATTTCAGTGATGTGAAAGCTGAAATGGAGACTATAATCTTTTGTGATTACCCTTGAGGCTGAAGTGAACGCGAAAAGGAAAGTCTATGAATTGCTGATAATTTCCTGTGATGACCGACTCCCAGGAAATTCTGATATTATCCTTGCACTGTAACAAAGGGACTGTTCCCCAGACAGTAGCTTCAAAGAACTCCACATCTGGGGTCACAATGCTTCTTCAGAAGCTACTCATCCATTACAGGAGCTAGGCTTGTGAGGCAGCAGCTCTCTCTGAAGACAATGGCGGGTCTGATTGCACATGGACTGATGAGCTGTGTGGTACAGCCTGCCTTTCCAGAAAGTTCTTTTCAGAAAGAACTGATTTAAACTTATCAGTTTTAACTCCCCTCACAGAGGTCTAAAGAATGATACATTTCTCTGCTAATAGCTATAGAGCTATAACTATCTTGGCTGATATAATTTTTAAACTTTTGATAGTTTTTTAAAACTTTTTTTTTTGTAGTTGTAAATGAACAGAATGCCTTTATTTGTTTATTTTTATGTGGTGCTGAGGATGGAACCCAGGGCCTCACACATGCTAAGCAAGTGCTCTGCCACTGACCTACAGCCCCAACCCTAGGTTGATATTTTTTATTCTGAAAAAAAAATAGTTTCCATACCTATGCATATACCCTAAAAGTCTATATAATACTTGGAATAAAATATAAAACTATTATTCTTTTATGAGTAAGTAGAAAACTTAGATGTTATTACTCAGAATACAGGTTAAGCAGGTTCTTTTCATACAACTGACAATTTAAATTCAAGAAAAAAGGTGTGTGGGGGGAGCAGAGTAAAAGGGAGATATAGCCAAGGAATTTTAGGAATCAGTTTCTATTACCAATTCAAGAAGAATAGTTTGATATGTTGACTCTTATGACTAAATTTAAAATAGTTTTCAAAACGGTCATTTTAACCTACTTGCAACTTGATTCATGGAAAATGTGGAAAAAAATTATTTGTTTGAAAATCAACAATATTTTAAAAGTATAACTAAATGTTATGATGTCTTAGGACTCAATGACAATGTGTCATAAATACACAATTCTCATGCAGTTTGCATGAAGTTTTAAAGCCTAAGCACCACTGAAGATAAACAAGGAAAAACAGAATCCAATAAAACTGGTTGTGGTTATTTCCCCAATCTACTACTCATCCTTTTCCAAATTCAAATGTAGCTCGTCATTACTGCTTCCAAGCAGTCAGGTATCCCTGATCTTTTAAGTGTGCCTTTCAGTGACCTCATTCAATTAGCATAAAATGAACATTTGTTAAGTATCAAGCATAACTATTTTAAACTGGAGTAATAATTTCTTAATCTCAATGTCTTAGCCATATATATCCTTGAAATCTCCATAATTAGGATAATGCTAGTGCACAAGGCCAGCCCCAGTGATAAAACAACTTGGTTTATGTAGAAGAGATCAAAAGGATAGAAATATTAGTAAAAATTAATATTATTTATGAGAATAGAGTTTATCTATTTTGAATTCTCTATTGATATTCATGACTATTTTAAATTATTAATACTGTGAGCTGAGCACGAGCACTCCTGTAATCCCAGCAGCTTGAAAAGCTGAGGCAAGAGGATCCCCAGTTCAAAGCCACCTTCAACAACTTAGAGGCCCTAAGAAATTACATAAGACCCTGTCTCAAAATAAAAAATAAAAATGTCTAGGGATGTGGCTCCGTGGTTAAGTGCCCTGGGGTTCAATCCCTGGTACCGATAATAATAATATGGTGGTATTATATACTTATTTTTCATAAATTTCAGAAAATTCCATAGATTTTCTAAATATTAGTCATACCTTTAATTCAGCAAAAATTTAACCAAGTGAATTTTTATGATATAAAGATTTAAAGTAGAAAAACATTATCATCTCTAGTTTTAAATGGAGAAAAGTAACTTTCAAAGATCAAAGAAATTGAGTACAGACATGGGTCTTCTGACTCCTAGTTTGGTGCTCTTTCCTATCCTATACATCCACTTATTTGTAAGTGGATCACTGTCTTCTTCCTTCCATCTAGCTCCACTTTCCTGAGTGGAAGGATACAGAATGAGACCAGCTAGGACTAGTAGAGGTTTACATTGGAACCAGTCAAGTGGCGTTCTCAGAGGTCAGAAAGAACTCTCCAAGTGGTTTTTGGGAGGAGGTGGGACATAACTTGTAAGTGAACAGCCAACTAAATACATGAATGCCACTACCTTTTATAGAGGGTAAGTACTTCAAAAGTGTACCATATTATAGCAGCTATTAGTCAGGGTTTAACATGTAATAGCTTTAGCTCACTTTCAGAAAAGGAGATTTGTGGGTTTAATTATATCATTATGACATATGATGGATTTGGTTTCTACATGGGAAAAAACAAAAACAAAAAACAAAAAACTATGCCCAGATATGGGTTTTTTAATTATTGAAGAAGTTCTATAAACCTCTAGTTATTTGTAAGTTATAACCTGACAAAGAGATAAGATGTATTTTCTGCTACATCTTTTGGATCTTTATCTGGCTGTAGAAAATGTGTTCTCACTGAGAGAAAACAAGTATGAGACTGACAAGACAAATCTGTATACTTAGTAGAATGTATAACAAAAGTTAACTTTCAACCTGTTGTTAGAAGCCACAGGATTTATTGGGTACTTGAAAAAATTTGTCACACATGAATAATCTGTGAGAAGTAAACACATTTAAATTTAGGGAAAGTATGGTGGAAACTAACCCTTTCCTTATCTGATATATTTTTTTTCCTTTTCAGTACTAGGGCTTTCTACTAAAAGAAATTAGAAGACTGGTTTATATTTTTCAATCTTTTGATCTGCAAAAAGAGTTCAGCAATGACACAGGTAGCCTATTTTATATGTGGGTACATTAAAAGAATTAATTATAGTCTGTCTAAAACCCTCTGATACTACAATTCTATGGAAACAGGTGTCACTCACATAATTTACGCTCTTTTCCCATTTTATTTCAAGCATCAGAACATAAAAAGGAAGTTAAGAAAACCTAAAGTGAAAGCTAAATTTGAGAAAAAATATTTTTCTAGGATTCCCACTGAGTTCTGCAAATATATTGAAACTTCACACGTTGCTAAACAACACTCCAATTCATCTTTAGCACCCTCAGTGTAACTATAAAACCAAAAGGATTGGAATATTCCACAGCATGCCCCTATCCACAAAGAGACTAAAACTTTATTCTGAACATAAGAATCCAGAGAGAGGGGGAAAAAAAGAGGAAAAAAAAATCTGTGTTGTTGGATGGGTTCTCACCACTATCAATTAATGTTTATAGAGCAACCAGTTTAGATACCTATTCTGGGCTGATGGGAATGTTGATACAATAATATTTTACTACATTTTTTTTTTTGGTATTCATTAAGCTCTTCTACTTTGCCACAGGCACATGAAGGCTTAGTTTTTGAGGCAAGCTAAGAACAAGGCTGGAGGTTTCTTCTGCTTCCTAATTAACTGGAAATTTGTTAATAATAAGATAAATATTTTAAAGAAGAGGGCCTGACACTTTTTCCAAGTTGACTCTACTCTTGAAAAATGCTGACCTGGGGCAGCGCCAAGACTAAAGACCTGTCTTGCCAGAAAATCTGATGAACCCTCCAAGTACACATAATCCTTGAAACTCTAGCACTGAAGATGAGGCCCTAGAGCCATGTGAGGTTGACTAGGATAATGAAAGGGACACACAAGAGGACATGGCATGGTGGGACTATAGATGTCTCTCTTCACAGCTCCTGAAACCTTGTATTCCCTTACCTCATGAGGGCCCATCAAGTTCTTAATCTGATGTTTCTTCAGAGCCATGAAACATCAGATTAAGTAATATGTACTGAATGATTAAATATCAACTGAATTGACTTCACTATGAGCAGAATTCTCTATTATGCTATAGCAAATTAAACAACAGAGCAAGTTCTATCAGACAGCAATTTCTGTCTTATTTGTTCCTATAGACTCTCCTTGGCACAAAGGCTGGGATATGTGTAGTAAATGATTTAGAATGAGTGACTTTTCCTAGACCCCCTAAAGATAACATTGTATTAGGTAGAGAGAACCACTGTAACTATCCACTACACAAACATATATTTATACATACATATATACACCATACAAATACTATCTGTGCATTAAAAGAGGGTTCAAGAGAACATAGGGAAAAGGGACATTTGAACACAGAGTCTTTAGCAAGATAAACCTTGAGGCCTTTGAGTAAGGCAAGAAACTTGAGTTCAATTTAAAAAGGATGTGTTTGTGGTTTGAAGGGTAGAGGAAAATAATAGTGCAGATGTTTTTTTCCTTCCAATGATTGGATTCACACAATTTCTCTCTCTGTCAAATTTAATAGGAATGTAAAAATTTCAAGGCACAGAAACCAATGCTTAAGCATTTGTACAAGGTTCTTGTTAGCTTCATACCACATTTCAAAGATTTACTGTAACCATTTCTGGGGAGTGGTGCTGTTGACTTTTCTAAAACCAATAGTAGGCCAGTGATTTCTGCTCAAATCAATTTAAGTAACCATGGAAAATTTCATTTCAGCATATTTTAATACTACATACTTCAGAACATGTAAAAGATGATGATCTTTCAATATATTTTAAAGCATATCATGAAAAATAAAAATTCAACCTATTATTTTGATTTGACCAGGATAAATGGATCAGTTCAAGTGGAGTCAGCTGGGTATACTAGTATCTAAGAAATATAGAATATATAACTTTTTAAAGACAGCAAGCACTATTAGAATAAAAATAAGATTCAAAGAACAAAATTACACATTTGGTTTGCATTAACAGAGGTAAATCATTGTACTTCAAAAGAATGAAAGAAAAATATGTATTTGAATGTTTAAGTAACTACTTTATTAAATCAATAAAGGAATTAAAGGGAGGTCAAAGAGTTAAATAGTCTAGATTACTTCAGGTTTCGTTATAAAAACATCTCATGAGAAACATGATATAAATAGCAAAGTAAATATGATTTTAATTTCTAACTTCTTTCTTTCAAACCTCCTTGATAAATGTATTATTGTTTAAACCACAAGAAAGAAAATTTTATGTTCATTGATATTGCCAAACTAAGGATGATTCGGAATCTCAGAGGACCTAAAATGATAAAGTAAATGGGAATCATATAAATTATTTCCTAGCTTGTCTTGGATGACTAAGAATGGAACAGTGATTTGGGACTTTACACTTAGAAATAATCTTTATTCTGTTCCACATATTTGTTCATGTCAGGAAAAAAAATAGTTTCAAGGTAGACAGTAAAAATTATATTATTTTTCAAAAAAATAAGATTACTGACTCTCTGGCAATAAAGTAGCAGTGACTGCCTTGTGCTTTCCTAGAGCAGGTGCGAAAACATGGCAGGATAGACAGAGATATTTCATACAAATAGGCTCATAAGACACCTTCTAACTATCAGAGAAACTAAATGGTGACTGAGGCCCCTAGATGGTTCTTGACAACAACTATAGCTCTAGAAAGTTACACAAATACATCTGAATGTATGCAAATATTATCTATTAAAAAGAAATTTTACCTACTTATTGCCACATATATTTAGGTTGGGTATGTGTCTCAATGTACTTGGGCTGCCTGGATAGCTCATCAGAAATTTATTTTCAACATTCCTGGAGGCTCAAAGTCAGAGATTAAGGTGCAGCATGGTGAGGTTCTGGTGAGGCCCTTTTCCTAGCTGGCAAGAGAGAGGTGAAAGAACTCTCTGTGTCTCTTTATATAAAGACCCTAATGCCATCATGAAAGCCCCACCTTCATAACCTTATTTAACCCTAATTACCTTCCAAAGGTACTCTATTATGTCCAAACACCAACATGCTAGGGGTTAGGACTTTAACATGAATTTTGCGAGACACAAACATTCATTTCATGAGAGTAAATACATAAGTGTGTCTTCTAAATGAACTTATTTTATCATATTAGTGTTATCCATCTTGGTAAGTATGCAATTTATTTCACTTCTAAAGTCTCTTCTTAATGGGGTTTAAATACCAAGAATTATTCCAGTTCTGAATAAAGGCAAAAATTTAACCCACAGAAAAGGATTCTAATTCTAAGGAGAGACACAATTGTGTATTTTTTAGCAGCTCAAAAAATATCATATACAGCAATTAAAGAATGACCATGGAGCATCTGACAAAGTAAAATGAATAACAAAGTAAAAAAATAGCTCACTCAGATACAAAAATATTTTCTTTCTGGTGTTTATTGAATTATAAAGTGTAACAACTATTTGAACATTGCTGGTGTTTCTTGATTTTTATTATCTTTTTATTTATTTCATTTTTTTTATTTTAAATTTATTTATTTATTCTAATTTGTTATACATGACAGCAGAATTCATTTCAATGCATTGTCCACACATAGAACACAATTTTTCATGTCTCTGGTTGTACACAAAGTAGAGTCACACCATTTGTGTCTTCATACATATACTTAAGGTAATGATGTCCATCTCATTCTACCATCTTTACTATCTCCATGCTCTTCCTCTTTGCCCTATCTAAAGTTTCTCCATTCCTCCAATGCTTCTCCAACTCCCATTATGAATCAGCACCCATATATTGGAAAACATTTGGCCTTTGGTTTTTTGAGATTGGCTTACTTTGCTTAGCATGATATTCTCCAACTCCATCCATTTGCCTGCAAACACCATGATTTTATTCTCTTTTAATGCTGAGTAATATTCCATTGTGTATATGTACCACAGTTTCTTTATCCAGTCATCTGTTGAAGGGCATCTAGGTAGGTCCCACAATTTAACCATTGTGAATTGTGCTGCCATAAACATTGATATGGCTGTATCACTGCAGTATATTGTTTTTAAGTCCTTTGGGTATAAACTGAGAAGTGGGATAGCTGGGTCAAATGGTGACTCCATTCCAAGTTTTCCAAGGAATCTTCATACTGCTTTCCATATTGGTTGAACCAGTTTGTAGTCCCACCAGAAATGTATGAGAGTGCCCTTTTTCCTCACATCCTCGCCAGCACTTATTGTTGTTTGTATTCTTAATAGCTGCATTCTGACTGGTATGAGATGAAATCTTAGAGTAGTTTTAATTTGCATTTCTCTAATTGCTAGAGATGTTAAACATTTTTTTCATGTATTTATTGACTGATTGTATGTCATCTTCTGAGAAGTGTCTGTTCAGGTCCTTGGACCATTTATTGATTGGGTTATTTGTTATTTTGGTTCTAAGTTTTTTGAGTTTTTACATATCCTAGAGATTTTTCATAGTTGTAGATGGACAGAATGCCTTTATTTTATTTGCTTATTTTTATGTGGTTCTAAGGATTGAATTCAGTACTTCACATGTGCCAGGCAAGTGTTCTGCCATTGAGCCCCAGCCCCAGCCCTTGATTTTTATTATCTTTCCTTTTCAAGTATATTTACTTTATTTCCTACAAGTTTCTTAGGCATGAGGGTATTTTTGTTTTGTTTGTTATATTTTATCCTCTTCCCCAAACCCAGTACTCTTTTGTTCATCAAAATCCAACAACTGTGGTTTTTCAGCTAAAGACTAGGGACTAGGACAAGGGATATAATAGGTATATGTCAAAGTTTCCACATTTTCCACCCAGAGAAAGTTGGGAACTACAGCTGGAAAAAAAAATTTGTAATGAATTATTGCCTTTAGGTTTACAAAGATGCCTATTCTTAGGAAAATAAAAATGAAAGTAAATACTTGGGCTTATCACCTTGTACTTAGAAGGGGCTGTGAAATTCAGTGACGTATTCCCTTTGCTGGTTGAAGGAGTATGAGCATTGAAAATCAGTTCAAAATTCCCTGTCCTTTTTTCCTGTCTTCCCTTCAGAAAAGTTTATTTAGTGCCTATATAAACACCAAACATCCTAAAATGAACAAGATATAGTTCTAGTCCTCAGGTTCTGGCATTTTAGTGAAGACAGGTGGACTATGGTATGACAACTGCTGTAATAAACCTCATCTGGGGTACTTTGGAAACACAAAGGATGGAACTTAGCTCAGACTTAAAGAGTCACAGAAGATTTCCTGAGAAGGAAGGGGTATCTAAGTTGAACCCTGAAAGACAAATAGCTGAAGGGTGGATGGCAGTGGTAGAAGTTGAGCACTAGGTAAGCAATTGGGCAGAGAAGTCTATTAGGCCTTTGATATAAAGGTCAAAAATTTTTAAAAATTTATGTGTGAGTTTGCAGAGTCTTTTACCTAAAAATGACTCAAAAAGAGCATCTCTTTATAGTACAACTGTTGAAGTGCAGAGTTAGGATCAACAGGTTCTAGTTACACATCTTGACATAGAGCCCCATCCTAAATTATCAATGAGTCAAACTCCAGCTTCCTTATCGTGTCTCTTCATAACTCTGTTTGGACAGTGTCTTGAATTATTTGCTTATTCTTCATACAGAAGCACTAAGAGAGACATTGTCAATTGTGGTGTAAAGGATAAGACAGCTACTCAACCAAGGCTGTGAAGCATTCTTCATTGTGTATATATTTCTTCATCGTATAAACTTAGCACACAACAGGCACATATTTTATTTTGTAATAACAGAAGAATCCTATTTCAATTCTTGTTATTTCTCATATAATGTTATCTTACTATACTATAAAATGGAGGAAACCACTATAAATAATAAAAACCATTATTATTTTTAAGAATCCATTTAAGGAAAGTAACAAGACTTCAGATTTTTTAAAACCTTTAGCTGTAGTCTCAGAGCATAGTGTTTTCATTCTTCAGATAATAATAATAAAATAGACTTTTAAAATATTTTTTATATTTACTAACAAATTATTTTTTATATTTACTAACATAAAACTTGGTTAAAAATAAAGTGATATAATAGAATTCACCTCACTTCAAAGAAAAAGTAGATTATTGTACACAATATACTTTCAAATTTGGCAAAAGGAAATTTTGTTTTTTCAAAAATATTCTGCTTCACAGATATTGTTTATAGAAGTATATTTTTTATACCCCTAAATCCTTTTCTCTATTTAATGATTCTGCAGAAAATTGTCTAGTATGTTTCCAGAAAAGAGAACAAAAGATTTCTGATTGAGCTTTGTTCACAAAGGCAGGTGGCACAGGCCGAAAGAGCCAAGGATGTGAAAAGCCAGAACATGGGTTTCAAAGTTAGAACATTTTAATTCAAGTCTCTGTTTTTCCTTTGCTAACTCTCTTTTTACCTCCAGACAATAGGGGAAATAACCATAGTTTCCTAAAATGCTCTGAGGTCTGAGTCCTTAGAAGGATATAAATCATTACAAATTTATGATAATTTAATATAATCACTGTAGTGATATAATAATATTTTCTTAGAAAAACTTTGATAATAACTTTCCTAAAATTTCCCTTGGAAATCTATTGGATAAGTTTGGGTATTAGAGTGGATAAACTTATAGGCAAAAGGATTAAAGTAATTTCAATTGCAACTCAAGGTAAAAAATCATAGATAACTCAATAAATAAATGAATAAATTTCTTTACAAGTTGATAGAGGGTCTCACTTGCACTGACTTGTTTTTTAATAAACTATCAGGACTGTCTGCCTAATAAATGACTAAAATTTTACTCTAATAAATAGAGTAAAATGATTATTTCCTGTAGTTCTCTGCAGTTTTCTCTACCTTAACCAACTTAGTAGTATCTTATTTGAAAATTTAAAGTTTATTTTCTTCTAGGAAGGAAAAAAGTGAACTTCTACTAAGAGAGGTATTGCATGGGTTTTCTCAAACCCAAAGTATGTAAGATTGTTATGTACAGCAAACAAACAGAAAAATAAAAAGGTTATATTAGTGTTTCTGTAACATTAGTTAGCCATTTGGAAACTGCATTTTTATATTAAAAACCTTTAATGAAAACACCCCCTCTACTTTAATTTTATATTCCTTAAAAACAGAGGCATATGTCAAAAATTTTGATAACTGAAAAACGTGACTTACAGAATAATCAGTACTAATCATATGACTGCAGTTGTGAAAAGAACTGTGAGTGGGTGCCTACTGGTATGTACATATATACTTTTAAAAGGGCCTTCAGGATGGATACCAGCTGCTTATAGTACCTTTTTCTGGTGAAGTGAGAAACAGTATGTACAGGGGCAGGGGATGATGACATTTTTGTTTTGCCTTGAATGCTGTTTTATTTGAATCTTTGAAATAAGTATTTGCATGTTACTTGTAATATACACACATGCACACAGACGTACACAATGAACTATAGGAGGAACCATTTACACCTTCTTACATTATCACTGTTGCCACTTGACAGCACCTGGACTTGTGCAGTATCTACAAATGCTGTCTTCTAAATGCACATGAATCAAAATACGAGTACCTAATAAACATTCCAAGAAGTATAGCTGGATTTGATTATGTTTGGAATGTATCACAGATGTGTCGATAGAGGACATAACAGGCATGCTTGAGTTCAAGCTCTCTGAAATGGCCTGATGTGGGTCTTTAGGAGGGTCACTCCGCTCTGGATGGATGAATATAGCCCAGGCAGGCATGATTTATCTTGCTGAACTGCTCCACTGGGCTAGACATGAGGCTCACCTTTTCATGCTTTTTTTCTCCCCCCATGTTTTTTTTTTTTTTTTTTTTTTTTTTGGTAAATTGTTTGACTTGTCTCTGAAAAACCCAGGAGACAAAAACATTCAACTGTTTACTCACTAAGTCAAAACTAGTGCTCTTTAAAATGTTGGCTGATCCTTTACCCCCTAATTACCTTACAACACTAAGCCCGTGACAGAAAGCCTGTCAGCAGATTTTATTTAGAACCCTTGAGGAAAAATCCTCTTGTTGTTTTCACTTTACACAGAAGATAAGTTTGCAAAAGGAAACATTTGGCAGTACTTCAGATGTGTGCTGTCTGGTGGTGTTGATAATGCAATTCTTTCTTTTGATTATGGCAGCATTTATAATGCTGTTTCATTCACGTAGACCATCATGCCCCAACTGACTGCATTTATCAAATGAACAGACACAATTCATGCAATCTCTTGAACTGTTTACCCTTTCTCCTACTATAAGTTAAGAATCTTGACTACAGGCTGATTCTATATGCTGAACTCTGTTGTTGAGAAATGTCACACTTCTCTTGGTACACCTACAGAATGTCTTTTTTTCAAATAAAGGAAGTCAGCTGACCTGAGTAAAGAACACTGATAATTATGGGTAGGTAATTCACTAATATTTATCATATGTTTTGAAGAGAATAAGTATCATGGAGATAAGTAAAATGTAGATTTCAAATGAGTATTTTTTCCTTTTGCTAATAGTCATATTCATATAATCCACAAGAGCCCCAAAATAAAAATTCTTTTTGTGTAAAAGTCACTTCATCTAAAATATCTCCCAAATAAAAAGGTACCCAGGGAGATAAATCCTACAGTCATTTTTTTCCCTTTCTAGTAGTAGAGATAAATAAATGTGGCTTGATATCTCCAAATTGTGTTCTTGAGCATGTATGAATAACATCCCAGAAATCATATAGGTTCTAAAACCACTGAAAAGTCTATCAAAATTGCACAATGCAATAGGTGAAAAGTCATCTGTGAAAATATTTTAAAGATAAATATGCTGGCTATTGTTTGGTCTAACTCCCATGGGTGAAGCATCATATTTCACAGCACAGCTGAGCAGTATAACAATATATAGTTTAAAATCACACACTATGGAAACAGACTACATCTATTGCCTATTTGCAAATGTAGGAACAGACAGAGGTGGAGGAGGTCACACATCAAATAAAAAAAGCATTTACTCACTGTGTTAAAATTTGGAAAGAGCCCAACAGCAGAACTACCGTCCACTGGAAAAGACATAAATGGTTTGATATCCAGTGAAGGCTGCATCATCAGGGTAGGAGTGCGCACAAGAGCAGGAAGGGTAGTAGTATGGCATGTACTGCCTGCCAAGAACAAAATGAAAATGAATTCAATCTCTTGCTCACATCCATCTCCCTCCCAAACCTACATAGCCCAAACAAGGCCAGTGAGCTGCCACCTGCAAACAAGAGAGTCACACTGGAAGTAAGCAAGTGGCACAAGAATAGTAAATATGGTCAAAAGACATCTTCTTCCTCATTGTCTAAGACAGTGATACAGAACACTCTCCCATGGCAAGAGCCAAGGGCAGCTCAGACTCAACAAGACACAGTACACAGCTTCTACTGGAAGGTGGGGGGAATGAGAATGGCCTGGTGCCCAAGCAGGTTGCTTCTAAGTGGCCAATAATTCAGGAAAGAGAGGGGGTGGGGCCTCTTGAAGCCAGATGCTCTTTACTACATTAAAAGGGTAATAAACAATTTTTTTTTCAAATCAAAGATAAAGGATTTTTGCAAGAAGAAAACTTAAGACTCTTAGAGTTTCTGTTTGAAAGTTATGACTCAATTTGTTTTATTTAAAAAAAAAAACAACCCAAAAGCTGGCCTTTGAGGAAAAGAAGCAGTCTAGACATTGGATAGTCAGAGAATGTAAAACGGTCTGATTATAGCCTGGTTGTGGACAGGGTATTGGAGACAAAGAGTATTTAGGACAGGAACTCAAATTTTTGTTGTCAACTATCAGTTCTAATGAGCTTTGTATTATTTTAGCGATTATCCCTTTTAATCTTATATCAGCTGTTAACCCTTCATGTGAATAGGAGATTTGAAATGCTCCCCTCCAGCAACAAGCATTCTTCTTTAGTCTTCAACTTTCATGTAATATAGATAAGCAATGGCTGGTGCAGGTGGCTTTCTGGGAGATAGGCATGTAACAAACTCAAATCAAATAGAATGCACCATTGTGGGTTTAGAGAAAGAACCTAGCTTTCCTTTGGGAGATCTACAAATAGAATGCAACAGGGAACTTGAATAGAGATTGCTCCATCAACAAAGGTCAGAATGCACAATGATCCCCCTTACCCAATCAAATCTCTATGCTAATAAAGACAAGACTTCAGAACTACTTAGCTGCCACCATTCATTAGCATAAAAAACTTAGCAGCTGCTTACCATTTCATTAGCATTTTAATGACAGACAATTTGCCATGTTAAACACAGATTGTTATAAAGTACTGGTGGATCTTCTGAATAAATATAAACTGTGATTTTATCAATTCTTTCACCTCAACTTGCTGTTTTCACTTTTCACCAAAACTGATTGCTTCAAAGGAAGTTTTTGCAAATGGAAATAAATGGGGATAAAGTGCATCCCCCCCCACAAGTTATTTTTCATGCTTTGATCCTCTATCACCTTATTCCAGATTTTACTGCTACTGCTATTGCTGCTGGGAAGCCTTTCTCCTCACCTCTGGGTGCCTGAATGTCAGTGGGAATTACTAGCAGAAATTTGGCCAAAATGCATTGCACCTTGCAAAAAATGCTTAATTTCTCCCCAAGTCAAAGACTTGCTGAGGAGGGGGAAAAGGCTGAAAATACAGTAAGTGGGCATCTCAATGCAAAAGTATACCCTTTACATTGCTGTTCCCATGGGATAGAAGCAACCTTTGACTTTTGTAGAACTATTTGGAAATATTATATAAGGCTTGTATGTTGCTCTGTTTTGAAACCTAAGATACAGACTGGTATATATCACAATGAATAAAATCATAATAGAGCTTCACCTTATTTAATAATAATAATAATAATAATAATTATATATATATATATATATATATATATATATATATATATATATATATATATATATCTCAAACTCTCTGTACTAAAACTAGATATACATGTAGCATGTAAATTTCACAGATCTAATAGTTACCACTGTTACCATGTCCATCATATTATTATTCTATATGTCCATATAATCTCCTGTAAGAATGCAATTAACCTCCCAGAAATTTCATTTTGACAGTGAAACACGTAGGGACAAGAGAAAATTTCCTTTCCACTCTCTGAAGTTACACTGAAATGACAATGACAGGTTAACAGGAGAAAAAAAAAACATACATAAACTTATCAACATGCATAAGCTCAGGAATCACACAAAATATGAAACTCAAAGGAAAGATCCCATGGTTGAAGCTTAAATAACCTCTTCACAGGGGAGTGGAAAATGGAGGGTGCTCAGGTAATTTTAAAGGAGAAGCAAACAATTTTTAGAAGAAATGGATGAGCCCAAAGAACTCATCAATGCTGAAAGGTGTAACAAAGTCAGAAAAGCAATAAAAAGAGAAAATCGAGTTCTGGAAATAAATCTGAAATGCTACTTATGTTAATTACTTTAAAGAAATATTTGGAAATTCTATAATTGAAATCCCCCCAACACACACACACACACACACACACACACACACACACACACACCATAAATCTTCATGGTGTGTTAAGTTTTGTATTTCAGCACTGAAGGGGACATACATAATAATAGTAAGAAACTACTGCAGGATAAGTAATAGACCTAATCTCCTGTAAATGCTCAAAGAACTCAACAATGGCCTGGGACAAAGTTCCTCTGGGTTCTAGAGGAGGTAGCAGCCAGAAGTTACTGGAAGGTGAGAGGTGGAACTTTACTGCCAAGGAAGGTTGTCTTATTGTGCAGATAAAGTGTCCAAGGTAATCCCCTGGAGCTGCCCTCAAGAGAATAGGTGAAAAGTCTATCTGGGAGGGGTGTCAATTTTTAGTCTCTTCTCTTTTCTGGTGGTTAATCTTTCCTGGTTATTTGATGAGATTTCTAAAGAGGAGGTTGAAGACAATTCTTTTGGAAGAATTTCTTTAGTCAGAGAAAGGAATTTCAGAGATGGTGTCCCTTTTGTGCTCAGGGTTCAGGAGGAGAAACAAGGTCCAATTTCCTTTAATTCAAAGTGCTCAGCACTTCAAAGCTTCATTCTTTTGGGTATGATTTTCTGAGCCCCAACAAGCACAGCTGAATTCATCTATTCCCTGAAACCAACAATATGTGAAAGATTCACAACTGTGATTATATTAAAAAAAATTATTTCAGCCAACTGTCTCTGTAACATAATAGGTACTTTATCATGTCAATGGATTATGTCATAATCCATCACAATAAAACTTCATTTGAAGACCAAGTGACACTTGAAAGTATTACCTTAGTCTTTGACCTTTAGAAATATTGTATTGAAGGCTCTTTTAGGATATAATCTGAGGCTTCCTAGTGGCTCTTATGTACCACAACAGAAACTAACACATAGTTCATTCTTGGAAAAGAGAGTACATCAAAGTCACAGAAAACCTGCATGAAGAATTTGCAGGAGATTAGGTCTATTACATATCCTGCAGTAGTTTCTTCCTATACTATTATATGTCCCCTTCAGTGTGAAATACAAAACTTAACACACCATGAAGATTTATGGTGTGTGTGTGTGCGCGCGTGTGTGTGTGTGTGGTGGGATTTCAATTATAGAATTCCAAAATATTTCTTTAAAGAAATTAAAATAAGTGGCATTTCAGATTTATTTCCAGAACTCGATTTTTTCTTTTCATTGCTTTCCTGACTTTGTTACCCCTTATAGCATGTATCTTTCCCTCTTACCAGGTGGGAAAAATAACTTACCAAAAAACCATGAAGTACGGCCACTAGGAAGTGGTTATGTGAATAAGGGACATGACTGATAAAGAGTCTAGTGTCTCTTGATAAAGATTACACAATAATAGTAACTGAAATAACATTTTAATAACACAAACTATGTACCAGGTACTATCCTATTGCATGTTACATATGTGCACAGATATGAATGCATACATACAGGTAATCCTCAAATGTATATGTCTACATATATTCATATATATGTGTATGTATACTTATTATTGTTTAATCCTCACAAATGCCCAATAAACAAGGCATTATTGTTAGCCCCACTTTATAGATGAGAAACTGAGACAAGAGAGATTAAGCACAATTCATAAAGGTTATATGTAAAGGAGTTAGCATTTAAATCCAGAAATTTAACTTCTGTATTCTCTTTTTGCTACTATGGTATGGTCACCCAACTGTAAAACTGAAAACACTCCAGTTATATAGACACATTCTCCAGTTGTAGACAGAAGCATTTTGCCACCAAACTAAGGGATTAAAATGTTGAGCCTACAAACAGGAATAGTTTACAGCTGGGAATTAGTTAAAACTCTTATTTGACCTCAATTATAGTGTCTGATACTGAAATAGCTTAAATATATAAGTTTTTTAATGTTTTATAAGAAATTATAGAATATATTTATCTAAGAATAACCCTCCCCAAATAATAGTATTATTTAATTCAAACAATACTTATGAGGACCAACAAGGTATAGAGCTGACAGCTACAGAGATTATAAACTGAGTCAGAATTTATTTAACTTTTTTTAAAAAATGGTTTTTTTAGCTGTAGATAAACACAATACCCTTATTCAATTTATTTATTTTTATGTGGTACTGAGAATTGAACCCAGTGCCTCACATGTACTAGACAAATGCTCTTATCACTGAGCTACAACACCAGACCATCTATTTTCCTTTTTAGAGAGTATACTACTACCATTTAATGAGATTCTACTGAGTGCTAGATACTGTGCTAAGTGAATTTGTCCTGCATTTTATTAAGTTATACTACAATTTATAAAGGTTGTATTATCTTCATTTTAGAGAAGAGAAAGGTGTGACTTAGAGAGATTAAGATCACATAGTAAGTGATAGAGTCTGGGTCCAAACTTCTGCCCTTCTAAAGCCCATGACATTATTCCATAAAGTTGGTTATATATAAAGTTGTTACATAAAAAGATGCTCTCATCAGAACTGGGGATGTAGCTCAGTGATAGAGTACTTGCTTAGCATGCTCAAGGCCCTAGTTCTTTTATAAGAACTGAGGGGGAAAAAAAGAAGTAAAAGGAAAATGCTGGCTTCAACAAAGTTTACTTTTTTTTTCTTTTTTTTTTTATTGGTTGTTCAAAACATTACAAAGCTCTTGACATATCATATTTCATACATTTGATTCAAGTGGGTTTTGAACTCCCAATTTTACCCCAAATACAGATTGCAGAATCACGTCGGTTACACATCCACATTTTTACATAATGCCCTATTAGTAACTGTTGTATTCTGCTACCTTTCCTATCCTCTACTATCTCCCCTCCCCTCCCCTCCCATCTTCTCTCTCTACCCCATCTACTGTAATTCATTTCTCTCCTTGTTTATTTTCCCATTCCCCTCACAACCTCTTATATGTAATTTTGTATAACCATGCGGGTCTCCCTCCATTACCATGTAATTTCCCCTTTCTCTCCCTTTCCCTCCCACCTCATGTATCTGTTTAATGTTAATCTTTTCTTCCTGCTCTTCCTCCCTGCTTTGTTCTTAGTTGCTCTCATTATATCAAAGAAGACATTTGGTATTTGTTTTTTAGGGATTGGCTAGCTTCACTAAGCATAATCTGCTCTAGTGCCATCCATTTCCCTGCAAATTCCATGATTTTGTCATTTTTTAGTGCTGTATAATACTCCATTGTGTATAAATGCCACTTTTTTTTTTTTTTTTTTTTTTTTCAGTGTTGAACACAGTGATGGGACTGAAAATACTAATTATGTTCATGGTTTTAGATGAAATATTTTCAAATAATTACCAGATATAGTTTTTATATTCTTTTTTTTTTTTTTATTTTCTAACTCATTTTTTATTAGTACATTTCAATTTAACAGAAAAATGGGCTTCATTGTGGTATATTTATACATGCAAATAACACACTTCCATCATTTCTATTCTCCCTTACCCTTCTTTACCTCTTCTCCCTCCTCCCCATGACTTTCTTCTCTATCAGTGTCCCTGTTAATTCCTGTCCTTTTGTCCTCTTAGATACCACATATGAGGGAAAGCATGTGATACTTGTCTATATCTCACTTATGTGGCTTAACATATGATCTTCAGTCCCATCCATTTTCATGCTAATGACATGGGTTTGTTTTTGTTTGTTTAATACATCATTATAGTTATGTGATAGATTTTCTTTTTTTTTTTCTTTTTTTTTTTTTTATTTTTTATTTTTTATTGTTGGCTGTTCAAAACATTACATAGTTCTTGATATATCATATTTCACAATTTGATTCAAGTGGGTTATGAGCTCCCATTTTTACCCCATATACAGATTGCAGAATCACATCAGTTACACATCCATTGATTTACATATTGCCATACTAGTGTCTGTTGTATTCTGCTGTCTTTCCTATCCTCTACTATCCCCCCTCCCCTCCCCTCCCCTCCCCTCCCCTCCCCTCTTCTCTCTCTGCCCCCTTTACTGACATTCGTTTGTCCCCCTTGTATTATTTTTCCCCTTCCCCTCACTTCCTCTTGTATGTACTTTTGTATACCTCTGAGGGTCTCCTTCCATTTCCATGCATTTTCCCTTCTCTCTCCCTTTCCCTCCCACCTCTCATCCCTGTTTAATGTTAATCTTCTTCTCATGCTCTTCGACCCTACTCTGTTCTTAGCTACTCTCCTTATATCAAAGAAGACATTTGACATTTGTTTTTTAGGGATTGGCTAGCTTCACTTAGCATAATCTGCTCTAATGCCATCCATTTCCCTGTAAATTCTATGATTTTGTCATTTTTTAATGCAGAGTAATACTCCATTGTGTATAAATGCCACATTTTTTTTATCCATTCATCCATTGAAGGGCATCTAGGTTGGTTCCACAGTCTAGCTATTGTGAATTGTGCTGCTATGAACATCGATGTAGCAGTGTCCCTGTAGCATGCTCTTTTTAGGTCTTTAGGGAATAGACCGAGAAGGGGAATAGCTGGGTCAAATGGTGGCTCCATTCCCAGCTTTCCAAGAAATCTCCATACTGCTTTCCAAATTGGCTGCACCAATTTGCAGTCCCACCAGCAGTGTACAAGTGTACCCTTTTCCCCACATCCTCGCCAGCACTTGTTGTTGTTTGACTTCATAATGGCTGCCAATCTAACTGGAGTGAGATGGTATCTTAGGGTGGTTTTGATTTGCATTTCTCTGACTGCTAGAGATGGTGAGCATTTTTTCATGTACTTGTTGATTGACTGTATGTCCTCCTCTGAGAAGTGTCTGTTCAGGTCCTTGGCCCATTTGTTGATTGGGTTGTTTGTTCTCTTATTGTCTAATTTTTTGAGCTCTTTGTATACTCTGGATATTAGGGCTCTATCTGAAGTGTGAGGAGTAAAGATTTGTTCCCAGGATGTAGGCTCTCTATTTACCTCTCTTATTGTATCTTTTGCTGAGAAAAAACTTTTTAGTTTGAGTAAGTCCCATTTGTTGATTCTAGTTATTAACTTTTGTGCTATGGGTGTCCTATTGAGGAATTTGGAGCCCGACCCCACCGACTGTAGATCGTAGCCAACTTTTTCTTCTATCAGACGGCGCGTCTCTGATTTGATATCAAGCTCCTTGATCCATTTTGAATTAACTTTTGTGCATGGCGAGAGAAAGGGATTCAGTTTCATTTTGTTGCATATGGATTTCCAGTTTTCCCAGCACCATTTGTTGAAGATGCTATCCTTCCTCCATTGCATGCTTTTAGACCCTTTATCAAATATAAGATAGTTGTAGTTTTGTGGATTGGTTTCTGTGTCCTCTATTCTGTACCATTGGTCCACCCGCCTGTTTTGGTACCAGTACCATGCTGTTTTTGTTACTATTGCTCTGTAATATAGTTTGAAGTCTGGTATCGCTATACCGCCTGATTCACACTTCCTGCTTAGCATTGTTTTTGCTATTCTGGGTCTTTTATTTTTCCATATGAATTTCATGATTGCTTTCTCTATTTCTACAAGAAATGCCGTTGGGATTTTGATTGGCATTGCATTAAACCTATAGAGAACTTTTGGTAATATCGCCATTTTGATGATGTTAGTTCTGCCTATCCATGAACAGGGTATATTTTTCCATCTTCTAAGATCTTCTTCTATTTCTCTCTTTAGGGTTCTGTAGTTTTCATTGTATAAGTCTTTCACCTCTTTTGTTAGGTTGATTCCCAAGTATTTTATTTTTTTTGAAGATATTGTGAATGGAGTGGTTGTCCTCATTTCCATTTCAGAGGATTTGTCGCTGATATACAGGAATGCCTTTGATTTATGCGTGTTGATTTTATATCCTGCCACTTTGCTGAATTCATTTATTAGCTCTAATAGTTTCTTTGTAGACCCTTTTGGGTCTGCTAGGTATAGAATCATGTCATCTGCAAATAGTGATAATTTAAGTTCTTCTTTTCCTATTTTGATGCCTTTAATTTCTTTCGTCTGTCTAATTGCTCTGGCCAGTGTTTCGAGAACTATGTTGAACAGAAGTGGTGAGAGAGGGCATCCCTGTCTTGTTCCAGATTTTAGAGGGAATGCCTTCAATTTTTCTCCATTCATCTATTGAAGGGAATCTGGGTTGGTTCCACAGTCTAGCAATTGTGAATTGTGCTGCTATGAACATCGATGTAGCAGTATCCCTGTAGTACACTCTTTTAAGGTCTTCAAGGAATAGTCCGAGAAGGGCAATAGCTGGGTCAAATGGTGGTTCCATTCCCAGCTTTCCCAGGAATCTCCATACTGCTTTCCAAATTGGCCGCACCAGTTTGCAGTCCCACCAGCAATGTACAAGAGTACCCTTTTCCCCACATTCTCTCCAGCACTTGTTGTTGTTTGACTTCATAATGGCTGCCAATCTTACTGGAGTGAGATGGTATCTTAGGGTGGTTTTGATTTGCATTTCTCTGACTGCTAGTGATGGTGATTAGTATATTAAAAGTGATAGTGATTAGTATATTAAAAGTTTACTTTTAATATACTAATGTCACTGTGAACATTGAAACATCTAGTGATTTCTTCTCTGAATTTTGGAATGTAGAATCTGGCCTTCCTTCCTCCTCCCTGAGCTTCTGGGACAACCAGACCTCTGTGGCATTGGCTTTAGGCAGCACTGTTTTCCACACAAAGCATCAAAATCAGGAGTCAGACAGCAGTGACATGTAGGTCCCACTTTTATGTGTGACCTTGGACAAGTGATTTTACTTTTTTATACCTCTATTTTCTTTTCTACAAATTGGGGAAAATACAAGTACCTTTATCATAGGGCTGGTAGAATTAATTAATATTTTTCTATCAAAAGTGCTGAACTATGTGTTTGACACAGTTAAGTGTTGTATAGCTTCAGCTACTGTGGTTAATAACTACTCTTACTCCTAGGACAATTTGTCATATCCCAGGAGGATATAATAGTTAAAATCATTAATACTGATCAGAAAAGGCAGGGTATGTCAGGGGTTGTGTGTTACCAATAAAATGTTAAAGAGGTCCAAGAGACAATGAAATTGCATTTGGTTGGAGGTTGGTTTCATCACAGTTTCCCTAGATAAGACCTTTCTTAAGATAAACTTTAGAAAAGGTTAGTGTTTTGAGAGGAGGCTATGGAAGAATGTTGGAGGGAACAGCATAAGCCAAAAGCACACAGAAAACCCAACATATTCAAATTAAAACCTTGTTTAAGCTCTCAAGGTATTGTTAGGCTTTCTGGATTAGAAGGTAAAATAGTAAACAGAAAAATAGAGCACTTTTGTGAACTTGGAGTAAGCAAACATTTCCTAAAAGGTGGTAATCATGAAAGAAAAAAATCAATGAATACATTCTATTAAGAACGTGGATGTGACACCATCAAAGGAATAAAAAGGCAATCCAGATTGGGAGATGACATTTATTAAATATATATAGTATAAATTCAAGTCCTTTGTCTATTTAATATATACACACATATTATATATAACAGAATGTACATGCATATAAAATATAAAGAATCTATCTAATCTGCATACACAATAAAGAACTCTTACAAATTAGTAAGAAAAAACACTAGCAAATATGGGCAAAAGTCTTGAATGGACACTTCACAGAAGTAGATATTAAAATGGCCAATAAACACACAAAAGATAATTAACTTCATACTGGGGACATGTGAATTACAACTAGAATGAGACATCATTACACAACCACAAGAATGTTTACAATGAAGCAAGACAGAGATTACCAAGTGTTGAAATGGATATGGAGCAACTAGTACTCTATACTGAATTGTAAATTATTGTAGCTATTATGAAAAAACATCTGGCAATATCTAAACACATGCCCTATGAACCAGCAATTCAACTTTTAGGTATATGCCTAAATAAATACATTTCCTATGACTCAGCAATTCAACTTTTAGGTATATGTCTAACTGTATTAATTGTGCCGTACACTATTGTATATGTACTATACAATGTATATATACTATACAATGTTCATAACAATACTAGTTCCAAACTGGAAATCAGCCAGTTAACCCATCAAAAGTAGAAATAATAAATAATTTTGGCATTTTCACAGAATAAAATATTCACACAATAAAATGGAGCAATATGAGAACAAATGATTTATAATTACATGCAATAACAAATCTTGGGAACATAATGTTGAGAAAAAGAACTAAGAAAAAGAACTACATGTTACATAAAAATTTATATAAATATAAAGCCAGACAAATTAATCTCTGCTGTTAATAGTGGCTATCCTTTCAAAAAGAGAAGGATGGGTAGAGGATGGAGTAAGTGGAAGGGAATGAGAGGGTCTTCTAGGGTACTGGAAATATTCTTTCCTTGATCTGGGGCCAGTTACATGGGGATTTGTGCAAATTCATTCAACCATACACTTAGGATATTTTTCTGTATGGGGTCAGTGCTATTAACATCAATGAAATGCTTTGAAAAATTCAGGCAAAATTCTCCCATAAAAAGACCATATTCAACTACTGTCAAGTTATTATGGTTCATATGATGTTTGGATTTCTTTTTCTACCAGAAGCCTGACTTTGCTTAAAATAATTTGTGAGCAAATAAAATCCCCTCTAATGCTGAAGCTTCCTTACTGCATTCAGGAAGTGGAGAGAGGATACTGACAGAATCCAGTGATCCCAAAGACAAAACTATGTATCTGGAGAACTGAGTCTACACAATCTTAACTTTTCTGCCTGAGTCTCCCTTGGGGCAGCTCAGAGTCCCCTTCAAAGAGCTCCCACAGCAACCACCACTGTAGCAGCCTGGCAGAATGTTATGTTTAAAAAGAAATCTTTCTGAGTGCCACACTGAGGTTTATAAGCAATAATAAAGTGTTGTATCAAAAATGGCAGTGAAGCCACATCATGATAGATTTTAAGCCACAATGTCCTTTGGGTCTGGTAGTAATACACCAGCTTTTATACAAAATGATGAATACTTCACTAAGATGGATTTTGAGATGCTGTGGCAATGTGAAATCACACAGCCAAGTGGTGATTCACTTACACCTGAACATCTGGCCCATATACGGGATTTCTTCCATTAAATGCTGCAAAAAAATGGGCAAACTTATTTACTAAGAGTACAAACTACAGTTTGTTTAACCATGGGAAAAGTAGTTGTTATCTTTTTTAAAAGCAGCATTGAAAAATATGAGAATTTCAGAATTTAAGTAAATTTGGATAGTTAAAACTGAATTTAAAATATTTCTGCTTTATTAAAGTTTCTCAACTTGTAACCCAATAGTATTAAGCATGACCATACAAGATAGGAAACTCGAAGAAGGCAAAACTGGGTCCTAACAAATGCTTTCTCAAGTTTTTCAGAGTAGTTTTTAATATACCTGACTTATCAAAAGAGAATGTCATGTGCTAGTTCCTAAATTACTAAGTCTTTAGAGAAGCCAGAATTATCTCCAGACAGGGCTTTACTAAAATTGTCTGAGGTCGAGACTGGATTGGGAGGTCACAGGAGCCTGACGAAATTTTCTGGCAGGAAGACCTACGGAGATGGTCCTGGGCTACATTTGCCTGGTGACTCTTGTTAGTGGCATCAAGACCCTTACGTGAGGTCTGAAGCTTTCCTGTGACCAACAGAGAAACTATTTTCTCTCCCTTGACAGCATGCTGGGGAACTAATAGCAGCACAGAGCTATGTCTTATTTTAGAAACCTTCCTAAAACCAGATTTTTCCTAGCAAAAGTGACAACTATGTTTAGGAATGAGTATAATTTAGGAATCTACCCTTTTTTTTTAATAAATAAAATAAGATTAGGAGGGCTTATTTCACCATGGTACTGACTAGATAGAGGTAGAACCAAACCTAAAGCCCATTGCCCAGGGACACTTTTTCGAATATTCAAGTTGGTGTAATCAAACATATACAAGAATCATAAGTTATGGATTACCACCTTTAAAAATTTAAGTAGATTAGTATCTGATCTGCTTTCTCTTTTAATTTTGAATAAAATTTAAAAGTACTTATTTTTAAGTAAGATTTTAATTTCAATATTTTTTAACATGAAAAACTGAAGAAATTCACTGAAATAAAACATAACCTGACCAAGAGTCACCATTTCTTTCTAGTTTAAAGGACAACAGAAAATCGATCGTGATTTTTGTTTTAAATAATTCTTTTAATATTCCCAATATCTGCCCCCCAAAAGAACGACAAAGTCCATTAAAACTATGCTTTTAACCATACTGTTTGGATCAATGTAACTAATCCTAATAGCTTGGTGGTAGGAGGCACATTCACATTTGTATCAGTGGTTTTTATAAGGAAGTATTATCAGAATTATATCAAAAGTGCTACCTAAAAAGACACATTTTTTTCCAAAGCAATGGAAAACTCCTTCCACTGGAGTGGATCAAAGCAATAGAACACTTTAGGCCTCTGGCTCTGTATTTAGGCCTGATGTCACACAAAGTGCCAGCCTGAATGGGGCTAGGCATAGCAACCCCAGAGGTCAGTGCATCCAGCTGCTGCTATAAATTCTACCTTGAGGACACAAAAAATTTTTCCCCTAGTTTCAGAGGATTCAGTTTCTACATTCGATGTCTAGACTATTTGCATTTAAGAACCAAAAAGGGGATACAGGGAATAGTGGTTTATATGAATTATCCTTTTAAAAAGACCTCCCCACACACACCTATCTAAAGCTGGCTCAATTTAAAGGAACACTGTTAATATTTGCTCTGCTAGTGCCCTCTACTCCTACCTTGGTAGAGAAAAAGGTTTCCCAGGCTTAAATATTAACTAAACACTCCAAAGCTATTCAAAAACTGTTGCCATGTTAAAAAAAAAAAAAAAAGTAATAGGCTCCCAGAAAGTACACCTTAGGTATAAACACAAACAGTAAAAACTGCTGTAAAACTTTTTATATATGTATCTCATAGGCACAATAATTATTATATTATATAGGGCATTCAGAAAAAATTCTAGTGGATTGTTATTTTCATAGTAGGCAAACACAGAAAGGCCACTCTTGGTCCTCCATCATCAAAGAAGCCACTTTTCCCTAGAAATAGTGGAGATGGCTCCCACATGGCAGCCAGGGCTGTTTTGTGAGCAACATGATACTCACTGTCCCATCCCTATGGAAACTTGGTGTGGGGTGCCTGACCAGGCCATGCCAAGGACAGGGCGCACATAGATTGTGAGTAATGAGGCGATATTGGGACTAAGGTGGGAAAATGGGTGAGGGAGGGTTTGGAGAGAGAAGAAAGAGTAGTGGTTTAGTTTTTCAGAGTAGATTATAATTAGCACCGAGTACTTATTTGGAATTTTCTAGGATTTTCTAAAAAGGTTTTCTTCCCTTTTGTCTTTTCATTATATGGCAAAAGTAAAAAAGAGCAAAAATAATATAAGCTGAAAAACCTAGTTACAGGCAGAATATTTCACTCCTTCAAACACAGGACTTAGGCAACTGGGAGGCAATGTGAGAAACATGGAGCGTCCTTTAACCCAGGGGATGCTTCTACTCAGAAGGATCCTTAGGAGCTATTTAGCAGATGGGATCAGTGCCTGGCTTGGCTCCTTAGAACTCTGCCATTGTTTTGACATTGTAGGAATTGAGGCTACCTGTTTCCATCATGCAGGCAGTTCTGGGGCACTAGTGATATGCAAAGCAGCATCAGATAAGGCTCTTCAGTGAATACCCAAGGATTTTCTACACCGGAAGTGATTCATATAAATGATTGTTCCTACACCTCCGTATCATGTTTACTTTTGTACCATTCTGCTGAATTTGTGCTAGGTTTTCTCTTATTGGGATTTCTTTTTCTTTTTCCTTAAAAAATATTCAATCTCATGAAAATAGAAGGGAGACTAAAATGTACATGAAAGGAATTCAAGAGAGGACTGAGGGGAGGAATGTAATGGGGAATGAAATTGACCAAGTTATGTGCTTGTATGAATATGCCACAATGAGTAACCCACTATTCTATATAATTACTATGCACCTACCAATAAAAAATTTCATTAAAATCATCAAAGGTTTTATTATTTGACTGTCAGGCTTCTTCTCTGTATGAGTCTTTACATGTACTAAAGAGTTAATTTTTATGTTGCATAAATTTAAGGTGAAGAGCAGAATAGGTAGGCAATTTAACATACCCATCATCTCACTTAAAAGTTACCTTAGTGTAACTTTTGTTGATTTTTAAAAATAAAAATGTTGATTTTTAAAAATAAATTCCACATGTAAGTGAGATCATGCAATGTTTTTCTGTGTCTGTTCTATTTCACTCAACATAATGTCCTCCAGTTTCATCAATGTTGTTTCAAATGGCAGGATCCTCTTCTAAAGCTGAATCATATTCCTTACATGGATTTTCTTTTGGACTTCCCAAATGAGTCCTTCTTATCCTCTCAATGAACACCAAAAGTCAAAGCCATAATGAATTTTTCAAAAAAGGAATTCCACTGAAAGCAAAGGATTTAATCACAGCATTCATATTTTCCTTTTCAATGATTTATTTTAAAAGGCAGCAAAGGAATGGAAATTTTTTTCGACTATTTTTCTTTTACTCTTGGTCTCTTCTGGACTTCAAACAGCCTTTTAAACTGATTTTGCTTTTAAAAGACAGCAATGGGAAGTAAACAAGCATAGAAATAGAACTGGTGTTCAATGTATTTAACTTGACAAAGTGTGTTTCCAGTTAAAAGAAATCCGAAGTTCCAAAATTTCACTATACATTTCCAAACTTTGATTAACATGTACCTCTGTCTCTCTTTCCCTAACATCCTCTTTCTCTTATTCCTCTCTGTCTCTCTCTCTCAATGTATTTTCTGCCTCTCCTCCCTTCTCTCTCTCATGCTCTCTGTGTGTGCCTGTCTCTCTTGATTCTTTGCTTCTTTCATTGTAATACTACTAAGGAACTAGAAAGCACTCAAAAAATTTGTCATTTACCTTGATTTAAGCTATATTGTATTAACTTTCTTTCATTATTTGCTTCTATAAATCAAAAGATGAAGAGCAAGATTGTGCAAGGATCAGGACAAGATGCAACAATTAAATTAGGTCACATCTCTGTTTATGTCTGAAGTAGTCCTGTCAGTTGCAACAACTGTGGTTTGATTTTATATGTACTGCCACAATGGTATGTGCCAGATGCATGTGAGAGTAGGACAGGTTAGGAACTCAAATTTTCAGGTGTATTTTATAGAAATTCAGCATTGTGTCCTGGGCTAACCAAATGTTATATACCTTTTCACTGGAGAGCACAGGATGCTTCTATATATATTAAGTAGCCTCCTTACATATATTTTATATATAATAAGTTGTCTTGTAAAATGTAACATGGCTTACAATCATCCTATATTTTTCTGATGTAGAAAATGATGCTCTGGAATAAATAATTCCACATAAAGCAAATATACAAAATGAAGGCAACAGCAGACACAGGTCTAGAAAAAAAGATTCTTCCAAAATTAGGTGCCAACCTATTGTAATAACTACACTGAGCAACAGTCTTGTCTGCCAAGAGTTTACACATCATAGAGTCACAAGGACTTTGGAAAAACTAATGTACTTTGGCTTTAACCTACTCATTTTTTGCAAGAGTTCACTGAACCCTCAGTGTTTACACCTACATCCACCAATGAAGCAGAATAAAAGGAGTCAATGTCTTTCAATATTTTCCAAACCACCTGAAATCCCAGTGGGAACTCTGAGATAAAAACATCTTCTCGGTGCCAAGAGTTTCTAAGTCCTTTCCTAACAGTAATGTTTACTCATGTTGTACAAATGGCAAAATTTAAAGGATAAGGATTTCTTAGATGAGAAAAACAAAGTGATAACATTAAAATAGGAATGAGAATTTCATAAGTATCTTTATATACATACAAAACACACTCGCCCTTTAACAGACAATACTCCCTCTGGAGGAGCTAGACTTACCTGGTTTCCAGAGAGATTTCTATGCCCCAGGGTCTAAATAAACATGAAATCATTGAGTTTTGACTTGAACTAGATGGAACATTAAAGTCTGAAATGTGCCCATCATAAAAATCATATGACAAGAGTGTAAATCACCCACGTCATTCAGTTTTATTACAGGCTCCCAGCCACTATTCTGTCAATCTGAATGTGGATTCTTGGACATATACAATCATCAACTTAAATACACTTTACAAGAGAAGAAAAAAAGGAGAGCGATTCTAATATATTTGAATTAAATATAAATCTCATTTTTGCCTAGTACTTACTCTGAGAAAAACTTCAAAAGAAAATAAATGGGAGCTCATAAAGACAAAAGGAAGTGAGAAATCAGTCACATCTTTATTATATTAAGCAGAGTGACTCAATAGTACAATTAAAATACAAACACGTCAGGAAAATCAAAGTAATATTACAAAGGGGAGTCGTGAAATGAGCCAATTCCATTTTTCCTAATTCTGTTATTTTCCTCCTTTTCTGAAATTGATTTGAACTATTTTATATTTCTGTCACATACTTCATGAAAAAGTTCCCTGAGGTGTAAATGCTGATCAGTCAGCAACGCTTACCTTCACTTTTAAGAATACAGTTCACGTTTCCTTCTGCATTCAAGCACTGTACGAGGTATTGCATTTAGAGATAAATAATTCCATCATTTCAACCTGGTGCTCCTGTGAAATGTGGTGCTAGGAAACAGCCAACCGGCAGTGTGTCTGAACAAATCATATGTCCTGTAATTGCTGCTTAGCTCTAATTACTATTGAAGATAGTGTTTGCAACTTGATTCCAGGGAGAGGGCAGGCTACCTTCTGACGACACTGCACCAAATATATCCTAAAAGACTGACAAGTTACTTTCTTTCATGTAATTTTTTCCTTTATCATCTCCTGGGTACTCAGAAATTACCACTTGTCATGGGAAAAGGGAAATCACAATATCGGACACCCATCTCTCTTACCAAACAACAAAGTAATTCAGTTCCCTCAAAATATCTTTTTATCATCATAATATGGAAATTTCAGTATCATTTATATTTCAATGGTTCTTTTTCCCTTTCCCAGGTGGACAATTAAATATTTTAAAATTGCTTTTAATCTCTAAAAGGAATGTTCTCAAAATGAACCTTGTTTATATTCTGTTAATATAGAATAGTTTATTTGCATACAATGAGACCTGAAAAATTATTTTTTTCCTATGGATTTTTATTTAAAATAAAAATTCAGAGCATATAATTCAAAGTACTAAAGCAGACGGCAATTTGGTATTGATTTGGTATTAATAGGAATTTGGTATTAATAGGAATGTTTATATATCTCAGCTCAAAAATCTAATTTCAGTTATATAGGAAATTATCATGGTGAAATTAGCAGTTATATAGGCTTACAACTAAAATGAAAAAATTATTTACTCCCATATTTAACTAATTTCACTTTACATTTAATGGTGTCTGACCATGTGATTAGAATAAGGATTATGATATGACCAGGTTACCCAGCATAGCTGTGACTAGATGGTTGTTTTGATGATTGTCATTGATACTGATGAGTTACTGGGCATCTGACTGAATGATAGAAACTTGAAATGACTGATGTTCACAAATGTCAGAAAGAATTTTGCACCTTTGATTGTGCAACTTTGTATATTTGCCAACCACAGCCAGCACAAAACAAATTACCCTTACCTTAATTCATATATTTGGTCTTTTTATGTCAGATTTGCACAGTAAATATCAGGGGCAGGTAAACCTAAGTGAATAATTAGATGCAGCAATCAAAGTGGTAATTATAACACCAGCTTTTAGAAATGGTGCATTTCCCCAGGCCCAATGAGCTCAGGTAAGTTATGAATAATAACATAATAGCATTCTAAATGGAACACAGTATGCTAGCTCTATACTTATTTCCCCCAAATAATAACTGCACATTTCTTACTCACATCATATTTAGCTCTTCATGACTAAAATAAAATTAAAGTCATGTCTGTGGTTTTTCTTTTTTTCCAATTAAATTTTCACCTATGATAGACTTCCCCTAAGAAACCTCTGCTTAGTGGAGGTAATGCTGATGCTTCCTGCAAAGTATTTTTCTGTCATGGAACTAGGCAAAGTGTTCTATTCCTTTTTGTCTGCTCTTAAATTTTGCCTAATTCTTGGAGTATTTTTCTAGAACATTTTCACATCTGGCACTCTAGTGCATCTTCAAGCTCCCTAATTCTTTATTTGTAGCTCTCATATATTCTTAATTCAATCGCTCACAAAGCATGATCCTTAGACCAACTGCATCACTTCTAAGAAAAACGAATTCTCAGGTCTCACCCTAGATATTCAAAAGCACAAACTCTGGAGATAGAGCCCAGGAATGTATGTTTTAACAAGCCCCTTGGTGACTTGAAGCCTGTGGGTGTTCAAGAACCGTCAGCCAATGGTGCATGTTTGTACTAAGAACAGAGGGAGAATGGGATAAGGAGCATTGAGCTTTTACGGGGAAAACCATGGGAGAGGTCAAGGCTCAGCAGAAGGGTGGCATTTGTGGTCATATAAAGACGGGAAGAAATTGGATGGGAAGGAGGCACCAGGAATTCCCGACCCTGCTAACTCATCACCCACTTTAAGGCTTCACTCAATAAAACTCATCTTTCTTCAGTCATTCCATTCTTTAAAGAAAACTTACTTCATTCCTATTAACCTCTTAGCCTATCAACTACTCTCTCCGTTTCCTTCAATTTCAACTCATTTTAGAATAGCCTACACTTCCTTTAACTTTTTATTATACTCTGGTTTCATAAATCCCAATTTAGCTTCCTAATAGAACTATGGTTTTAAAGGTCTTTTTTAGTCCTCCTTGACCTGTGTACTATTGGTAGACTAAGATCCCACCATCTAAGCTGCCTATTTTTGGAGTCAACTTGTGTATTTTCAACCACTTCCTGAACCCTTTCCACCTTAACTTCAACTTGTATAATTAAAGAGGTTATCCTGGCCTCCCTTCCCGAATTCCCTCATCTTGCTCCCCAAGGATGTTTCTGTGGTAGAATTCATTCCACTGCCTGGCACCATGAGCCTTGTTACACAGACTCTAAAACTTGAAGCTGTATTTGCCTTATCCTTCTTCCAGTTTCCTCAATCACATGAGTTATCTTTAAGACATCTGTCATCTCCTTTTTCTTTTCTTACCCATCACTGTTACCATCACTGAGGTCCACATTGGCTGGTCAGTAACATAATTCTTTAATCATTGTATTCCTCCTGTAATCAAATGAATTCTTAAGAACAGTTTGGATTGATCATTTTCCTATTTAAATGTCTTCCATGGCTCCTGTTAGTGAGTTACAGGCTCTGAAATCCAATACACCTTTTCAAATCTCTGCTCTTCTTGCTTACTAGCTGAGCAACATTACATGAATTAATTGACTTAAGCCCCAATTTTCTCAGATAATTAGGAATAAAACAGTAATCACATCTCCTGAGGAGACGTGAGGAAAATGCTTATAAATTCTTACCACAGTGCCTACAACACTGAAGGATTTAGTAAATGACAAACATTATCATCGCCATAATCAAAGTCATCACCATAGAATCCAGTTCCAATGCCTCAGTTTAGCAATCATTGCCATTCTCAATTCAACTGGAAACCATTTCTCATTTATACTTTGTAAGGCTTGTTAAACAGGATTCTTCCTTAAGGGCAAGGATCCCATCTTTCTTTCCTTCCTTCCTTCTTTCCTTCCTACCTTCTTCCCTACTTCCTGTCTCTGGCCCCTTAGGTAGTGTCTGACACCTGGTCCTTGCTCAAGAAGTGTTCTCTGCATTATGCACTAGCTGGTTCTTGCAGATATATACTTTAATAGTTCTATCATTTTGTTTATGTCACACCTCCAAGCATGCTTGTCTCTTTTGGTCCTCTTTTAAATTCTCTTCATTTTCACGTGGCATTTTAAATGCCATTTCTTCCAGGAAAGCTTCTCTCTTCCCTCATGAGAAAGTACCTTGCTTTCCTCTGAACTACAATCCATTGAATTTACACCGAAGACATTCGCTTGTGAATTTTGTGTCTGAGCCTTCTTCCTCAAGCAGCCCTAAGGTCTTTTGGATCAGAGGCTAGATTTGTTTCACTGATGTTTTTCAAATGCCTCACCCAGAGAAGGCACTCAATGAATGTGTTGAATGAATGAGTGAGGCCCAGGAACAGATAGATATATATATATATATATATATATATATATATATATATATATATATATAATATATATAATGTATATAATATATATATAATATATATTATATATATTATATATATATTCCACAATATATATATTCCACAAAATTTAGTGTAATATATATATATATATATATATATATATATATATATATATATATTTTTTTTTTTTCCAGATCATAGGGTTTCTTTTTCTTTTTTTTTATTAGCTACACATGACATTACAATGATCTTGGCAATTCATACATTTGAATCACTGGGGTATAATTTCTCATTTTCCTGATTGTACAGATTGCAGAATCATACTGGTCATAGAGTCACCTATATACATACAGCAATCATAATGTCTATTCTATTCTGCTGCCCTAGATCTATATTTTTATTGTAACAACCACATAGTTGCTTATTATTCAATTATTAAGGTTTTATTTCCCATTCATAATTATGGATTACCATCAAACTGCACATGGCTTGTGAGATTTACAGAAAAAGTTCGCGAGAACCCTTATAAATGGGATGTTCCGTTAACCTTGGTTTTAAAGTCTGTCTAGAACCCAAGCATTTTTCATAGAAACAAAGTCATATGTGGTCACTGGCTTCCTATAACAGTCCTCAGAAGTTCAATTAACCCATAGGATGGCTGTATGGAACAGAGGATAACACTAGAAATAGCATCTTAATGACATTACTATAAGGGGCCTTGAAAAGGAGTCACTATTCTTGATGAGTGTTTATGAAGATGCTCAGTCTTCTTTGCTATAAATCCTTGGCTTTTTCTTTATTTTTTATATTTTAAAACATATTCAGAAAGCTAGAACCAGAAACCAGTTTTGTAGATTCAAATGATTACTTTTCGCTGGGCACAGTGGCACACACCTGAAATCCCAGTGGCTTGAGAGGCTAAGACAGGAGGATTGTGAGTTCAAAGCCAGCTCCCAAACCAAGTAAGGGGCTACGCAACTCAGTGAGACTCTGTAAATAAAATACAAAATAGGGCCTCAGAGTTGACTGAGTGCCTCAGAGTTGAATCCCAGGTGCCAAAAAAAAAAAAAGTTATTTTTTTTATTGACAGGATGAATGTGATTTATGAGTGTGATGATAATAAATTATAAATTTAGAAAATGGAAGTCCTCTAGAAAGTATATATATTTGAAATTTTTAGAAATCAGAAATCATTTCTTCCATATGATTCTAAATTTCATGTTCTTTGTTTATGTTCTGAATTAAGTTTTAATTGACTATGGCCTCTGATCTTTAGCTTTTCTTGGTTCCTTTATCAGGAATCCCCTGGCAAATATATAATGACTTGTTGACAAACTTTTAATTACATTCATTATAGGGGTCTGTTATTTTAAAGTAACTCTTGAGTGAGTAAATAATCCCTTTTTAATGGAAACGTGATTGCCATCCCAATGATCTGAAATTCAATTTTGGATTTTTACAAATTTACATATTTAAAGAGTCTATAAACATATTATCTATGAATAAAATGTATTTTCACTGTCTTTTGCTTCCCCCCTGATAGAACTAAACATGGCAAACTGAAAAGTGATGTCCCTGGTTAAAAAAGGCAACTGTATTTGGAGAACACTAATAGTATATCTGAGATAAGGGAATCTAATACAAAATTTAGTGTAAATTATTGGCACTGACATAAAGGTAGTATAAGACAAAAATCTCCACAAGGGCAGGGATCTTTTTTTTTTTTTTTTTTTTTTGCGGGGGGGGGGGTACTAGGGATTGATTCAGGGGCACTCAACCACTGTTTTGTATTTTATTTAGATTTGCTTAATGCTTCACTTTTGCTGAAGCTGGCTTTGAACTCAAGATCCTCCTTCCTTAGCCTCCAGAGCTGCTGTGATTATGGGACTATGCCACTGCACCTGGGTAGGGCAGGGATCTTTGCTTTGTTCACTAATGTGTCCCAAGCACTTAGAGCCATACCTTGAACATGCTATGAGCTCAACAAACAAGTGCTGCACTAAAAGGAGAGACCAACATAGGTTAAAATGGCTAGAGCAAGTGTGACTGAAGGCCTGACACGGGCAAAATCTCAGCAATGTGGTCCTGATTCTTCCTTTAGCTCTGCACCTACATCCTGACTATCAGCAAGTCCTGTTTCTACCTCCAGAGTAAAACATGAGAGTCTTCGTGTTTCTCTCCATATCACTGTCATTGTAGTTCCAGACAACATTTGTTTGGACTCTCTCTGATGGCATTTAACAGATCTTTGAGGACTATTTATTTTCTCCTACACTTGATTTTCCACAAAGCAGCAAAACAAGCTATTGAAAAATATAAATCGGACTGTGTCACTCCAGTGTAATGGCTTCCCAGTGTACTTCAAAAGAAATCAAACACTTATCTTGGCCTATAGTTACCACATGACTCAGCGCCTGCTCACTTCTACAATTATACCTACAATTATACCTATTTAATTCTTCTCCCCATCTCCTGAGATCTCAGCTTACTCTCTCTTTCCTGAACATGTCAAATTTCTTCCTCAAGGCTTTTTCTGTTCTCTAACCATGGAGTTCTCTTCTAGTACAAGTTGTGTCTCTACTCAGTTTTTACCTCCTGCTCTGCAAGATCTTTCTTCTATTAGATTATTATTCACTGTCTCCTCTAGAATATGGTCTCCATGAGGGAAAAGGATATTTTCTAGGTACACTATGTCAGTATCTGGAATAGTGCCAGGCCTATAGTAGGTACTCAGTATACATTCTGAATGAATGGATGGACATTACTTCTTCTGTCTTTTCTAGTGTGAAGACACAATTTTAGCATCAATGGATTTCAAGGACTTCTTATATATTATCAGTACTTTTTTCTTTTCTTCTCTTTATTGATTTTATTCAAAGTTGCTATAAAGTCAGTAACATTTAAGGTAAAAATGATATATAATGATATAAGGTAAAAAGATATATTTTATTATCATAGTAGGGGCTGACATACAGTTGGCTAAAAAATATTTGATGTGAGACATGGTATTTATTTAATCCACCAAATAATTTGTATGCATTTCCATTTATAGGTATGTGAGCATCCTCAGCCCTCTGAAGGGCTGATGTCAGGGGATTTGCTATGACAACATAGAAGGAATGGCAGTGATCCTAGTTAGAGCTTTCTCAAGACAAATATAAGAATAGATTCTATATAAAACTCTATCCTAAATTAAGGACAGAGTTATTTTTAAAATCATCCAAAACACCTAAAGTAGAATTTACTGGCCATCTTTACACATTTGTGTAAAAACTGCTGACTCTTACATGAATACTTATTGTGTGTCAACACTGTACAAAAAGACTTTATACATATTAATTCGCCGAATCTTCAAATTAACACAATAAGGAGAATTTGCTATTATCTTCATTATCTAGGTAAGGAAACATAACACACAATGAAGGTATCTTGCCAAGGTCACAGAGAAGACGAGGAGCAGAGCTGGCTTCAAAAGTCACTTAGTTTGTCTCTAAATCCATACTTTAAATACTAGCTAGATGGTCTTCCTAAAGAAGAAGGTACTATCTTTATACTTGTAGAATCTCTTGTCAACCATAACATGTAAGAAAAATTATAAAAAGAAGAAAAATTACATATCAGATGTCATTTACTCCTAAATACACACATTTCTCTTGTAAACATTCTTAAGTAGTGTTTTCCTCATTCCCAAATAGAGGTTGGACACACTTAGCAGCAAGGGACTCATAAAGCAGTTTTAGATCATGTGGGAAATCATGAAGAAAATCAAATGCCAAATCTCACTGTGCCTTTAATATCACTGTGAAAACAGCATGATTTTCTAGGACACACTGTGAAGTCTGAGGTAATAAGACAGCATTTCTTAAAATGACCAAAAACCAAAGTGGATCTATGAATGTATTCCTGCCTCACCAAGAATGTTCTATTCTGACAAGTTTGAACAGGGGACACAGACCTCATTGTAACATAAAAGGTTTGCAAACCACAGTGATTTCTACACAGTATTGGGTAAGGCTGTTTATGAAGAAAGGTCAATATTAGCTTATACTCAAGACAGAATCCAGTAAGACTCAGGTTGAAGGGAAAACTACTGGACACTGAAGTGGAGCAAATTTTATACATGCATGAATATGTCAAAATGAATCCCACTATTATGTATAAATATAATGCACACATCAAAGCATAAACTATATAGTCTCAGGTTGTTCCTGTCATTCCTATAAAGCTCAGTTTATTCCCCCATTTATTTCCTCTTTTTAAAAGAGATGAATCCACTATCTTATGAAAGGTGAATGAGTCAAGGAGGAGTCAAGTCTACCAAGCAGAGCCAGGCTTTGCAACCTGACCCCTATGTAATAAATCTTTTGGGAAGCAGGTCTTCTTTTCCAAATGAGGCCTGTCTTCACTTTTCTCATGTGAGACTTGGCAAATGGGACACTATTTTGAATTTGACAGGCCACTTCTCTGCTCCTCAGCTGACAACTGTTTTATAAAACAGTTGTCAGCCGGAAACTTTTACTGGGGCACGTAGGGGATCAGGACTTTTGAATCATGTCCAGACAAGAAAGTTCATCAACCCGGAGCTCTCTATCCACCCAAGCCCATCCAAATGGCAGCATTTCACTCATGCAAGTCAGCCCAGCCCTAGGGGGACAGCACAGAACATGGGAGAGGGTTATTAAGATGAAGCTGGTTTAGGAAGTTCCTTTGTGAGAAGCTTTCAAGGAACAGAAATCTCTGTATTTTGGTGAACTATTCTTTTGGAAAGAAAAAGAATAAAAAAGACTCCAGAAAGTCCTAGAGAAGAACTGTGAAGGAGCTAGGAAAGAACTATGAAGGAATTTAGGGCCTTTTATAATAGCTTTATAGCTTTAGCATTAGACCCCAATTCAAATTTTGCTTTACCAGTGATGAGGCTTTGGAAAATTGTTTACGCTCTGAGCCTCAGATTTCTTATCAGATGTTATAGCTGCCTTTTTTAGGTTTAGAAGGAGGACAATATAACACCCATAAAATGCTTAGCAGAGTGGCTGGCACAGAGTATGCCTTCGATAAATGTTAGTTTTCTCTTTGTTTCTCGGATCCTGAAAAGGGCCAGGTGTTTGGAGGTCCAAATTTAGAAATGCCTCCAATATCTTCAGCATATTCCATTTTCACTGGCTTTTGTCTTTGTGTTGACTTTATTCCAGGGATTCTTAATTTAGGATACACGGACCACCCCTTCTCCAGAAATTGGCTGCAAATATTTGTAACCATGATCATTTTTCAGAGAGAGGGAAATCAGATTTAATCAATTCACAAAGGATTTTGTGATTCAAAGAGATTAAAATCTCTGCATATATTTCTGAAAAGTTGCAGGCAAACTGCATATCTTTTTGTAAATCAAATTTGGTTTTAATGTACTAGAAAAGTCTGTGAGTAAAAGGAACTCTGCTGAAAATCTTTTTGTAAAGCAAATACTTGTTTCATAAGCTGCAAAGTTTTTTGGTTTTTAAAAAAGATTCAAATATTCACCTACTAAGTTCAATTAAATAGAGTATAGAGTAATATTATATGCACAGTAGCTAACTTCTATGAAAAATTTATCACAGAGTCTGGTGGTCAAGTTCAAGTTCATAGTAAACCAAAAGAAGGAACTCCAGAAAGTCCCAGCTCCTAACCATACAGAATCTTAGTTATCCTCTGCTCCAAATACCTTATTTTATGATTGAAGAAATGGAGGTTCTGCAAGGTTATGTGACTTGCCCAAGGTCATCACAGTAGTTACGAACAATGAGGAATAACAGCTGTAAAAATAATGACTGTGATTATGATGACGATGACAGCACCATGATCTATTGAGCATTTACTTGAGCTAAGCCTCTTAAAGACTTTAACCTCATGTACTCAAACTACAACCCTGCAGGAAGATTTTATTACCTCTATTCAGCAGATGAAGCACTCTGCCCAGGGCTCTACAGCCAGCAAATGGACAACTCAGAAGTCATATCGGTTCAGACACCAGAACTGTTTTAGTTCCTAAGACTGTGCTCTTTTTTGGGGGTACAAGGGGAGGCCCAGCAGATAGAACCAGGAACACTCTACCAGTGAGATACATCCACCACCCACCCCACCCTTTATATTTTTTATTTTGATATAGGGTTCACTAAGTTGCTGAGATTGGCCTTGAACTTGTGATCCAACTACCTCAACCTCCCAAGTTGCTGGAATAATCCAGGTATGCACAACTACACCTGGCAAGACTGTGCTCTTAAGTACTATTTGAAACTCCTTCCAGAACACAACAAATCAGAGTCACATGGTTTAGAAATATAAACAAAATTAAGAAATTAGGAAAGATACTTCTACAGTCTTTAGGTTCTGTTCATATATTTAAAAAAATATAATATTAGACCATTCTCTCTAATGCTATATACCTTCACGAATACATACTACAAGTCTATTCTCTAGAACAAACTCAGGTCCTCCCTGGCCACGCACCTTCTCAGTCTGCAGGTCAAGGAGATCTGACCACATGAAGTCTATGCCCTTCCCTCCCTTGTTAGTCTACATTCGGGTACCTGGAATTCCATAAACCCATATCCTAATGGACCTGAAATCACTTTCAGGTCTGCATAAGTCTCTTTTCCAGATCCCTCCTTCCAAGGAGGCCAACATCTGTGTGGGCCTGGGAGTGGCCACAGAGTGACTATTTTCTAGGAATGTAGAATAGGATATGGGGTAGGACAGAAGGCACTGTGCTTCCTTGTTCTGGCACAAGACTTTGTAAGAATTCTAGAATAATATCTGACCTTCTCATGGTTTTATGAATGAAGGCATATTTGTCAAAGTAGCACCTTATTTCACAGGCTTATTGGATTGATTTTTAACAGACATATGTGGGCTTCAATTTGTATTCCTCTCCCAGACTTTGCAAATGTTAGGGTAAAGCAGGGTAGGGCAGAATCCCTTTCTTGGTTTTCCCGCTCCTTTGATACCTCAGTTGTACCCCATAGCTCCTGTGTGTGTGTGTGTGTGTGTGTGTGTGTTTTCCTACTTTTTGTGGTGACCTGGTATTATGGAGTCTATTTACCAAAACAGTCAACAGACATTTGATGATAAGCCACATATTATACTGGATGCAGGGATATAATAATGGACAAGAAACCCTCAGACTCTGCCTTCATGGATGAAGGATGCGCTTGAATATGCAGAGTGGTTAAGTGTGATAACAGGAACAATCCTGGGGATGCTGAGGGGACTTCCATAAGTGTCCAATAAGGATTTTTAACCTTTTTTTTTTTTTTTTTAAAGAGAGGTCAAAATTGAAAACCTGGAGAGTAGGATTTACCAAGGTAAAAAGGAATGACTTTGGAGAAGAGGAAGAACTGGTCAGGTATGTTTCTAGTCGAGGTAACTACATATGAGGAAAGACCGAGAGCTAAAGCAAGCATGGTGCACTGAACTGAAAGAATTTGTCTCCAGGGTAAGCAATGTTCCTCAAAAGATGAGCTGGGACTAGGTCAGTATAGGTCTTATACGTCATGTTAATGTGTTTAGATTTATCCTAAAGACAGGGCAGAGTCAAGGATAGATTTTAAACAAGGACATGAAATGAGGAGACTTTCATTTTAGGAACATCAATGGGTATACACTAGATCATGTATAGTATATACCAGAGGAACTCATGGGGAAGGGTTGTGTAGGATAGAAGCTTACAAAGTCTGGAATTCAAGTAGGAGGCATTGGAGCGATCCATGTGAGAGTGAGTGTTGGTATGAACGAGGGTTACACTGGGGTGAGAAAGGTAAAGGTAGAATCAATAGGACATGACAACTGATTGGATATGGGGCTGATATCCAATATTCTAAAGCAAAGCTCCCAGCTTAGATAAATAAAGGAGTCAGACACAGAGAGAGAAGAGAGAAGGGTCAACTTGAAGGGAAATTTGGTTTCTGAGCTCCTCAGGGCTTCATCTTTCAATACTACACATTAAGGCTGAGGGGGTTCCAAGGCCTATGTGCTAGTCTGTGTGGGTACCCTCTTCCCTCTCTGCTCAGCTTCTTCCCCACCAGGAGGAAGGAAAGACAAACAATAGCCATGAGTAATGGAAATTCTTGAATGAGATTCTCATTTATAAATCCATTAACAAAGTTAATCATTTATTGAAAATATTTGACCATCATGAAAGTTACCATACTATTCAATAAAAGATAATATGTCTGAATTTTCACAATTATATTTGATTTTCAGGTGTCTACAATATTGCAGCAAGAATTAAGATTCAGTCATATTTCAAGATTATGCTCTCCTATTTGAAATTAGTCTATTAATGTTGATCCTTTAAAGGTAAAGACAAAATCACTTAGGAATAGCTAATCATATCTGCAAATTTGACTTGACACATTTCATAGTACATCTGGATCAGGATTAATACTTTTGAATTAAAATATTTTGTTAATCTTCAAGAAATTAACACAGGGTAGTGGTAATAGAAGGAATGTTTTAAGCAAAGGCACTTAGACTTGGATAAAAGAAATATTGTGATTTTTATTTTTTCTATGGTCACCTGAAATACTAGCTAATAGGCTAATAATAATTCTTTGTCAAGTTAGCAGCCACCAGGACAAAAACCTGGTGGTTTAGTTTTTGAAAGACCTGGTGGTATAGTTTTTGAAAAACATCATGTCAAAAATAAAGTTTATCATTTTGCTCAATATTAATGAATATTAGAGTTTGTATTATTCATTGGATATGTCATATAGTACAGTTAGGTATTTAAAGTATCTAAAACTTAAAAGCAAAATTTAAGAAAGTTACTTTTGAACTTTTTAACAATTGTGCTATGTGAATTTTTGAAGTTAAAAAAGTAGAAATCGATACCATGTAAGGGAAAAACAAAAAGCTGGTGAGAAAGCTTTCAAGGGCTTCATTAATATTTTAAACTAGCGCAAAGCCGTTATGTCAGCAATGCCAAGGTTGCTCAGCTCTAATGCCCATGTGGATTTGGATAAAATTCTCAATTTCTATATATTTCAGTTTCTTCATCAATAAGAGAAATAGACTAAAAACAAACTCCCCAAACGCCACAGTAAAGCAGGTTTATAATAGTTTTCACTCTCACTTGATGAAAGTCTAGCACTATTATTAGATTCAGCTATTTCTTCCTTGCGTGGAACTGTATCCCTGTGAACCAAAAGGAATGATTTTTAAAATCATTTCTTTACTGTAATGCAATGTAAGATTGATAACAAATTCTTCTCTCAGGAGGAATGGGCAAGAAAACTTAACAAAATGAGGATGTTTTAGTCAAATTCTTAGCCATACCTAGATTTAGGGGTTTGAACCCTACGTAAAAACTGTCTTAAAGAGAGGTGAATATAGCTAAACTACAATCTATTTGGGGAAAAAATAGCATCACACTTTTCTGTGGATAAAATAAAGATCAGAACTGATACCAGACAGGCAGCACTGACCTTGCCCAGAACAATAAATGAACTCTCACTACAACAATATAAACTTGTCTTTTTATTTTTCTCAAAGTTGTTCAGAGTCCTATCAGTGTGAACAACGAAGTAGAAAGCTCATGAAAGCAGAACCTAAACTATTCTGTTTTGCTTTGAGCAAGGAACTTATCTATTTCATACTGAATAAGGTGCAGAGAGGGCTAAACAAACAAACAAACAAACAACAACAACAAAAAAAAAACCACCCTGATTTAACAATGTTAAAATCTACTGGGTAACCATTAAAATAACTAATATTGAAACACTTGCATTATAGCCAAATTAATTATAGCTGCTTACAGGAAAAGACCATTAAAAGCCACAAAGCCTATAAGCAAACTAGAGGGAAGTGCTACAAAGAAAGCTAATTTACAATCACACTTGTATACAGAGAAAATTATATTCCTCATATGGCATAAATCATGAACAGTTAAAAGTACAGATGAGTTAGGCAAGAATGGAGGGAAGAGGAGGAGGAAGGGTTTTCCCTGAGGGAAGCTCTTTGTTTCACTGGATCTCTCTCTCACTCCATCCTTCTTTTATTTTGGTATCAGGGATTGACCCCAGGGGTGCTCAACCGCTGAGCCACAACCCTAGTCTTTTTTATTTCTTATTTTGAGACAAGGCCTCACTGAGTTGCCAAGGTTGACCTTGAACTTGCAATCCTCCTGCCTCAGCCTCTGAAGCCACTGGGATTAAAGGTGTACACCATGGTACCCGGCTTACTCCTTTCTTCTTGAGCCTTGTTTTAGCCTACATTCTAGAATTTTTCTCTTTCCAGGCCCTGCTCTGGTCTCTCTGATCAAGTTGCTCTCTTGCTTAAACTTCCTCTTGCTCTTCTGGGTCTGTGCATGATGTTGTTGCTCAGGTTTCCATCTGGTCTTCTCTGGGCAGCCCCAACACTCTCTCTGGATGATCTCTCTGTCTTTCACAATTATCTCTCTGTGACTTCCTGATACTCAGAGCTTAGGCATCTGCCACAAGATCCAGCTCTATATATCCAGATACCTAGTTAGTATTGCCAGCTGGATACCCTAAATCCACATCTAAAACCAAATTTATCCGGGCTGAGAGATTTTACTGTGAAACAGGGCAGAATGAAATTTCTCATCCTAAAGGGATCTCCTATGATAATATGAAAAAATTTTTACAAGAGGAAGAGAGCCAATGACCAAGAGTGAGAAAGGAAAAACATTAACAAGAATTCTCATAAATTTTCAGTATAATAGAATTTTATGCTTTAATAATAATCTAATCACAGATTAAATTGAATATTATTTGAACTTTAAGTTCAAATGAAGGATGGTTCTTTGGTTGGGTGTGTTTTGCCCAACACCAAAAGCTAGAACCAGATTGAAAGCCAGAAGTAGAAATGCTGCCTGTTTGGAATTCTCCTTGGCCTCTAGGTACTGTTTTGTTTTCCTGTGCAAAGTGGAGAATCTTTTAAAGACCACTGTTCGGGAATGAAGTTCCATGTAGTAGCTGATTGTGTTCCTTTCACAGCACAAAGCCAGGGGAAGAATGTCAAAAAAGAAAAGCAAAAAGGAGTGAAGGATTATGGTAGTCATGTCAAAATATTTTGGTACCATCAAAATAAAGGCCCCTTTTGTTGTTTTTAAGGGAGATGCCCATGGTTTTAATGTATATTCTGGAGCTAGTGCTACTGTACAACACACAACATATTTTAAAAATATGAAGTACTACAAAAATTTCATTGAAAATCTATTAGAATTTCATCTTGGGTTTATTTTCTTAAAAACTGATACATGAAAATTGAACATATTTATGGGGTACCATGTGATGTTTTGATATATGTGTACATTGTATAATGTGTGAATCAGGGTAAAAATTCTATTTCCTCAAATATGTGTCATTTCTTTGAAGTAAAAACATTTAAAATCATGTCATTTAGATTTTTTGAAATACACAGTATATTTTCATTGTTTATAGCCACCCTACTGGGCAACAGAGCATCAGAACTTGTTTCTCCTAACTATCAGTACTCAGATCAACCTTTTATGTTTAAAGTACCGCTGAAACAAATTTAAATTACAATATCTTGCAGAAAAATTTGAACTTGTTTCTTTCCCTAGAACTCCTCTCTTGGTATTCTTTAGGTGAAATGATGGCAACTCTACCATACTAATTGCCTCCTATCTCTCCTTTTCGTTTCACAGGCACACAATTCCTGGGTCTTAAATTCATCCTTGTGACTGATTTGTCAGTCCCTATTCCAGATCCTTTTTCTTCCCGTCATTACGAGTCTCTTCCACTCCAGTTTTATTCTCCTTAGGTTCATCTCACATGCTGCTGACAAAATAATAAATATATCTAAAATAAAAACTGAACCATATCACTCTTAGGCTTAAAATCCTTTTCATTATTCATCTACTCCACACATATTTGCTGAAGGCCAGGCCCTGTGAGCCAGATCTGTTCATGATATTTGGAACAGGGAGAGAACAAGACAGATAAGGTTTCTGTGCCCATGGAGCTTCACTTTTGCCAGGTCATTCTCACTAACATGGCCTCCATGGTCTCATCCTTCATGGTGAGACCCTTGACTTCATCTGACTTCCATTTCTCTTGTTGGCAGAACTACATTTTTCATTATCTCAAATATTGCATCAGCAATACAGACTGTTTATGTTTCTATGTATACTTTACACTGTTTCACACCTCTAAGATTTTCTCCTATGGGTCCTTAGCTCTCCTCACCTACGTTCATCTTCCTATTCCTACTGATTTTTAAGAGAGGAAGTCTCTTTTTAAACTACTCAGGCTAGATGAAGTATCCCTTCATTGTGTTCCTACAATAATATCCAAATTCTACACCTACCTCAATTGCATTGTAAGGATCTTTATGGTGAAAACCATCATTTTATGTACACCCAGTTCTAGACTACCAGTTTTAGACTATTATTGCTTTAATGAGTACTGAACTTGAACATGATTCATATATTCAATATTTCTATAATGATTTCAAAGAGAATTAATGGCAAAGAGATACTGATAGTATAGAGATTCACAATTCAGGGAAGAGAGCAAGAGGTGTCTGGATTATAGTTCTTATCCCCTATCCATGATGGGTTTAAAATATTCTGGTAGGTCAACAATTATCAAGGAAGTTCAACCATTTGTCTTGTTTCAATAATGTCTGCTGTATTGTTACATACCTTGGTGATTGAGGTGTTGTGTTGTGGTGAAGCCTGGTTCTTTAAAGATTTGAGGAATTCTCTTAAAGGATGGTTTTAAGTATTCATAAGAGATATGAAGAATAAAGGAGAAAACTGGATATGAAATATATTGAGGCAGCAGAAAGTAATCACTATCTGCAAAGAGACACTGTAACATGGGAAAGAAGCTCCACATGAGTGCCTAACAGTGTAAAAACTGACTTTCCATGAGGCTTTCAGAACATTCTGAGACAACAAGCACTCTACTTTGGCTAGTTGGATTGAAGGGATCATGTTTTTTAAGGCCAAGATTCATGGAGAATAAGCCAAAGCTACTTCATGAGGTAAGAGCTTACCATAATTTCTTTTTTCCATTTTAAGCTACTTCTAGTTCTAATCAGAATAGATAACATAAAGTTGGTCATATATCAGATATTTAAATCTCACAGTGAAATATAAAGTTTCTATAATAACATAAGCCCCAAAAGTATACATAAATACAGTTCATTCCATCTGTGAGACCTACTATTTGTAATTGTCCAATTATATAGAGCTGGTATCTACTATTTGTGTGTGTGTGTGTGTGTGGTGCTGGGGATTGAACCTGGGGTCATGTGCCTGTGAGGCGCACATTCTATCAACTATACCCAGAGCTATACCCCTGGCCCTGGCATCTACTTTAAATGGGAACTTTGCCTGCGAATGTCAGTTTATTTCTAGTAGAAAATGTGGCAACTGGACCCATGTTCTTTTATAACAACTAATTTCAGGAAGGAATATCAGGCTAATTTAAGGGTTTATTAATGTCTTCTAAATTACATAATTTTACTTTGAGGAAAAACTATAATTTCTTTTTAACAAAAGTTTAGATGATTATGTTTCAGTATTTTAAATAAATTATCAACTATATTCACAGTAATGAAAATCATGAATATAATAATGGTTTAGAGGTTTGTCTTCATTAAAATGACAAACAACTGGTAGCTATGAATAAATGTCAATGAGCTTGAATTTCTGTAAATTTTCTTGGGTTAACACATTTAACTCTCCTGATGTTTTTAAAGTGACATATATCCATTTTCACATTAAGAAATCAGTAAATTTTTAAATGAATATTCTCTGCTCCACAAGTTACTTATTATGTAACTTTAGGATTCAATCACTTAAACTAGTGATAATACTCTGAATGTGGGATATATTTATATGTATGTGCATCTGCAAAAACATTAATAGATTCTTTGCATAATGTTTATATTTCTATATATTACACATTTAAGTACCATATATGTCCATTCATAAGCTTTAATCCATTTATCCACCTATTTGAATATTTACTATACATCTACCATGAGCCAGACCCTGTGTTCATTCTGAGTAAATCATGGTTCCTGCTCTCAAAAAGGTAGATGGTTAAATAAACAAGGGCAATAAGTGAGTTATGAACAATATAACAATTGACTGTGTACATACAACAAATCAAGTTTTACCTTAAAACTACAACCATACAAAAAGAGGTTTAACATGACAGGTTTATTTTTCTTGCTCTCCCAAATCAAAGCCACTGAAAAAGTGTGTGGAGTCTGTCCACATATGTACAGTTATTCTGAGACTGCCTACAAAGCAAAAGAAAAAATAATTTTATGTTACAATCCACCTTACTCATACACATATTAATAAATGCTTTGCCTAGGTATGAGTGCCATTTTTGATTAAAAATTCTCAGTCATGATCAAAACTAACAATCTAACCTTAAAGTTTCTTTTTCCTCCCCTTTTCAAGGTCATTAAACTGTTCCTGAAGCCTGAAAGTCACACTGTCTCTTCACTGTTTGTTCAGCTGATCACAAATCAGAGGTAATGACATTTACATTGCTAATAAACTTTGTTCCTGTTAACTCTTGTTTTGGTATAGTTTCTTCTACCTGGGAAAAGCTCATTTGACCTCCTATAGGAAAGTTTAACTAGAACGAATTCTCTGGCTAAGAATATTCCTTTATTTGTAAATCCACAAACACACACTCAAATCAAACTAGAAATTTATGAAATTTCCTAATTATCTCTTCCATATGAGAACCAGAACTGATGTGCAAAACAAATTAAAATATGTTGTTAATTTTCCCTGATGTTCACATTAAATTACCTAATAAATTTGGTTGTATTTGAAAAGTACCTCCTAGTCATTATGGTTTACATAGGCTACATGACAATGACCTCTTATGTTATGTAGAAACAGACTAATAGAAAAATATGTATTTTGATGGATATCAAATCCTAGCTAGAGTGGAGACAATTGAAAATATTAATTTGGCTGTTCCGTATACTCAATTTCAACCAGTGACATACTTGTCTATTTCTTTAATATTTCTTTGATCATAATTATTAACCTATATTGACTATTACAGGCTTACTGGTCTGAGGTGAAAAGTGAGAATTCCAAACTCAGTTTCTTTTATTAATGAGAACCAAATGACCTCAAACCAAAGCCAGATTAAAAAAAAAAAAAAATTCCCCTGGCTTATTTAAAGTCTAACTGGTAGCAGTTTATAAAATGTCTGCTAATTATTTCCTGCTTTATTGTATTTGTTTGGCCAGGTATAAATAAAAATATGCCTAAATAAACATATAAATAAATAAATATACACAAAAGAATGATGAGGTGATAAGACACATATGTCCGGGTTGGAGTTGTGGTTCAGTGGTAAAGCACTCACCTAGCACGTGCAAGGCCTTGGGTTCAGTCCTTAGCACCGCATAAAAATAAATAAATAACAATATTGTGTCCAACTACAACTAAAAAATAAGTATTAAAAAGATGCATATATCTGAATAAAATCTATATTATGAATTTTATAAAACTTTTAAAATAGTAAAGTGTATCAAGATCAATACACAGTTTATGTAATTTGAACAGTGCTAAAAGTCCAATAAAATATATAAATTTGGTTTAAAGAGATAATTCAATAAACAGTATTTGATATGTGCTTAAAAATAATAATCAATAATTTTGAACAATTTTCTATGTGGCAGGGGCTTTGCTGAGTGATTTCTATGCTTTCTGTACTTTAATTTTCATTAGAACCCAATGAGATGGACTCTATTATTTCCTGTCATAGAGAAGACTGAGGAATTTTAGTGACCTAAGTAAATTGCCCACTTATTGTTAAGAAGTGACAGATCCAAACTTTTGTGACTTCAGAGTCAAATTCCAGCTCATATTTGGCCCAATGTGGCTTAGAAATTTGAGGGTCTAGAATGGAGTCTCAATGTCCAATCAATTACTGGCCCTAAGACTTCAGGGAAATCACTAAACTTCTCCAAAAGTCAATTTTCTAACATATAAAATAGAGACAGTAAAATATCACAATCATTCTTATGAAGTTATCCTGAGTATTGAAGAGACAATGCAAGAAACTATAGAGTACTCTACAAATACAATTTCATTTCATTGTGATATCTGAACATTTTATAATTTTCAGGATATTCTGTGGAGTCAAACAATGATATTAAACCAGAGATCTCAGAGAAAGTGCTTGGGAAGTCACTGGAGTAATATTCTCTTCCACTATAGAAAATTTTAGGGAGGTTGCCAAAGATGGCACAGGGCAAGTATTAGAAAAAACCTTCACCCTTTGTGGATGTAACGACAAATGAAAAGAAGACCAGTATTATGGACTAAATTTCTGTGCCCTCCCCAATCACATATTGAAGCCCTAACTCAATATAATTATATTTGGAGATAAGACACCTGCAAAGGTAATAAATGTTAAATGAAGTTACAGGTTGGGGCTCGTCCAACAGGGCTCGTACCCTTATAAGAAGAGGAAGAGACAGCAGAACACATACACACACTCTCTCCCTCTGTCTCTGTCTCTGTCTCTGTCTCTCTCTCTCTCTCTCTCACACACACACACACACACACACACACACACACACACACACAAACATAGTGAGAAGGGAGTCATCTGCAATTGAGAAAGAGAACTCACCAGAAACTTAATCTTGGACTTTTAACTCTCACTTAAACTTAATTTTTTAGTCTCTAGATATGTACGAAATAAACTGCTGTTAAGCAAGGCTATGGTATTTTGTTATGGCAGTCCAAGCAGATTAATATCACCAGTATCATGTTTACCCCTCATGTTGCCAATGTCACCCAAAGAACAAGACCAACTGAGCCTTGTCCAGCTGCCAGGAGGGTAGCACTATGTTCTGATAAATCACATGAGGAGCTGACAACCTGGGGTTGTGGCCCATAGAATGTAAGAATGTCCTAGGCAAGGTTAGCATGAATGGGGCTCAGTATAAACTACTTCACCTGGAACAAAACTGTCCAAGTTCAGCAGGTTACTGTAAATATCCTCAGGAAAACAATCATATCAAACCAAGAACAATGAAAATACATCAACAAAGGTGCAGTGTTAATCTGTAAGTATGTCATTTCTAAAAGCTTAAAATTGAACCCAGGCAAAGAGTAGATAGAATAATTTTGGTTCATAAAATTACAACTGAGCAAAGAAAAGAATTTCTGCATTAGAAATAAGTAACTTTGTATCTTTCCTTTTTCACAAAGCATGGTATCTATTGGCATTTACTGAGCTAGAAGGGAAAGGAACAGAAAAGTTGTTACATATAAAAACAGGTATGCCATAAGAAGTTCTTTTTGTAGTTTATTTTCCTTAGGATGAATATAAATTACATTTCTTAGGAGTAATGTTCTAATTGACAAGAAGATAAGATTAAGTTTTCAAATGTAAACATATCTTCCTAGAAAGGTCTATCCCAAATTCTTGAGTACTCCAAAAATCATAGTTGGCAAAATGTTTCTACTTACCTTCTCTTTTCACACTAATTATCTCCCACACGATTTAAAAAGAACATTTGGTGAGCATTTTTTTTTTTTCTGTTTGAGGCACTATTCCAGGTACTTACAGCAGGACCCGCTACTTGCCTCAACAATCTCCATGATACTACCAGTATGAACTTGGCAATTTACTTCCTGGTTTAAAGAAAAAACAAACAAACAAACAAAAAAACCCAGCTTCCTTTGCAGTTATCTAGTAAGTACCACATGATTAGGTTCTGGCCAATGAGATGTGAGTGGAAGTAATTAACTTCTGGGTCATACCCTTAGAAGGAAATGAATACTTCCTCCAGATTTCCTGTTTCCTGTGGCCTGGGGAGTGGAAGTGGTAGTGAGCTGAACCAGCAAAAAAGGAACACAGACCAGAAGTGCCTGTGTGTGCCCTGGGATGGTGTAGTTTGGGCTCCCAATACACTACCACACCATTCCTGAATTACCAGGTGAGACACACAAGCCTTACTTGAGACCCACTACAGTCTTTAGTTGTTGTTACAGTGAGTGAGCTCATTAAAAGAAGATTTTACATCTGCCTTACGAGGTACTACCAGTTTTACTAAGGAATTTGGTCCTAGAGAAATTAAAGAACATTCTCATAATCGAATAGATGGTGGTGAGGATGGGATTTTAATCGAGTGCCTTTTCCATTATATCATTTTTATACTGATAGAAAATAACTAATTTATAAGAAATTAAATTGTGTATTTTTCTAATCCCTGATCTATTAATCTTGTAGGATTATGAAAAGGCTTCTGTTTCCTTGGATTAGAATCTGGGTAACAAACCCTTCTTTTTCTAATAAAGAATCTGGTAGTCACTTACTGATGCCTCTGAGACTCTGTCTCATAAAATGTTCCATCAGGAAAAATTATGGAGAAAAAGTATGTTGGACTGTGAAACAAATGGCTATTGGGGATGCTTTAACAATTTATAGAATTCACTGAAAAAATCACAATAACTCAGAAACAGACCTGAGGGATTTTTTGGTGCATTTTTTCTCCTGTTGTTAATCTTAAGTTCTCTTTTAGGCCCTGGACAAATAGCAGGGAACAGAGTAGACAAAGTCCTTGTACACTGGAGATGATACTCAAATGCCTATGTTGTAGATAATACTGTACATAAATTAATGTAAGGTTATGATGTGGGTCTAAAATTTTATTTTCAAAATTAAAAATGAAATAATTTGGAATAATAATTTTAAATTTTTAGAAAAATGTAAAGTTAATACAGAGTTCTTATATTCTCTTTACCTTTTAATGTTAACATGTTACCATGAGACATTTGTCAATGTTAAGAAACAAATTTTTTTTTTTAAATTGACAAATAAAAGTCGTATATAAAGTATTTCCCTTGCTTTGTCCCCAGGGGAAATAATAATAACAATTTAAGACTTTCAGTTGGTGCTTGAAACTGCACATGGTACTAAAGTCATTAATTTAGTGCCATTTTCATCTCAACTAAGCACTTATCATGCATTGTGGCTGTAACTTTCATAGTTTGAGATTGCAGTTTGAGGTGCAATAGCCTAGTACAAATTTCTTTTTCCTTTACAATTTCACGTAAAGAAGATCCATTTTTACTGTAGATCGTAGCAATCTCAGCATATGAATTTTTTCTTCCCTTATTAATTCAAGAACTTTCACCTTTTCACTTAAGGGAAGCACTTTACAGCTTTTCTTTGGCATATCTTAATTGTCTGTACTTATACTTTTGCACTTGGGCCCATTAAGTGAAATAAGGATTACTTGAACAGAAGCAGTTAAATATCAAGAATAGATCTGACAGACAAGGTGGCTACTGAGTGACTTAACATGTGAGTAATCTATGCATATGCAATGTGGAAATGTTGGACAAAGGGATAATTCACATCTTGGTTGGGATGGAGTAGATGGCATGAGACTTCATCATGTTGCTCAAAATTGTGTGCAATTTAAAACTTATGAATTGCTTGCTTATTTCTGGAATTTTTCATTTAATACTTTCAGACTGTGATCATAACTAAAAATGAGAGACTATGAAAAGCAAATTATTTTGAAATATGCACACATTGTGGGAAAGCATAGTAAAAAAGAAAACAATTGGTTCATTTCTAATAGCTAAATTCCAGAGTTCCTTCAGATTCTACTAGCTGTTTTCATAAATGTCCTTTCTCTATCTAGCATTTACTCTTCATGCTTCCCTAGTATCTTCTAGACTGGTAGTTTCTCAGTTCTTTTTTTTTTTTTCCTATGACCTTGAAAAATTTGAGCAGTACTGCCATGTATTTTGTAAATATCCCTCAATCTAGGTTTTTTAGTGTTTTTCTCAGGATTAGATTGGAGTTATGGGGTTTTTTAAGGATAGCAGAGAGGTAAAGTGTTCCTTTTATAATATGATACTAAAAAGATAGATGATACCAAAATGATTAATCACTGGTGATATTAACCCAGGTTTCTTTTATTGGAGAATGAGATTTAGAAACCCAGATCTGGGCATTGTGTATGCTCATTGCTACTGAAATATCAATGTTTCCTGGCCCTACCAGGAGTAGTGCGATTTTTAAAAAATTTAATAATTTGTGGGCATCAAAACTGATGAGCATCATTTCTGTAAGATTGCATTAAAATGTAACCAGTTTATTTGGGGATACACACATACACACATACTTAGAGATAGTCAAATAATGTTAGCTTTTGAATAGTAAAATGAATTATTTAAATGTTACAATATTCCTGTCCTTTGTATTCTAATATACTAGGTCTTAGTTAATTTACACAGGAACACACTAACTACAGAAGAAATGCTTTTTTTGGAAGTGCCTTAAAAGAAACGAAGGGCTTGATACAGTGGCACATGTCTGTAATCCTAGCAACTCAGGAGGCTGAAGCAGGAGGATCACAAATTCAAAGCTAGCCTCAGCAGTTTAGTGAGGGTCTAAATAACTTAGCAAGACCCTGTTTCAAAATCTAAAAAAAACAGGGGTGGGGAGGCTGGGGATGTGGTTCAGTGGTTAAGTGCCTCTGGATTCAATCCCTGGTATCAAAAATAAATAAATAAAAATAAAAAAGAAAGCATCACCTTCCTCACCATGTCCTTCAGTGTGCTGCTTGGCACATAGAAGTGGTGACAGGCAACTTTGTGGGACCGCGGTTTAGGGATGGTAATGTGTCAAGGTAAAAAGAGCCTGGATTCCTTAATGACTTTGTAGGTCTGTCAAATAAACCCTGTACTGTAAAACTCCTGACTTGTTTTATGTGGGAAAAAAGTCAACTATTGCTTAATCCCTTATTATCAGGGTTCTGTTTTGAGGTCAAATGAAATACCTAACTAAAGGAGGTAGTTTGGAGATGAGGCAGAGCAAAAAAAAAAAAAAAAAAAATACTGAGAAACTACTATATATCAACTACTCTATATACTTCAATTCATATAATTATCAAAACAACACTGTGTATATGTGAGAGAATTAAAGATTTATTAAGCTGAGATTCTTGCTTATACTTACATGGCTAAGTATTGCAATTAAGCCAGAATTTAAATGAAACCCTGTTTTCCTATGACAGTATGCTAAAATGTCTTCCATTATTATAGATAACTCAGACCTATTTTAGTTACCAGTAATGAGGGCAAACACATAATTTTTTATTCTTCCCTCAACATGCAATACAGAAATGTATCTAAGTATACAACAAATGCATAACTAAATACATATTTAAATACACAACAAAATGGAAACATTCATTCACACTTTGACACCTCTTATTTCTGTCCATCGTCTATACCTCAAACAGTAGAAATAACTTCTGGGCTACTTCAAGAGTGAAACCTGAGGACTTATTTCTCTTAGTCCACATGTAACTATAATTTTTCTCTCTGGGCTAGACTGGGAGACCACTCCAAACCAAACTACTCATTGATTTATTGAACTTCTACTATATAATCAAGCAACATGCTATATCTCATGTATACATTGTTGAATAAAGCATAGTTCCTATTCTCCAAAAGATTATAGTATAGTAGGAGAAACCTCAGCATTAATGACTTTGGGAAATGCATAATTCTATATTGTGAGAGGCTATGCATAGTAGGCTATTTAGCAGCATACCTTGCCGTTTTCCACTAGATGCCAAGAGCATCCTAACTCCTTTTGATAAAGTATCTTCAGAAATTTTCAAGTGTCCCCTTGGAGCAAAATCATCCCCTTATCACCTATTCCTTCCTCCCACCTCATCAGAACTGTTGCAATAAATGATACTATAAATATGCAAAAGATAGGCATAAAATGACAGGGTTCTAAGGTCAGGAAAGTTTTTAGAGGAGGAACTTATCTACAGAGACCTGAAACCTCAGTAGCATTCAGCTAGATGAAGTAAATAATTGCATGTGTATATCTGTTTTATTTGAGTATCAAGAGGCCTCTGAGCATATGTAAATACTGAATTTTAATTAATATAACATATTTGTGGAATGAAAGGTGGTGTAGCATGATTGGAGTGGGGAGGTATGCATGAGGAGGAGGCATGAGAAGGTACATACATGTATCTACAAAGGAAAACAGAGGTCCAGTCACACAGCATAGGAGCTGGTGATTATAGAAGGCCAAGGTTTGGGGAGGAAGGAGTTCAGGTTTCGGACGAGTTGAACTTGAGTTTCCTGAGGGACCACTAGGTATGGATGTCCCATATAAAGTTAGATTCTCACTCTGAACCATGACTCAGGCCAGAAGAATGAATATCGCCTATGTAGAGAAGCCGTGTATGTGAAATAACCCAGGGAAAAGTACAGAGTTTGAAAGAGGAGCCAGAGATCTGACAGTGACAAATTGGACAGAGGTAAGGGAAAATCAGGGCAATACTGATGTCACAGAGGGCAAATGAGGAGAGTTTCATCAACACAGCATAAAGGTCAAGTAAGATGAGGAGTGACACACGTCCACTGGAGTTGGAAATCAGGAAGACATTGGCACATTGGCATCCTTTGCCAGAGCCACCTTGTGAATGTGTTCTGGGTGGTGGCCAGGTTACAGTGGGTTGGAGTGAATGGGATAGGATCCAGGAGAGACATTTTCAAAAACTTTGGCAGATATATTGGAATGATATAGGCAGGTCTCATGGTAGTATAAACAATAACTGTACCCAAGTAAAAACAAAAAATTAGCGTGAGTTTCAACTTTAGGAGAGTTGTGGATACTGCTTGCAGGCTGCTCTCTAAGTAGTCTGGTTATTTTTTATTAACCTCCCTCATGAAATTGGTGCATATAAGCACTGGATTGTTTTTGTTTTTCTCCTTTTCACAGTATATCACACAGTTCAGAGTGACTTTGCAGTACCTATTTATTTTGCTTATGGTATGTCTTCAGAATAAAGGACTATAATACCGGATCCATTCTGCACTAACATCATAGAGCCTTTTTTAAAACATAATCATCCCTAAAAGTTTAAAAGCAAGAATTTAAAACAATAAGCTATTTTATCAAGTTCTTAAATTATATTTCCCTTAAGTATGTTTTTAAAAGTGTTTCCTTGAATCAAAAGATATTAGTATGTAACCTAGCAGCCTTGGAAGAATTGAATCATGAGAGGTGAATGTTGCAAGGTATGCTAGATGTTTTCTTACACCTGTCCATTCAGTGAGTTTAGAGGAATTACTTCCCACACAGCTTACAGTCCTTTCCCTTCACTCCACAGTTAGTGCTGTCATCTTCATTATTTCTCTCTTCCATGTGCCTGTGCACTAGAATCCTAACAGGTCTCCTTGCCTCCATTCCTCGCCCTCACCAAGTCTCTGTCATACTAATAGGATGCTATTTCTAGAACAAATATATCAACACTTCATAAACTACTGTCATGGCTACTCATGAAACCCAGAATCTGTATGTCATATAAAGCCTTTTATATTTTCTGCTATCCCTTGCATATTTCACTTCATATTTACATTCTAGTCATATAAAGCCATATGTAGGTCCTGAGGCTTTATGCTAACTCTCTCATTAGGCTGTGTTCTTTGAACGGCTGTCCCTGTTCATCTAGAGAATTGCATTCAAGCCAAGTTCAAGCCATCTTCTCTCCCTCATATAGGACTGACGTATCCCTTTTTCTCCCTCTCCCCTCAATGTGTCTTACAAATTTCTGTAATGATCTCAAAACCACCTCTTTGCATGTATTACTTTTTACAGATATCTGTCCTATTAAAGTCTCAGCTACTTAAAAGATGGGTTGCTTTCTATATTTTTATATTTCATCAAAACATATCAGGAGCTCAGTAACTATCTGTCAGTTCACATGTGCCTGGTAAATAGCTATTGAATGAATCTAGTATAAGCCTCTGCTATTACCAATGAAGAAACAAAGTCCAGAGAAATAACTTGCCCAAGATTACCCATCTAATGGGTAGCAGATTGAGGAATAGAAGTGATTGTTGTTGCCTGTCTTTTAAACTAGGGCTCTTATCATTATACTTGGTCAATACTGTATCTATTTGAAAGGAGGACCCAGGACCCAACTCTGTAGGTTGCTGACTTATTTAAACAAAGCTTTAATATTAAATATCTAAGTAAATATTTGATGAGGAGCTATTCTGGTTGAGAGAACTAGTGGACTAGATCATTTAAAAGTAGCATATTATTTGATTTTATTCTCACCTTTATCCCTAAATCTTTACCCTCTTCTACCTGGTTGACCTTACCAGTTAGTGTTTACTTAGGTATTTTCAAAAGATTTCAAAATCTCTAAATAAATGCCAGCTGAAGGAAAAACTAATGTATTACTCCATTCTTGCTGGCAGAGAAGAAGCCTATTTAATATGGCATAAAGATAAGAATTAAAAAGAAACTCTCTTGGATTTATGTGAACAAGTTGCATTATATGAGGAGACTATATCTTTGTGTGTGTGTGTATATATATATATATATATATATATATATATGTATATAGATAGATAGATAACTAGTTTATGCTTTTCATTCATGACTACAAATAAAACAGGACACTTAACTGATGAAAATGTTTTATTCTGGGGTTTTTAATAGTTCTTAGTATATAACATTAATATGTAAAAGCCCCAAAGAGTCCATTAGAGGCTCAGTACAAAAGCTACATATTAATAATGCTGACACTATGTGAGATGAAAGCCAATTTCTGCTATTTAGGAAACATAAGCAAAAATCAACTTCCTGAAAGAGCTGAAGCTTATGAGTAAAAGAGGTTTAAAATGCACATGTCCTACAGATGGCAGAACTTAATATCACCCGAAAAATATAGGACAAAGAAAAGATTTAAAAAACCACCTCAAAGCCCAGGTTTCTTTCAAGTCTTCCACTCCAAAGAAGATCGAGAGCACTGATGAATATTTGACTTTTCTTCTAATGATAAATCTCACTTTAAAAATCTATGAAGTTGGCTGTGTGCCATGGTGCATGCGTATAATCCCAGTGGCTTTGGAGGCTGAGGATTGAGAGTTCAAAGCCAGCCTCAGCATCTTAGCAAGGCACTAAGCATCTCAGCAAGACACTGTCTCTAAATAAAACATTTAAAAAAGGGGCTGGGGATGTAGCCCAGTGGTCATGCATCCCTGGGTTAAATCCCTAGTACCAAATACACACACACACACACACACACACAATATATGAAGTAAAAGTTGCCCTATGTTTCAATTCTGTCAAAAGATAAAATGGTCCTTTATATTCCTTTAGGCATTTATGGCACTTGAATATGGAAAGACTTGTCATAGGGAGGTGAAGTGAAAACCTGAGTGCCATTTTGTTGGTGCCAGTTTCTACCTCCATTGGAAAGGTGGGTTCTTTGCAGGCCCTTCTCTCTGTACTAGCAAAATTTATGATGTACAGAAATTCTCTTCTGTTTGCACAGATTTTCATTTCAAAGATGGGAATGAAGAGGAAAGATTATTTTTCTCATCTTTATATAGAACATCCTAAAAGTCAGGACCCAGTCCTGCCATTCCTCATGCAAGCAGGGGAGTAGGAGATGGAGTTCTGTCACACATACCCACCATGATTGCTAAAATCATTTTCCAACTTAGTCTCACTCTCCTGGGAAGGAGCCCGAGGCCATGAAAACCACTCATTCATCACATGCCACACCACTGTGATCCACTGAGCAGACATCCAGGGTCAGCATAATTTGCTTGACAGCCCTGAGGTCAGCCTGCCTAGTGACTTAAGACTCTTTTCTTTTCCCTCTTCAAATGTTATTATGTACTGTCCTTTGTATACAGGGGTATTCCTGATCCCCCCCAAATCAGAGGTGGGGAATCTGAAAAGGAAAATGTGATGATACAGTAGGGCTGAACTTGAGGGGCGTACACAGAAGGAAAATGTCACAAAATGACAGTAACTCTTATAAAACCTATTGCAGAGACATCTGCACTTTAGCTTTTCACCTACTCTTGCTTGACCCCACACCTGCAATCTCTCTGGTATTTTTCACATTTTAGTTTAAAACCAATTTCTGTTATCTGTGACAATTTCATACATTGGCTGGTACTCTATACATTTATAGTGACAAAGAAACATTAAAAAATAATCATATCCATGCACTTAGGGAAGAATTAAGGAAGGCGTGCCAGCTTTAATTTTGAATTTTCTTGTTACTTGTCAGTTTGCCTCTCAGAGTTAATGCCAGGAGGGAATAAAAATCATCATTACTTGCTAGCTGCTCAATGGCATACATGAAATGAATAGGGGGCTTAATTCAAGTTTAACTGGCTCAGTTTCTCCTGTATCAGCAGAAAGCCAGGGACTGGCTGATCCAGCTCCCTGTCCACTCTTCTATCAGACACAAACCAGGTAGAGCTGCCCAGACACACACATTGCAGAGGGAAAGGAGAACCCCAAAGGCGGCTGGGAAAAGGGGGATTATTTCAGATTATTTCCTGAATGGACTCTTTGGGAAGTAGTATTAGCATTTTTTTTTTAATCCTTAGTTTTTCCTTGTCCTCTGGAGAGACTGGGAAAAATATGTCTTACTAAAGGGTCCCCAGAATTTAGAAATAATTAACCAAGACTAATTCTAACACACTAGCTCCATGATTACAAGGAAGAATGGCAATGAGATACTGTCAATTTAGTCACTGGAATACAAGCAAGTTTGTGAAACCATCCCATTTTGGTAATAAAACTGTGTCTTACAGAAGGCTGTGCAATGAGCCAATTTGAAGAGAGGATATTATTGTGATGTGAATGTTTATTGCTAGTCTGAATCTCATGTTGATCTCCTGATTTTTCTTTTGCAAGGCAAATCTAATTAAAGTCAGATATTCAATTCAGTATTCATGAAACTGTCACCAGAAGGACAACAGTTACAACGGGGAAAAAAATAATATGGTATAGTGAAAAGTATATGTTTAAAAATGTCTGGGTTAACATACCTTCTATTATATAGGGTCTGTGTATAACTCTGGAGAAGTCAGTTAACCTCTCTGATCCTCTCCTACCACATGCTTAATGGGGCATTCTTTATCTACATCAGCAGATGATGCCAGTCTTACAGAGTTACCAGGATTGAGCAGGAGGGTACATAGACCTTACAGCCAGATCACTGAACTCATGTTCCATACTTTGAGAGACTTCAGGCAAATGAAGTGAACTTCTTGTCTCAGATCACTTATTTGCAAAAAATGGATTGTTAGAGACTTGGCTTCATATCATCACATGAAACCATGGGTACATAGAGTTTAAGGCCAACGTGTGGCACTTGATACTTTTACCTGTGCCATTCTATTTAACCTGTGACTGGTATTACTCTTACTTTACCATCCAGAGTGTGGTAGGTTCAATAAACAGTGGCTTTATTTCTTCCTTTTGAATTTCCTTTGTACTCCCTTTCTGAGAAATTTACATGTTTTTAGTACATAAACATTATTTGATTCTTTCAGCTTTCTCTTTAGATAAATGCTTTACCTGACTTACATTTACTTATAATAACTGATGGCAGTGACAGTCCTAGAAAGCTAAGGTTTAATGAGACCTTAGGGATTGTTTAATTATCCACTTCCTATTACAAAGATAAAGTGTCTCAGACCCAGCCTGATTCATTCCCGCCATGTGTGTATGTATTTATGTACACAACATTCATATATATCTGAACTCTTAGAACTTTTATTTTTGTAATGATAGGAAATTCTTTTATGTTATTTTTAACTTCTTTCACTATATTTTTCCTATTTATTCCATACATATTCAAAAAGTTGCCTTGGTCCTTTCTATGTTATTCATATACTGTGTTTTCAATTTTTTAAAAAATTCAGCTTCCTAACAGTTCTTGAATAAAGAAAAATGGGATTTTTAAAATTAGAATCTGTTTTACTTTGAACAGAATATATACTTTATTAACTAAGAAAATATAGACAGAATTAAAGGGTATGGGCTATGATTCCCAAGCAGATAGTCAGAACACACTGGGAGGAAGGGTTGGCCTAATACTGCTTTCTTAGAAGACTGTGTAATAGTCATCCCTAGAAATTGCTCCTTGCATGAAACTTCAGCTTAATCTCCTATAAGCAGGGCTAATTTAAAAGCACCTTAAGATTGTTCTACCCAAATAGTGACTTCAGCACTTGCTAAGGGTGTAGGGTAGGGAGTAAAGCAACTGGTCATCACTCTCTGTTTTAGCTTTCATTTTGCTTTGCTTACATAACACTAAGCCCTAGTTCTCCTTGAGGGTTGACATAGATTCTCTTTTACCCTCCTAGATTGGTCATAATGGAATGTGTGGGTTCCTTATAACAGTTTAACTGAGGCTTGAGCAGACCCTGTTAGTGATTTATCAAGGTCAGCTATGGGCTGAATCTCATCTCCCTCTGGGGCCCATTCCATAAAGTTACTGAGACTGCAGAGTTCCTTCTGTCCAGTGACTTGAAATATCAACCAATTTTCTTTTTCACTGGTGAAACACAGGCTGAGTCTGCCCTATATGTACACGATGAGAAAATGATGCTGTAGGCAGAAACAATATCTTTTCAAAAATCATACCGATGAAACCTTGCACAACTTCTTTTATGAAGAATAAATAGTCCGAACCCCTTTAAAATAAGATGAATCTCAAGATGCAGGTTCTCTCTCTCTCCCTTTTCCTGATCTTCCTTCTTTTTTCACTTTCTTCTAGAAAACGTGATCTCTAAACAGTGATGCACTTAAGAGCCCTCTACACCCTCTTCCTCTGGTTGTTCACAAACATAATGTCTACTTGAAAAAAAATTATTTCTTTAAATAATTTAATAATTTTACCACTTTTAGTAACTCATAACTGTAGCATTGACCATGGTAACTTAAGAGTTTCAATAAAGTTGATGTCTGAAACACAAATCAATCATAGCTATCATAATTCGAGCTCTATTCTTTTTGTAGAACTCTTTCCTCTAGCAATAAGTCTGCTTCATGAAAGAACTGACAATGAAAGCAGGACATTGTGATTAACTTCATGTCATTTTACAACAGCAGAAACTTACAGCAACTTTTACCCTATAAAAAGTGCTAAGAGTGGGTAAAAGAATGCTGCTGAAGAACAGTATAGTGCAATATTTTCGGATAACAATTTTTACAGAAAGGAATACACTATTAAAAACCTCCTTTGGAATTATGTTGTTACTTCATGATCCAGATGGAGTCGTTGCATTATTTTAATTAATAACAAGGTAAAAAATATTAAATCAAAAGTGTCTTAGCTCTGTTGAAAGCTGTGTATGGAAGATTCTTGGCAATTCTAATCATCAGATACTTTATTCCTCTGTGCTTTATTTTATTGATAGACGGCACTAAAGGCTTCTCAAAAATTCCTATGAAATTCTATTAAGTATATCATAAGGGAACATTGGGAATTTTTACATAGGAAAGCTGTCTGTTACAACCTTCTTGGGGACTTTAAAACACAAGCCTTTTCAGTAAGTTTTATTTATTCACCCACTATAAAAAGGTATTGTTAGAAGGAAGACAAAGGAAATGATTTCTCTAGGATTCAATTAAATCTCCCCCAAATTTTAATATAGCTTTCAATTATGATAAAAATGAATTACTTGTTATCAATGGGAATGAAAACCTGGTTTGAGGCAAGAAACGTTTTCTTTAAATTATAATAAACACTGAAACATAACAGAAAATAGCCTTTAGAAACTGCAAGTGAAAAATAATATTAAAGTATCTGAAGAAGGCACTACTCTATTAGTTTTTATTCTGTTTGCTGAACATTTGAAATATTTTCCATTTAAATGCTTTTTCTTTATCAAAAATTATTAGCAACAATAGTATCATTGAAAACAGTTATAGTGAATATATTTGATTAAATGTCCATTTTCATTTCAGAACTATAATTTCAAATAAGGATTTCCATTGGCAATACTTTAATCATTGGCTAAAATAGCCTCTCATTTGTTATAAACCTGTAAGAATTTTGAGTAGTTCAATTTTCACACATGTAAACAAGAATTATTGCTTGAATATTTGAAAACACCCTCAAAAGAGAAATGTTCTGAAGAGTATATAGAGGCTCAAATGTCAGCATAGGCAATTCATCCTTGTGGTTAAAACAACAACTTATTTCTACCAAAATGTCAATTATCATCAACATTTTTAGAGAAAAATCCTACTCTTTTCTATACCATTCTTAACTCATCTTAGTTATGACAAGGATGACCATGTAATTTATCATCCAACCCAGAACAGTATGGAGAAGGAAAGAGAATGCTATTAATAGGCATAGACCAAGAAGGTCTCAAGCAAACTGAGCTCACTGGTCAACTTAGGTATAGCTTTCTTCCTTTATCATCTTTCTGCCATTAAGCTGAAAGTGCACACGAGTAGTCATCTACTCCAAATTATAATGTCTACTTCCAGGGAACATAAGTAATGATGGGAAGGAGTGGGAGTTGGGGGGAGGAAAATGACAGACATTTTTCTTTAAAGTTTGAAAAAGAAGGCAGAAAGGAAGAGAAGACCTAAATAAATAAATAAATAAATAAATAAATAAATAAATAAAAAATAAGACTATAGCAGAGAACAAAGTTTAAAATAAATAATCACACCACTTGCCTTACTTCTTGCTTTGAACTGGCTTTTTGCTTTCCATTTAGCCTTTGGCCTACTAGTAGAGATTAGTAGTTTGTTTAGATTAGTCATTTGTTATTATTATTAAGCAGCTCTAACTTCAATTTAATTTGGCAGCCACACAAATTTAAACAAACAATAGAATGAGAAGTAGGCAATTCCATCAGGTTTCATTAATGAACCAATACTCAAAGCTATTTCAAAGGGTCCAGTGCTCTCAAATGGCAGTTATGCTATTTTAGTCACTGTCAACTCATCATCATACATTTTTAATAATACCTACTTTTTTGCGTATGTTACAGCAGGGAAGAGAGTATTCACCACTACTGATTTCTAGTCTTCTTTGTGACAACCTATATCTAAGCCCCAATGTTCTGGGTGTAAGTCACAGAAAATAATACCCTAACATCTGACTTAGGCCAGCAAATGGCATTTGGCCTAAGGTTGACTCAGTTACTAAAACTGCCAGCACTGCTGTAAGCCCATTGTAAGCTGATGTTATTTTTGACATTAGTATTTTTAAAGCTAGTTCAGATAAAGAGGAGGCTCAAGGCCAAAAAATGCTTGTAAGTAAGATTCATTTCAGGACAACAATATGTTACACAAACCATGATACTAAGCCATTGTTTTAGGTGACATAGGCAAACTCTTGATATAAATTAGAAATGAATAGAAGACCTTGCAGATCTATGACAGTATGTTGAAGCAAATTTTACAAAAGCATAAAATAAGTGCCAATGAAAACTAAAAATCTAATTTTATTTTTAATTTTAATCAGTCAATAAAGAACATATTGAACAAAATGAAAACTATCATTAAAATATCTTAATACAATCTGAAATTAGGAATACTAAAAAAAAAATTATCCTTTATATATCTGAGTTTTTTATTACTACCTCCCAAACAGAGAATTTGGCTTTACTGCATGAAGCGTCTTTCCTAGGCTTTCTTCATTTAAATCACTAGGGTCTCCACTGGGGATACCTTGGGTTGTTCAACAACTATGCCAACCTTCTAATATTTCTTCCTGAAAAGCTTAAAAACTACACTTCCTGTATGTTCCTATTGCTTAGGTTCTTGGTATGATTTAGGTTACACCAATTAGAAATGCTAAATTAGGTCCCAATGGGGCCCTAAGACCCAGTTGTGATATGGTGTTTTACAGCAGAGGTGTAGAGAGGTGATGCTTCCCAATGATGGAGCCAGTATCTCCATCAGTAGCTTAGTTCTGTAACAGAGCTTCAAGAAACTCAAGATAAAGGTTATTTATTTGGTTTTCAGTCATTCCAAATATTCTGTAAGTTGTTTAATAAATATTCTAAATAGTCTCCTTCTTCTTGAATTAGCTAACATGGATTTGTTCTTTGAATCTTGACTAATGCAGTACCTCTTAAAATAGTAATAAAAATTATAAGTTTCCTGCTGGGCGTGGTGGTGCATGCCTGTAATCCTAGCTGCTTGAGAGGCTGAGGCAAGAGGATCACAGATTCAAAGCTAGCCTCAGCAATTTAGCCAGGGCCTGAGCAACTTAGTGAGACCCTGTCTCTAACTAAAAATATATAAAAGGACTCAGGATTTGGCTCAGTGGTTAAAGGTACCTGGGTTCAATACCTGATGTCAAAAAACAAAACAAAATACAACAACTAGTTTTCTTATTTAAAAAATAAAAGAAAAATGAAAAAGTAATGAGCATAAATTTCTTCTAAGAGAGCATTTGGTCTTCCCACTTTGGCCTATTATTAATATTTCTCCAATATTTTAGCCACTCCCTCTCCTACCTCTCCATACCTTCTTTTGTTATTCTTTAAGAAAATAAAAATGATCAAGTTGGTGTGTTCCAGAATGTTGACTTGGCTTTTTTCATAACCCCATCCCTACCTTGGATATTTAAAAATCTTGACATAGGTCACACCATTTCCTTCCATTTGAAGACTTAATTATATTTGGATGTGATGAAAGCTAGAGTGGGCAAACAAAATTTTCCCTAAGGATCTTTTCTTTAGAGTGGTATACTGCAGATTCAGGTTGATATCTAGTAGAGTAAATAACTCCATGAATGATATTAATGGTTACATAAGAAAGCTAAGAGAGATTTCACAGTGCTCTATGTATAGCTATTACTCTGAAGAGACTTGAAACCTACTTGTCTAGGTGTAAACTGAAATAAGTTTGAAGTAGAAAATAATAGGAAAGTCCCCTGGGTCTATGAATATATGTATTTATAACTTCATGGAAACCATAAAAAACATAGCATTTAAAAAATCATGTTCAGAGCAAGCATTTTGTGAACAGTTTAGGAGTGACGTACATAAAAATCTCAAGGACTTACTTTGTTCTCGCATATAAAATGTATAAATAAATTCTTTAGCATCTTTTAGTAAATCTAGATATTAATATCTGTATCATATTATTGAATAACAAATTACCAATAAACTTAGTGGCTTAGAACCACACCCATTTATTATCTCATAGTTCTATAAGTCAGAAGCCTGAGTAGACTTGATTGGATTCTCTGTTCAAGGTCTCACCAGTCCCAAATCAAGGTGGTGAAGAAGCTGAACTCTTATCCAGAGGCTCTCAGTTCTGTCCTCTGTACTTAAGATCTGTCTTCTAAGTCCTCCTTCCTTTTCTATGTTTGACTGAAACCCAGTGGTTTTATTATCCCTCTTCCTGCAAGTAGAGTTTTGGTGTGTCAGCCCTTCACTGGACTCTCCCTGTTTCTTCCAGTCTAAGCTGGCAGTGTTCCTGCTGGTATAATTTTCTCAAGAATTTCATGGGTCTCTTATGAAGGGCTCAGTGATGCTCCCTATTAGTCAAACCATGTCCAATGAATCTTTTTGAGATAACTCTTTCTCCATCTTTGGCTTCTCTTAGATATTAAAGGGCAGCATTCTTGAGTCATCACAGAAGTCCTCTAATTTAACTAACAAGATCTATAAAGTACAACCTTCATCTCTTATGTCCAACCACTCTAATGTTTTGATTTTTCAAAAGTTTCAGCAAAGTGTTATGCAGCCAAACCCTTGGCTTCCTTTTCTTTTTCTTTCCATGCCATATTTTTAGAATCAGTCTCTTAATTTGCATCTTTTGTTCTCTGAATAGGCAGAGATTTTTCCAAATCATAAGTCCAACTTCCTTTTTGTTTAACAGTTAACCTGAATTTATCTCTCCTCTCACATTTTACTCTAAGCAGTAAAATAAACAGGTGACATTTTCAACACTTTAGTTGGAAATCTCCTTGACTAGATACCCTAGTTTGTCTTTCACAAGTTCTATTTTCCACATAACTGGAGGAGACAATTCCACAAAGTTTTGCCACTACATAACAAGAATCTCTGTACTTTTAGTTCCCAATAATATGTTCCTCATTTCCTACTGAGCCTGCAACAACATCTTTAATGTCTGTATTTCTATTAGGAGTCTGAGCTTCTACCTACTTCCTCATTCCAGAGCCACTTTTATATGTTAACTTTTGTTATGGCAGTACCCACTTTTAAGCAGGTAATCTAGACAGAAAGGTCCTATTTCTGTGAGTTGTTATAACAGCCATAAGTTTGGTTTTTATATTTCTGTGGTGGGTTTAGTGTGCCATCTTAAAGAGTTTCAGCAACATTAATACAGTTCAATAGTAGCCCAAGTTTATGATGTATATATTGTTTGACTATTTTTACAGATTAAATGTACTGCATTAGCACAAAAATTTGGGTATAGGCATAGCTTAATATGATGTCAAAGACTGTAAATGCAAACCCTATCTGTTTCCTTCACAGTTACCTCCCAAAAGTCAGCAGCCTCACTCTTGAATTCCTCTCCATCAGACTTCCATGTTTCTTCTGTCCATTTTTTTCTGTATCGCCCTGAGATTCTCACACAGTTTACATACAGGTATCTTTATGTAAATCATCCATGAGTCCTTTTGTACAAGCTATATCCTAATATCCTCTTATTTTACATTTTAATGTGGATAGGAGATTTTCATGAGATAGATATGAAGTATATGTTATATTCATGTCTTACAGACAGAAAAATTAAAAAAAGATTGGTAAGTATTATTGCTCCAAAGGCCTTTCCTTTCTTGATTTGAATTTTAAGTTCTCAGCTGAGGTTTCCCAAAACAAAAATTCACCACACACACACACATCACTTTTATTGTTCCAAAGGCCTTTCCCCCTTCTTTCATAAGTTCTATTTTCCACATAACTGGAGGAGACAATTCCACAAAGTTTTGCCACTACATAACAAGATCTCTATACTTTTAGTTCCCAATTGTAAGTTCTCAGTTGAAGTTTCCCAAGACAAAAATTCACCACACATATCAGTTTTCAGCCTTTTGGCTAAGGTCAAGTGAAATTTACCACACACAAAACTTACTGCAAAGATTAGTTCAACTTCTTCCAATGTGAAGAAGTAGAAGTCATCTTCACTAGAGCTCAAGATCTGAAAATGTCAGTCGAAAGAAATAATCTTGAAAAAAATTCCAAGTTAGCAAAAAGAAAGTCTTACAATACAGTTGCTATGGTAACTGCAGTGTACCCTGTTGCAAACTAGTAGATGGTTAGTAAAGTGAATCTGAATTAGATTCTTTAGGATAAAGACATATTCAATAAATACAAAGTTTAGAGAATTCAGAAATAATATGTCAGTTTTAAAATCCTTTCAGGAAGATATTTTAAATATATGGCCAAATTTAAAATCCATTAAAATGGGCTCAGTTTTTTGACCTGCCTATGACTCCTCAAATTCCTCCTTTGCAGCTTTGTCTGGAGAGCTTTAGCTCATGAACTCTGTCATCTGCATCCTGCTCCACTGTATTGAGAGATACCTACTGGGGTGGGGTATGGATGAAAGTTTTCCATGATTAATACTAATAGTTGTTATATTATGGAGGTCACCACAGAATTTTCCTTGTTCTGTTTTTTCTTCATCATGGTATGTCCTAAAGGACTTAAGTATCCAAAACAAGTTAGGGACTTTTTCAACGGTTAAATCATTCGATTGTAATTGAATATGTCAAAGATGAAGTTTATTTATAATGCATATAATCTACAATATTCTGATATGTGTGTGTGTTTAAATTTTTTTGTAGTTGTAGATGGACTGAATGTCTTTATTTTATTTGTTAATTTTTATGTGGTACTGAGGATCGAACCCAGTGCCTCACGCATGCTAGGCAAGCACTTTGCCACTGGGCTACAGCCCCAGCCCTGGTGTGTGTGTTTTTAAAGATGACCTATACATATATATTGGGGGTAGAATGTTCACATGCTGCCTTAAAAGCATGAATTACCTATTATATATTTTCATAGCCCTGAATTTGGATAATAAAATGTAAAAATTATACATTGTGTTGTTTTGACCTATATATATATTGTGTAATATTTAAACCAAGTTAAACATGGTTATCAAACATTAATCATTAGTTTATGGTGAAAACTTTCAATATACTTTTTTCTAGTTCTTTGAAATGTACAGCACATTATTGTTATCAATAGTCATCCTCCCTTGCACACTAGTCATCCTTCCTTGCAACACCACACCATAACTTCTTGCTCCTAACTTGTATTCATTCTTAGTAAATAATTAAATATTTAATACATAGTAGAACACTCTGCTGTAAGCCAAAGATCTATATATTATATGGTTTAGATGTTTACAATGCAAAAAGAAAATGATCCCTAAGAATACATTTATTGTGAAGAATTCTAAAATATGTGAGGAATCACAGTCTAATTCAATATAAGAAAGTACATTATTTGACATAAGGTAGAAAATAAATGAAAAAAGAATATTTGAATGATTATATTATTAAACATTGTGTGTGTGTGTGTGTGTGAGAGAGAGAGAGAGAGAGAGAGAGAGAGAGAGAGAGAGAGAGAGAATGGATAACACCTCTGCAGAAATGAATAAGTAGACTTTTGTGAGTAGCAGATGGTGTGTGAATTTTTCAACAGACTGCCTCACTGTTTGTTATGCTTATATTGCCTACAGAATCTTTTGAGTGATATAATTACTAGGACAGTTGTTTGTTGTTCAAGCAATACCCACTTTTTGGATTTAGAAATTAAATTTCAGGAAAACTAATGGACTTGCTCAAACCAGTGCTGTTTGAGTTTCTGAATCAGATCAAAATTAAATTCTTCTGATCCCAAAAGCTATGAGTTTATACAAATTAGCACTTTCATAACTTACTATCAAGTTCATGTAGATGGAAAATACTTTCATGAAAATTAGTGGAAACAAGGTGAGAATTCCTGATAAACTGATGCTATTATATCAAAGAAAGAACAGCTGAATATTTTGTTTCAATCAATTGCCACAGTTTCTCTAATTCATGGCTGAATTAATGGGAGAAACTCTGTAATTTTCCTTATTTAAGATATCCCCCAAATCGGGAGGTAGCGTGGCCGAGTGGTCTAAGATTTCCCCAAAATAACTTAAAAATAGGAATATATTTTATAGTTTTATGTACAAGGATTTCCCCCTAAATTTTTTGTCTATTTAAATAACTCCATTAAAGAAGAGTTTATATTATTTAAATGTTATAGTATTACATGTCATTCAGTGTTTCTCACAAACAGTATTCTGAATTATGAAAGTATACCCTAGGCATTTTTAAGTCACAAAATCAGTAACGACTAGATCAAATAAAGGTTTGCATAAATGAGAATTAGGATTATCAGGCAGTCTTCTTGACATTCAAATACCATTCTATAAGACTGGTCATAGCCAAGTTTGATGACTGTGGTTCTGAGCTGCCCTGTCCAGGTGGATTCCTCGTGGAGCATGGTCTGCATTGGCCACTTTGAATATGCCACGATGGTTGTGGAAACAAGGGAGGCATCAGGAACTGGGTCTACCAACCATTGTCCCTATGTGTTGGTCTTTTAGTAAATTCAAGTGAACACAATTCTAAATGGAATCTGAATCTTCATTTTGGCCAATCTTATAGCCCAGACCAGTTTTAGTGACCTGGCTCACTGCAGGGTCAATGACAATCACATAATGAATGTCTACAACCATAAGGGTAACACAATAACAGATCTAATCTGAATGCTAAAAATGGGCTCAACAAAGAAACTAACTCCAGAGCATTGTGAATGAAAGATACCACTTAACAATGTGAAGTTTCCTTAAAATATCACTTTAATATGCAATTCAAGAAGGAGGTTTAGTATATTGACTAAAAAGCTACAAATGTAAATTGGATGCTAACAATAATGTGAATTACTTTTGCAGGCAACTCAACCAGAAGAGGGCTAACAATGTTCTAATTAGAGTATTGCTTAGTTTCTTAAAGTAGATCATGAAATGAGAAAATATTTGAGTATGTAAGTCTGATAAGTTAGTATGTGTCACTTTTTCTATCCTTCTGAGTCAAGTAATTTATCTCTCAAGTCTCTGCACAAATAGACTCATTACTGTAATTGTCTATTATTGCTTCTGAGGGCACAGCCATTCAAGTTGATTAACAAAGGTAAACTGTCCTGCTTGTTTTCTATGATGCTGCTTGTTTACATATAAGTCTTAGCTGCTACATTGTGGACTCATTGACGGCAAGAACCAATCCTGTATTATTTATTTTTCTCCCTTCATTACAGAAACCAGCATATGGTGGGTACATAACAAAAGTTCCGGAATCACATCACTCTAGTAGAAAGACCCACATTCCATTTAGGAAAAACATTTCCAGCTCCCAGTTTGCTACATAATAGCGGCATTTAGACTCCCAATGGAGAAGGAAATGGTGAAGTGCAACTGAGTTTCTCAAAAGTTTTATGAATATATGTGGCTAGAAAAAAAGGCAAGGTGAAAGTGACATTATAAACACATTGGCTTTTTCATTCTTGGATGAATGAAGGCATATAACCCACTTGGGTATCTCAGTCAGCATCATTTTCTTGAATATAAAAGACAAAAGTGCATATTCTTACAAACCTTTGAAATGCATTAGAGACCCTGAGTATATTTCCTTAGCAACATGTAGGAGCTACATTTAGTTTTGGGATGCTGCCAGCTCATTTGATAGCTTTATGCTTAGGGAGGAGGACTAAGGGTTTGGGACTGATAAAGCAAGAATAAGACATTTTGAAGTTCACTAAGCAAATTCTGAAAATATCTCAAAGCAATAATAAAATATTCATTTATGTAAACATTTCTTGATATTATCTAGGATTGTCACTTTTATGCCTTATAAAACTGGAATCCAGGAGTAAAATAAATGTATGTAATATAGTTTTTTACTTTTAACATAATAGCAATTAGTATATAAAAATTTTAAATCAAAGTATGGGAATAGTCTTGAAGTTTTGTGTTGCTGATTCCCCTACCCTTCCCTCTCTCTGTATATATATGTACTGGGGATTGAACCCAGGGGCACTTTACCTCTGAGCTACATTTTCAACTATTTTTATTTTTTGAGACATGGTCTTGCTAAGTTGCTGAGGGTCTTGCTGAGTTGCCCAGGTTGGCCTTAAATTTGCAATAATCATGCCTCAGCCTCCTGCATCACTAGGATTAATGTGTATACCATAGCACTTGGCGCGCTCTATATTTTTAAGAGCTCTAGTAATACGTACATAATAGCACCTGACATTAAAAAACTGTCTTATATCGTGCCCAAATAATTTGAGGACTCCTCCACTCCCATGTCACTTTCACCACTTGAACCTGAGACAAATTATGATAATATGTATATTTCTGTTACTTCAAATTTCGTATTTATTGCAATACACTCATTACAAATATTCCCAGGGGTCAAGAGATACAAGGTCCATTAAAAGAGCCAACAGAGCTGACAATACTTTTAATTAAAATGTCATAATCCAAAGAAGAAGTTTGTTTTTAAACATCTTCCCCCTCCAAGTATGCCATTAGTATGGACTGGGTATTAAAATTTCTTGCTTCTCCTTTTTCAGCTATGATCTGCTGGATCACTTTGTATGATAAACTCTGAAAAGTCAATAAGGAAGAGATTTCAGGGGCAGGGTCAAATGATTCTAGTTTTACTTAGTGACTAACTTACAGTTCTCACTACATTGATGAGAGACATACATGAGGTCTATAGAATCAGATGAAATACAATGTCTTCTTGCATTAGGAGATTCTACAAGAAAGAAGGACTAAAAGAATATTATGGTATATGAGATTTTCAATGATATTTATGTAGTACTCAGGACTTTCCAGCAAAAAATGTGCAGTTAAGACCAGTCTATTTTTATAAGCTGATTTTAAGACACTGGACAATTATAGCTTACAAGTCTCAAAATACAATAAACATGTCTCCCCTCTCCCCTTTTTTCTTTTGACAGTGCTAGGAATGGAAACCAGGGCCTTATACCTGCTAAGCAAGTGTTCTAATGTTTTTTTTAAATAATGTTACAATGATTATAAATATTCTACTAAGTAAATCACCTAAGAGAACTAAACTGGAATTGCATATTTTAACATGACAGTATGTTTCTCTATTAGCCCAACTAGTCATAAATGACTTGATATTTTTTGACTTCTACAATGGTAATTATCCCATAATTTTTCAAGAAGAAAACATCTTGTATATTGTCAACAAATGAGAGTCTGGGAAACCAGAATGATTTTCCAGTGGAGGAGCATTATTTTTTCAAAATTAAAGTTATCATAATTCAAATGTTATACTGGAGAACAAAATCCTGACATTATAACATAAATTGTGTATTTGGAAAGTTTATGCATTGCCACAGGTGTGTCTTAATAACTCAATAATCATTAAACAAATTTATTTTGGTATTTATTTTTCATTGTTGAATGGAATTTAAAAAGTTCTTTATGTGCAAAAATGCTAGAAGTCTCCTTCAATATTGTAAAGATCAATGTGATGCCATGGGTATTTTCAGTCCAATTTGAAATTAAACAATGTGGTTCTTAGCATTTAATTTTCTTCCTCATGGATTTGGATTGCTCTAAAATTGATCGAATTTTAACTGACAGTGTTTCCAGGACAGAAAAGAGGAAAAGGACATTGATGCTGAATAAAGACAAATGTGGATTCAGGTCTGGTTCTGTGCTTGTTGATGTGGGTTACATCAGACATCTCAGCCTCTGTAAACCACGATTTCCTCACCTACAAAGTGAGCATAAGACTATTGCCCACCTTTAAAGGGCTTGTACTGAGGATTAAATGAGACAGCATGGCAAAGCCTTCAACATAAGACTTGACAGAGCATACACACTTTGTATTAACCCCAGTTAATGTATATACTAAGTTCCCAGGCAGCCCAAATTATTAATTTGGTTGTGATGGTGTTTGTTTCAGAGTACAAGCATTAGTAAAGATTATTTTTTTAAATAGAGTTTCCATGTTCTAATGTTTCAAAAGAAATTCTTTTCCATTCTAATAACTAAGGCAGTGGCTTAGGATCTTAAAACAACTACTGTTATGTTTTTCACTGTTTCATGGTAAAGTCATACATATCATGATCATACTGTATAATTTTAGGACACTTTATAGTACTCGGAGTGCTAGTTCATATATTTCATGTAACTGCAGCGATAACTCTATGATGTCAGTCTAGTAAATAGTATCTCCAATTGACCCTTTATAAAGGCAGGTTGATTACCTGACAAACTTCACAGGGCTAGTCACTGACAGAACTCTGACTAGATGCAGTTCTTAGCCAGGTACTTCCTCCACACCACCTCTCTTCCAAACTACAACAATTCTGTTTTTTATAGATATAGAGAATCAAACTATGCTACATTATTCACCAATATTTCTCCTGTCATAGTTAATTTATTGGAAGTTAAATGTAAATCTCCATTCAGAAATGCTTCTGTGGCAATTTGTGACCAGTTTTAAAGCTGAGTCAATTCAGAACACTTTCATTGAAAGACTTCTCTGAGGATTGGCATTGCACTTGACCCCATGGGATATATCAAAGCAAACTCACAGAAACTCTGCTCTCAATAAGTTTAAAAGCCAACTGGAAAAATTGCCAAGAGACAAAAAATATACCTAAAATAGAGAAGAGCCAATAAAAAAGATGTTAACGTTTTTAAAAAGTGGATTCCTAAAAAAGGGCCAATGATGATTAGGTAAAGGAACAATTTCAAAAAGGGCTGGAACTGAAAAGAAATAATGATTAAAAATAGTTTTGTTCCAATGAAAGAATCATCCTATTTTTAGAATTTTGAAGTTCACAGACAGGAGAGAAACTGTAGTTAGAATCCACAACATCCACCAACCTTTTCTGCAAGATAAAAATATTTATGTTGGTAATCTTTATTGGATTCTGTGTATCATATATATTCAAATGCAAATAACATGTCACTTGGTCTCAATATCCAGAGGGTTTTTTCTCAAAATAAATATTTTTGCATAGTGTAAATCTATAAAAACTGTATTACAGAACTTACACAGATTTTAATTTGTTGCAAAGTAAAACAGCAAGACAGTTTTTGAGCAGACTTTTTTGTCTGCTTATAGATACTATCCCTGTCAAAGTGTTTTTGGTGGGGAGTGTCTGAAACTCTATTTCCAAAGAGCATTATAACATTTAAAATTGTAAAATGTCTCTGTGCCTACACATACCTTTTAACTCAATCCAAAAACATTTTATATTCGGTAGCACAAGAGAATAGTATTTTATTTTCAAGCAAGGTACATAACTGTGGAGTAATTGTGGAGTAATTTGTTTTCCACATTGCATATTTTAAGAAGTACTCATATGTTATTTTGTTTCTGGCTCCATATCCACTGGTATAACGTATCCTGTATTTTTACATAATAGTCTCACTATCCCCATTTCAAGGATTTTGAATGCCTAATAGAAGCATGTTTAAAATATACACATACAATATGATTTTTTAAATTAACAGCAATATGCTTTGGAATATTAAATATTAATAACAGATTTTTATAGATATTTTAATTTTATCACATGCCATTTCTCTTACTACTCTTAAGCTTAATAAAAAATTTTATGTTTCAGTGATTTATTTTCTGATTAAAATTGGGCATCAAACAGACTGCTTTCTGTGCTACCTTATCTGTCATTATACTCCTTTATAAACCAACCCAAATCATCTTGAAACTTGAAAAGTCATTTTCTAAATATAAAAACTGAAATTATAGTAGAATCACCAATTGTCTATAAGTAGTTTTTTTAAAAAATTAAATAGTTGTGGGATAATCAGTTATGATTGGGGCCTAAGCGCATCATTCATGTTGGGTCGTCAAAGTGGATACTGGAATTCACTGCTTATCAGATAGGGTGACAGCAGGTACCAGTGCTTGAAGTATGTGTAGTGACCAGGCACCTACATGAATAGTTATACTTGGGATTTGTTTCACCTACATGAATAGTTATACTTGGGATTTGTTTCACCTACATGAATAGTTATACTTTGGGATTCACTTCAGTATGAAAAGTGAATGGTCAGGAATTATGTCTTAAAGATGCATTTATTTTCATAAATTATCAAATGAGCTTAATAATTACAGGGAAGCCAAATGGCCATTACTAATTCATGTCCTTAAGTACGGTATTCTCAAGTGAATTAATTGGTTTTAAGTTATCAAACATTAATGGTATTAGAAGCTTAGGACTTTTAGGTAGGTCCTAAAGGCAGCAGACACAATGAGAAAGTCAACTTCCCTTTATTTTCCACAGAGATTTTATCCTGAGGCCTATGAAAGAGGTTATGTTCTCTTATGAAGAGAACATTAATATCCAGGTGAAGAGGATTTTTCAGAATACCAAGGAATTCTGAAATGCTTTATAAACCACCTTTGGAAAATAAGGTTACACTACTATGTAAATCTGAATAAAAATTATAATTATTTTAGTAATGATATAAGAAGTACATATAGAGTAACTGTTTCTACATTTGTAGAAATAAACTAGCCATATCTGTTAACATTTATACAAAGTTCTTTTTTACATGTTGATCAACTAATGGAAAACACTGCTGTTAGTTGTAGGATATATAGATTGAGACTAGAATTTCAAGTAGAATTTGAAAAGGACCCTCTTTGTTCAGAGAAAAACACATAAAAAAGGTTAAGAGTGCCCTGTGACATGAGCTCTTTAAATGGTGTCTAGAATTTAGAGCTGACCAACACCACACACTGACATTGTTAAAGGCCCATCTCATTACTGGAGGGTGGTATCATAGTAGTTTCTGTGTTTGATCAGCTCAAAGAAATCATGGACATTCTTGAAATGCTTCAGTAGACATTTGTCAGCACAGTATTACCTTCAGAAATCACAGCTTCTGCTTTCTGACCTTCACATATTTCTCTCGTTTGCTCTGAAAAAAAGGTGTTTGCTCCTTTATTGCAGTTTCATGCTTTCTGAAGACTTCATACTGAGCAAAAGTTGGATGATCCAAATGAGAATGTCTCACAGTGGTAGCACTCAAGGAGGGTACACATCTGGGAGAGTAGGTGCTATGGTTTCACCTGAGTCTTGGTTCTGCCTCACTCTAGGATTTGTGGTTTCTTCTTTGATATTTCTCAACATTTTCTTATCTAGACTTCCTGACCCAGATTATTTGGTTACAGCTGGACCTCATTTCTGACATGTCCAAGAATGAGGATGTCAGCACAGGAGTCAGGGAATACTAGCGAACATTGAAGACTGCAGAAACTTCCAGTTGTGACAATTTCTAATTTAACATTCACATTCCTATGGTGAATTTTACCTTTTCTGGAAGAAGGTTTTCTGTGTTTCTGCTGACAAACAGCCCATTTCTGTTCACTTCTATTCATTTCTCTGGATGGAACTTTCCACACATATTATCTTGAGACACAAACTTTGTAAGTTTTCAGAAACTCTTAATTGCTTCCTTCTTTTTCTCTTTCTTGGTTTGCACCCACCTCTACACTTTCAGACTTAGATACTGTAAGCCAGAAGAAAAGAGGTAGCACCTCCTAGTGATGTGAAACTCCGTCATCAGAAAGTAGGAATCAGGAGGCAACAAGGTATGGATCTTCTAAACTGTCTGCAGAGAAAGTTCCACATATTGGACAGACCCACCTGCTGAATGCACTGCTGTCATTCAGACTCATTCCTTTCCAGACACATTTTGAAGTCATAGCCAACAAGGTATCTCATTGGTCTACAGCTTTCCTTGTCTTACCTATACTCTCAAATAAAAACAGCATTTCAGTCTTTGCTTCAGGCTCTGTTTTCTAGAGAAGAGATTCTCATAAAATAAAATGCAGGTTCTGTCTCAGGACATCTGAGATGAAGCCTAAGACTGTCCTTTCTAAGTTAGGCCTTTCTCCTGGTTCTTCATGTAACAAGGTTCTAGAAAACCAAAACTAAGACAGACCTCATCATTACTCAATGTAAGTTCCTTGAGGGTCAAGACACTGTATTTACATATGTGTATATGTGCATGCACATTTTTTATTGTTCTACTCACTGAATCTATAGTATATTTTTGAGTGTAGGAAGTGTTCAATAGATATCTGACTAAATAGTAAATAAATGAATTTTCCTAGATGACTTCAGCAGTTTCTAGGCATAATGAAAATTACTGATTTTAAAATTAAAAATTTTAGGGAGAATTGCATTGTCTGGAGGTGGGCCTTTTGTGTTTTTGGTGATTGACAGGTAAAGGTGGAATGCCTAATATAGTTACACATTAATATTACCCCAGAATCTAGGCATTAAAGTCAAAAGCCAATAAAAAAGTAAGAGATTTATTTTAGAATTTTCTTGCTGGTTTTGAAGTACTGATGAACAGTAGTGAGGTATCTAGTTCAGGAAAGCTGATGCTGGGATTCCAAAGGTCAATCCTACTTTTAAAAGCTTGCTTGTCTTCTGACAGGTGTCAGAGAGCAAAGAAAGGTGTGCTTAAGATCCATTACATTGGTAGCATCTCATGTTTACTCACCCAGAACTTCACTTTTCATACAATATCTTTTATTATAGAGGGTAAATGGCAGTAGTCTGCTGAATTTTAAAATAGTGTATCATGTATAATTCATAAAAATTGCCAGTAGCATCAACATCCTCTTCTGGAATTTGTCCTACTTAAGAAATGTCACACATTAGACTTGTGTGATAGGTGTTAAGCCTGTTACTAGTTGTAACTGACCTTATCCCACTGCCCCTTCCACTGCTACCAACAACCATCTGGACACTTAAGACTTACAACAACAATGTCAATAGCTATTCTTTTCTCTTACGCTTTAATTGTCATAGAGACATGGAAACAACTGAATAGAGTTTTCATATATGGAGTTCCTGACAAAGGAATGATACTAACTGTGGTACTATATGCCACTGCATTTGTTTCTAAATGATTTTGTAAAGGTCAGGCTCTCACAATTGAATTTTAAGGAGTTATTTCCAAAGACCACAAGATAAATATCTTTCTACCAGGAACTCTCATTTGGAAGGACTTTTTATTATAGTGGTTCTTGTGGTTGGTGTGCCAGGAGCACCAGCAGCACCTGAAAACTTGTTAAAAATGCAAATTCTTGGGCTCCATCCCAGCCCTGATGAATCAGAGACTCTGTCAACTGTTTTAACAAATCTAGGTGATTCCAATGAATGCTAAAGTTTGAAAACCACTTCTCTGTAGAAAGAAAGTTGCTGGGGCTGGGATTGTGGCTCAGTGGCAGAGTGTCTACCTCACACATGTGAAGGACTAGGTTCAATCCTCAGCACAATATAAAAATAAATAAACAAAATAAAGATATTGTGTCCATCTATAACGAAAAAAATATTTTTTAAAAAGTACCAATAGAATCCAGATATAAATGGAATTCAGGATATTCTGCATAGAAATATTTTAAAACATGGCATATGTCAGTGTTTTAGAACTAGGCTTGATCTATTTCACTACAGAAGAGGTACTTATTAAAATATACCAGCCTTGACTCCACCCAGACCCAGTGAATCAGTGTCTGGGCAGGAGCTGATTGCATGTTATAGGACATTCTAGACAGATTTGAGGCACCAAGCACAAGAACATATAATAGTGTTTGAGAACATCAGCAATCTCTGGGTAATGGGTCCAAGAGTGACCTTTATTTTCTACATACTTTTAAAATATTCTTAATTGGATACAATGATCATATATTACATGTATAATCAGAAAAGAACAAGGGGATTATTTTAAATGATGGTAGCATATAGAATAATTAATATCAAGTCATCATAGAGACCTAAGAGCTTGAGGGATTTCTTTTGTTTATAGCTGAAAAGTAAATAGCTGAGATTTTGGAGTAATACTGTCTGAGCTCCAATCCTAGTGACTGAGTGATGATCTATGTAACTTTCCTCCTAGGAATCTCAGTTTCTCTATCTCTTAATCAGAGATGGTAATAATAGTGTATATTTCACAGGGTTGTTGTGAGAATCAAATGAGAATACTTATAACAGTACTTAGTGCATGGCAATTCAAAATGTTAGCTACTAATAATACAAAGGTATCTGTTTTATGGTTATACATGACAATATGTTTTATGGCAAGTCTTAGTTCAATCTTCTGTAAAGGTCATATATTGATCAATTGATCAATTTTTACTCTAATACTTAAACTAGCAATGATTAAGTGGTCTATGTCTTCTTTCTTCATGGGGAGTAACTTTCTGCCTCATCTCTGACTGCAGTTCCTCTCATCTTCCTTTTGTCCATTGCCATGACTCTCACTCTCCTTTTGTCAAAAAGCCACCTTTCAGCTTATCTTATATTTAGTGATCAAGGTCTTTCTTTCTCTTTCTACTTGTCCCCATTAGTGTGGTGTGCCATCTTTATTTGACTCCCAGATTTCTCTGTGCACTTAATGAATGTTTGCTAACATATTGCTATATTTTTACAAACTATATTTTTGTTTTGGACATCATTAATAATTAGGTTTCTGAAGCTCTGGAAAATAACTACACTTCTGGATATCAAGTTAAGAATTGGTTTAAAGAACATTATCCCTGGATCTGAGTATCCAGGGCAGGGAGTGGTACTGAGCTGCATGCACCCCAGCTGGGAGCTCCTGCAGCTAGTATCTACAGACCAGAGCCCAGCTAAAGTTTCCCTTACCCTAAAGGGACATCAGTATGTGTTGAAGGCCTAGCATCACCTGATTATTTTTTCTCTTAGACTTACTCAGAGCATTATAAAGTATTGAGAAAAAGAAGTTTAGGGGAGAAATTCATGCACTTTCTATTTTCTAGAACACTTTTACATTGGAAAAAAAATCTGAAGGCAGTGCTTTTAAGAATACAGTACACGTTTCCTTCTGTATTCAAGCACTGTACGAGGTATTGCATTTAGAGAATCACCTGGAGGGCTTGTTAAACACAGGTTTCTGGGGTCCACTTCAGAGTTTCTGATTCAGTAGGTCCAAGAAAATTGGCATTTTAAAAATAAATTCACAGGTGGTATGGAGTCCACTAGTTCAGGGACCTCACTTTGAGAACTACTTGATATAATGTGGATATGAAATGTCCTCCAACACTCAAACATTAAAAGCTTTGTTCCCTGCTTGTTGCATATTACTCACATCTATCAATTCAGCCTGAGAAAGGGATCATCCTATACTCAGTCTATTTCAGAACCTCATCAAAAATAATTAAATAAATAAATAAATCATAACCCTTATATTATTGAGATTGACTATCAGTTTAACAATGGTTATTATTTTAGCAGCAAGATTTAAAATTTAGTTCTATCAATGCCAACCTCTATATTTTGGTATATCTATTTCATGTCTTTCATATTCAATATATATGTTTCATTTCCTCTTTAAGTTTTTGTACTTATAATTTCCCCTGCCTTGACTATTGCTTCACTCCTTGTCTATCCATGTCTATAACTTCTTTCAAAACATAGTTTCCCATGATTCAATTCCTCTAAAATGTTTAGAAATTTTGATTTACACAAATGATTCATTGGTTTTGTTTTCTAGGGGATAAATACAGTTAATTGTCCCTATATTAAATTTTCTCCTGTTTTCTAATAAATCCTGGCTGACTGATCTTATTTTTCATTTTGCTATCTTCCTCTAACCATAGCTCTCCTCCCATAAAAGCAGAAGATTATGAAGAGGATCAGAACTAATGATAGTATCTCCTATCAGTTCCTGAGTTTCTCCACATGTTATGCACAGGGTAGGGGTAAACAGATTATTTATGATTGGGAGACCAAGAGGAATCAGGAAAGCAGCAGACTTTTCAAACTTTCCCTCTAAGTGAAAAATCCCACACTCCCAGTGATAGCAATGACTAGGTGCTCTGAAATTTCTTGGCTCCAGAGGTCCCCAGATCCTAAACTGTTCATCTTTCTCTTTCACTTGGACACAATCACTGTGTTCAGGAAGACAGCACAGCCAGAAGTGTGATGGCTTTTGTTTTGCTTCAATTTCTGCTTCAATGTTTGGAGAATAGAATGCAGCTACTATGAAACAACACCTGGTCTGTTTACTACAACAACAATGTTATAAAACATGACTTTAAAAAAAAAAAAGAACTGGATGACTGGGCCCCTGGACAAAACTCAAGCACAAATTATCACCTCACACTCATAATAACCATGGTAATTTGAGCATAGAATAGATGCCAAATGATTTGGGCCAGCCGGGTTATATTCTCCTGCTGTGCGGATGAACATTTCAGGTGCATCTTAATGTTGTATTGCTGTGAATATCAAAAGCACAGCAAGAGTCCCTAAAAGCTGGCAATAACCAATAAACTCAGGACTCACAGACTTCCAGGAAAAATATATATATTCAGCATTTGTTTTACTAAGATAATCTATCATTTATTCTATCCGATTATTGGTTTGTACATTTTTATTACATTCTTTATTGACCTTTTTTAAAATTTTATGTTCAACATATATATCTAGTATCTCTTGCAGAAGCTGGATAACCAAGTCCTGCTCTATTCCTGCCTGCCCTATCCTCCCCAAACCCCAAATCTTACTCAGCCAAAAACCTCAGTGAGGATCAGGAAGCACAAACTTCAGGGCCCCACAGAGCAGAGGCAAGAAAGAAGCAATGATTCCTTGTATTAGAATATACCTTATTGATTTTTGCAAAGTAATCACTCAAAAATTAACTCTAAATATTAAGTCACTAGTATAAGTCTCATATTTATCAATTATCATTCACTTGAAGAGCCATCTTATAAATGAGCTAGTGAACAGGCATCTTCCAATTCTTAACATTCTGACCTAGTTTCTTAAAGGTCACTCTCTCTAAACTAGAAAGTTTATGTATCAGAATATATAGAAAATAAATGGAAGTTCCATCACTTTAAAAATTACCATTAAAACATTCATTCAATATAAAGTGAGTATTGTAGCATATAAAAAGACCCAGAAAGATATGGGGATGGAATTCTAGTTCTGTCATTCATTAGTTATGTGACCTAGGCAAGTCTTTCAACCTCTTTGAATGCCAATTTTTGATTTTATAAAATTGGTGATGAGTATATTAAATATATATTAAATATAAAATACAGAAACTGTGAGGGTTTGATTTGACAAGGTCAAAAACACACCTTTTCTCTTTTTGCCTGAACCTGTTGACAAGGTTAGGCAGAGGTAACTCCTCTGCTTTTGCTCTAATCAACTTTCTGTTCTTTGTCTTATAGTGATTAGCTAAGACTAGAACTTCTTTTACTCCAGAAACTAGCTAGACAGAAACATTTCCATCCAGATGACTGAGATTTCCCTGATTGTGAAATCTCAACTGTGCATCCCCTCACCTAAAACTCTGTTCACTCCTCCCTGTAAAAGTCCAAGACAATACCACTTTACAGAGACACTCTTATCTTAAGATCTGGGCTGCACTCCCTATTTCAATAGCCTAAATAAAATTTACCTTTTTTCTGATTTTTGTCTTTGACAATATCAAAAACATAAAAGTACTTGACAGTCATCAATAATTAACATTTTATTACAGACTTTCTATGAATAGTACTCTGAATATAACTCATAGTGGGCATAAATATGAGAAAAATGTGTTTTCTGCATTGGTGTCTTCTGAATCTAGTTGCAGTTACATATATTCATGACCTTAATATCTTAATTTTGTAAGGTTTTCCTGACTTCCATGATGATAAGCTAATTTTGGAAGATCACTAAACAATATGAATTAATTCACAAACCACTTTAATGTGGACTTTATAGTCATATATTCATAAGAACTAAAATGTTCAGCTTTGGTATGTATACTAATTCTTTATGACTTAGTTAAGATGGCTCTGTCTCCATGAAGTTTTTCTAATTTTTTCAGTAAGAAATAATATCTGTTCTCTGTGCTCTAGCTTGGGTGAAAAATAACTATGCATTGAAAAATCTGATAAAATTGCACAGTAAATAAATACATACTTGGTAACTTTTGGAGAGGTTATTATCCCAACCCTGACTATCTTAGTATACAATGTATAAATAAGACAGACTATAGTATAGGGCTTTAGAAATTTCACTTACTCCACCAAGTCAGAATCAGGAAACAGTATGGTATGATTGTGATGCAAAATTTTTCTTTCAACAGTAGGTTATCAATGGAATGCCAGTAAGTGTTAACAGATGACTCTTGGGGGAGAGGGAGTCATGATTTATAGTACTGCTGATATCTGTGGTGTAAATATTCCCACCACGACTGATTTTAAGCTACCAACATGTTACTTGCTGTAAATTTGAGAAGTAGTGCACACAAATCTCTCCTCCAAACTGGTGAGAGATGGTTTCATCACATCACAAGATGGTTATCTTTCTCTTTGCCTTCCTTCTGATGAATAGGATGATGTTATAGTAGGTCTAAGGGGAAGGGAAGACAAGAAACAGGGATTCACAGGAGGTTTTGTTCCCTAGTGTGCCCTCTGGGAATAATAGACCATCTCCAAGTTGCATTGTGCAACCTGCAACTTGGAAACAAAATGAAAACATATTGTCATTTTTTGGGTCCATGATGAAAATTTTTGGAACACTTGCAACACAATAAATGGTGCATTCACTTTGCCTACATGATGCAAGTTTAGTGTCCTTGAATCTGGCAGGAAATCTAAAATTATAGTTATGTGTCACTTAATAATGGGGATATGTTCTGAGAAATGCGTCATTAGGCAATTTTGTTGTATAAACACCACAGAATGTACTTACACAAACCTCGATGGCATAGGTCAGTCACTTAACATGGCCCCTTGGTACAATTAAGAGATGCAGTAAAACAATGTGGGAGACTGCTAATATTCTGGTTTATAGTAAATAGTTTAAAAAATAAGAAGAAATGAGCACTCTAATACAATGATTAAAAAGCATAGTATAGTAAACACATAAACAAGTAAATGGCCATTAATTATCAAGTATTATGTATTATACATAATTGTATGTGCTATAATTTTATATAACCGGCAGTGCAGAAGGGTTATTTATACCAACATCCCACAGACGTTAGTGATTTTATATACTACAATGTTATATGATAGCTATAGCACTAAGAGATAAGAATTTTTCAGCTCCATTGTTATCTTATGGGATCAATATATGTTTATATCTGTCTGTTGATCACAATGTCATGATGCAGCATGTTTGTACATGGGAAAAGACAGAAGCTACTGATTTATTAGGATTTTTAGTTCTTCTGCAGTGTACTAAGCTATACTTTTCTCAGCTCATTAGTTGAGCTTATTACAAATTTATTTTCTTTTTTTCTCCTAATTCCAAATATACTGAAATAAAAAGAAATATTAGCACAGTTTGAGAACTTACACAAATTAGCAAAGGCTCAAGCATCCATGGCTAGGAACAAATTGGATCTCAAGACATGCAACTATTAATAAAAATTTAACAGCCCAGCCCTGGAACTTGTTCAGGGTTGTCACCATCAGAAGTATCATCACCCTGACATCTTTAGCCTGGCTTGGGCTGGTGTAAACAATAAGCCCATGGAGTTTCCTGGGTTTATTTTTAAGAATAATGGACACCAAATCAGCTTTGTGCAGCACATTTGCTATCTGTGGTGTTTAATGACACTGGAAAATCCCTAAAGAAAGCTTCTTGGAATAACTTAGAGAGGTACCAAAGTTAAAAATAAGACTTATTTTCTAAGTTTAGACTCAAATGACTTGAGAAGACATCCTCCCAGGAATGCTTATAGAAATTATTTTGGTTCCAACTATGTACTTTGGAACCTAGGAGGAGTTATTTAGGTTCTCATTCTACATGTTCAGAATCTTGAGTCATTTTAAGGTACATTTATAAGAGAGAATTTTTAATGGAATAATCTTTCCATATCCCCACTTGTACAATTGCCACACCAGAGTAGTCTGGTATTGTTCCCTATATCTAGCAATGCAGAAAGAAGATTGGACCTCACTGCAAAGGAGTAGCAGCTGTAGAAATGACAAGGGTGGTTGGCAGCACATCTGTGAAAATAGGGACATGCTGACCCCAGAGCAGTGCATGTTCTACTATCATTATCAAGGCTTTCCTGGAAGCCCTCGCAGGGCATACATGTGGGATAATCCTAAATATTAGATTTATAGCTCCAAAATAATCCAAGACCTCAAAATTATATGAATACTTGAAGTATTAACAGACATCTCTCTCACCACCATCCTACTCTTTGGATGCCTAGAATTTAAACCTTTTATCTCTCTGAAGAATTCTGCCCTCATGAGTTTTGGTAGGAGGCAAAGTCCATTTCTCTGAATAAGAGCCCATGATATCACTCTTTAGCATTGTTTGAGGCCAGATAGGAACACAGGACTTAGGCTCAGTCAATCACACATATCTTGTCTCTCTTCCCAGGCCCTCATGCCCTAAATCTTGATTTCAAAAGACAGAAAGAAAGCAAAGCCTTTTTGGAGAAAGCTGCATTAGCAGCAGCTGCAGGCTAGGGATCAGAATTGCTTACCAGTGACGGTCAGTGTTTGGTGGCACCAGAAGCAGCTCTGCTTTGGGCAGATGAATTAATGGACTATAGGATGTTTCCAGCTTCCTTGCTTTCCCATGCATCATCCAATGTCCTCAACCTGCTTCTGCAGGCTTCCTGGTGTGTGTGTGTGTGTGTGTGTGTGTGTGTGTGTGTGTGTGTGTTTAATTTTGGTACTGGGGATAGAATCCAGGGGCACTTTACGCCTAAGTTATCTCCCTAGCATCCTCCTCCCCTTTTAAATTATCCTCTATTTGGAGACAGGGTCTCACCAGGTTCCTGAACTTGTGATACTCTTGCCTCAGCATACCAAGTCACTGGGATTACAAGCATGTGCCACTACACCTGGTGATTGTGTGAGCTCTCTAATGCCTTTTCAACAAACGTCTTTACTATTGTAAACATCTAGTCAGTTTCTTGGCTAGCAGCTAAACTCTGATTATTACACAAATAAATTAGTCTAATAATTTAGTGTAATGTAATCCTTGAAAGGTTGCAAGACTCAAAAATATTAGACAAATAATTTATGCTTCCTTCTAAATGGGCTTATATCTGCAACCATAGTTTTGAAATAACATGGCAGCCTGGTATTGTTTCTATGCTTTCTTGAAGATCTCATCTTACATTCTTTACCATGCAGTTTTGTTAAAAATTTGGTTGATATAGGTGGTACTTGGGAATGATTATTTGAACAATTTCCCCTAAATGTTTAAAGTGATATCTTTGGAGCAGGCAAAATATTATCTTTTTGGACCCAAATATTCTGTATTTATTTGCTGCATTTTATAGTAAATCCTTCTGCAGTTATGAAGGAAAAGTAACAGAGGAATTAAATCCATTGCCCCAGTTTCTTCTGGAGTGTTTGTATAGGCATTGTCCAGTCTAGACACTCATTGTCTCCCACATGAAACTTCATGCCTTTTTGTTGTGTATACAAGAAAAATTTTTGCTTTCCCCGAGGGTCTCTTTTTTTCTTTAATAATAAGAATCATGTAACTGATATATCTTCCTTTCTTTTGTCTACTGGGAAGTTCAGATGCAAGAATGAGTTTCAAAGAGAGAGCTGTGGAAGAAGTGGTGGTTTGATTATATTTTTCATCTGGCCCTACTTATTTATGATATATAAGTGTGTGTACATATATGTGCAAATGTACATATTTATATATGTATATTATGGTTCTTTTTAAAACTTTTTTGGTTGTAGATGGATACAATACCTTTATTTTACGTATCTATAAGTGCTGAGGATCAAACCCAGTGCCTCACACATGCTAGGCAAGTGCTTTACCATGGAGCCACAACTGCAGCCCTATATTATGTTTTTTTTTTAATTATTTTCAACGAGAATTCAGCCATTATTTTCTTATTTATTCAAGCAATAAGCTGCTACAAATTATTTGTGGAAAGTAGAATGTGAATAAATATATAATTAGATGAATAAAGGTGGCTAAATAATATGTTGGGTGAACATTAGCTATTATCACTACTTATACCAATTACTTGGTACATACTAAGTATGTGTGAAGCAAGTAAGAAGGTATAACAGTCACAAGAAAAACCCCTGACATCAAAAGTTTTGAAATTTAATTGAGTAACAGGGTTGGTACATAACATAATACAATAAATATACTATTATATGTATGGAATGGACAGATGAACAGGTCATATGCTAGTATCCTTCTTGTTTAAGAAGATGAAATTTAAATAGATTGGTGGTGCTTCTCTACAACCATGTCCCTTAGGAGTATAACTCTTCTCTCCTCTACTGGGGCCAGTGAGGTCTATGCTGAAAGATTCAAAATTTCCAGCCTTCTTCCTACCTCAGATGATTTTGTTTTTTAAAAAATACATTTCAAGAAGATTTATTAATGTAAATATGATTTTATATGGACCACAAAAAGGAGAGTGGTTATTTTATTTTTGCTGAACATTGTAATGGTACCTTTTAAAGCATTAGCTTTCTAATGTGTTTTTCTTTTTTGTACCATGACTCAGAAATAAATTTTGCTTCATAACTCAGAATGCACATGTGTGCGCATTCTCACACACACACACACACACACCCTCTCACATGAAACATAAATTTCCCAAAACACTCTACCCCTCGTATGTGTGACACACATAATACTTTCTATTTTGTTCCATTTTATTTCTTAAGACATACTTACTATGACCCACTAAATTTAATTTTGAATAAGTAGCACTATTTTAAGGAAACAGGAAGGGGCAAATGTTTTAATTTTCTAAAGCGAAACTATTCTTTTAAAGATCAAAGGAGGTTAGGATGGATAATACAATATACTGCTTCTTATCTCCTGTGTATTTGCTCAGCAACCCAAAATATGCAGATTTATGATTCATGAAACTCTCTCTTAGAGGAGAAAATACATCCCCAAATTGTATTCTCAGTAGGAACACATCAACCCACATACATAAATCAAATTTCCAAAGCTTTTAGTATTAGTGTCTCCAGATTCTAAAAATGGACTTGATTTATAAGTCAGCTTCCCCCTAGCCTTAGTTATTAAAAAAGGAAAAATATATGTATGTTTATATAGCATATAATTCGGTGATTTTGAAGACTGTATTATTATTGACTAATCAGCAATGGCCTTAATCTTAGATCCTGCATAGAAAATATGAAACAAATTATTCAGGAAACAAATGGAAAAAAAACCTTTTTTCATTAACTGATACCATGGTTAATCAACCAACTTAAAGAACTTGGAAAATAAAATGCTGCTATTATTAATAAGTCTACTTAAATATAATCAAAATTGTGAATGGAAACACTTCCAATTTTCCAACATAACCGTTAGTCTTGTTCATGCCAGAAATATCTTGGCATGAATTCACTAGAAGAAGATTAAGAAAGTTATAACCTTTTTTCCATGTCAACTTAAAGTAATACTTAATTCTTACTATGATTTGCAATGCCAGTTCTCATTGGACACATAGCCCTACCTTTAACCAATACTTGTATTCTAGGTGCAATCATATCACATTAACTTCCCATCCTACCAATTAATATCTAACTAAATTAGAGCCTAGTGAGTTTCTGTCAGATTTGTGATATTGTGTCCCAAATCTGCAATTTTAACTAATTATAGAAAATCTGGGCAGGAAGCCTTTTCAAAAGATAAGCTTCATTTGCTTTTTGAAACTTTGAAACCACCCCAAACCAAGAGGTCTCTTCTATTTTAATTTGAAGAAAGGATACTAGTATGAATGATCATTCACTGTGCAATGGAATACCACAATAGAACCATATGTGTGTGATCCAATTTAATCTTTACATCTTAATGTAGTAGAAATAATTATCCCATCTACAAAGGAGAAACTAAGGCTCAGTAAAACTAAGTTGATCAAGGACAAAGAAAGAGTACATTTTGTATTTGAAATCTAACCAAAATTTAGAGTCTGACTCCAAAACTAATACTTCTCTGTTACTTCCCAGCAGTGGGATGGAGTTAGCTCTTCAGGCTCACAGAACTGGTTATACACAATCTCACATTCAGTAATGTCCCATTAATAGCTTGGAATCAGCCACAGTGGGAGTACTGACACCTTGAAAACTAGCAATCACTACAAGAAGGACTTTTTCAGAGAGCCATTTACTAGCATACCACTACTTATAAAACCTATATGTAATATTTCAGAAATGCCATGATTGAATGTTTCTCTTGATCAAGAATCTTTTTTTCATTTGTAAAAACAATAACAAAATGTGGGTATAGTTGCTCTTGGCATGTGTGTTCCACATTTATTTGCTGTATAACTTTGCCAACCATTAAACATACTGGGAATTTTCAGAGTTTTCAAGAAGTACATAGAATAATAGATCTTCATGCCTCCATTATCCATTTAATAATTACACAGTATAGCCAACCTTATGTCATATAAACTCCTCAAACACTATTTTTCCTCTTCAGCTAGATTATTTGAAAGAAAACTCAGATATCATATCATTTTATCTGTAAGTATACCAGTTTGTATTTATAAGAGATAAGCTTATTTTAAACATTATAACAAAAACTGTTATAACTCTTTAATGATAATTTTGATACCCACCCCCTTTTACCCTTACCACTTATTTGTAGAAGAAATGGAATCATTTATCCTGTAGAATGTCTTACATTTTGTACTTTATTAAGTATTACTTTCCTAATTGGTTCCTGGGGTATCATGTGACATTTTCCTCTTCTATGTTTCTTGAAAACTGATAGTTAGACCTAGAGGTGTGGTATATATCCTACTTTTTTGGCAAAGAGATATCATGAATGGGAATGTGCTTGCTACCACATCACATCAGAAGGTCACAATATCTGTTGTCTTACTTTTTTGTATTTCATGAGCTTTGGTGTTCTTAGCAAACCCATCTCTTATAAAAAGATTCTCCATCAATCTTTCCCCAGATGGTTTGAGCAATAATTGGTAATCATTTCCTATGTTAACTGTTTCCATAGGGGTTACAAACAGTGATGATTTAACACTTTCATAACCTCTGCATTTATTGGCTGGAATTCTTCTGTAGAGAAGACACTTTTCCTGTCAAGAATCTGGGTCAGGAAACATATAAGAGCCTAGAAAATACTGACAAAGAAACTGCTCTGCCAATGGTACAGAATAGAGAACACAGAAACTAACCCAAAAAATTGCAATTATCTTATATTAGACAAAGGTGCCAAAAACATGTATTGGAGAAAAGATAGCCTCTTCAACAAATGGTGCTGGGAAAACTAGAAATCCATATGCAACAAAATGAAATTAAACCCCTATCTCTCACCATGCACAAAACTCAATTCAAAATGGATCAAAGACCTAGGAATAAAACCAGAGACTCTGCGTGTAACAGAAGAAAAAGTAGGCTTTAATCTCCATCATGTGAAATTAGGCCCCAACTTCCTTAATAAGACTCCTTTGGTGCAAGAATTAAAATAAAAAAATCAATAAATAGGATGGACTCAAACTAAAAATTTTCTTCTCAGCAAAAGAAACAATCTGTGAAGTGAATAGAGAACCTACATCTTGGGAGCAAATCTTTACTCCTCACACATCAGATACAGCACTAATCACTAGGGTATATAAAGAACTCAAAAAGCTAAGCACCAAAAAAGCAAATAACCCAATCAATAAATGGGCCAGGACCTGAACAGACACTTCTCAGAAGATGATATACAATCAATCAACAAATACCTGAAAAAATGTTCATCATCACTAGCAATTACAGAAATGCAAATCTTAGATTTCATCTCACTCCAATCAGAATGGCAGATATTATGAAGACAAACGTTGCCGCAGTCTGGCTGGGCACAAAATCACGAGCCACTCAAGCAGGAACAAAGTTTATTTTTTGAAACTGCCGCCAATGTCCGGTACCGCCCGGGAAGATTTTTTCCACACACGCGCCCTCCTCTCGGACCGCCGAGAGAGCTCCTCCCCGGAACTCCCTCCTACTGTACTTCCCCAACCAATGGGAACTCTCCAGGAGTCCCGTAGCCGGCCTAGGTGAACAGCAGGAGTCCAATATCCATATGAATGCAAATCTTAACATAATCATATCATCTCAATGGCTAGCTGGCATCACCTTTCGACCAAAAATGCCATGCATCATATACTTGGCTCTTAGCAACAAACAACAATAAGTGTCGGCGAGGATGTGGGGAAAAGGTACATTCATATACTGCTGGTAGGACTACAAATTGATGCAGCCAATATGGAAAGCAATATAGAGATTTTTTGGAAAAGTGGAATGGAACCACCATTTGACCCAGCTATCCCTCTCCTTGTCTAAACCCAAAGGACCTAAAAACAGCATACTACAGGGACACAGCCATAGCAATGTTTATAGCAGCACAATTCACAATAGCTAAACTGTGGAACCAACCTAGATGCCCTTCAATATATGGATGGATTAAAAAAATGGGGCATATAAACACAATGGAAGATTACTCAGCAATAAAAGAGAATTAAAATCATGGCATTTGCAAGTAAATGGATGGAGTTAGAGAAGATAATGCTAAGTGAAGTTAGCCAATCCCAAAAAAACAAATGCTGAATATTTTCTCAGATATAAGGAGGCTGATTCATAGTGGGATAGGGAGGGGGAGTGTGGGAGGAATAGATGAACTCTAGATAGGGCAGAGGGGTGGCAGGGGAAGGGAAGGGGTATGGGGTTAGAAATGATGGTGGAATGTGATGGACATCATTATCCAAAGTATATGTACGAAGACATGAATTGGTGTGAATAAATTTTGTATACAACCAGAGATATGAAATAAGAATTGTAATGCATTCTGCTGTCATATATAAATAAAAAATTAATAAACAAATAAATATATAAAGTTGTCCACTGTTCTCAAAAAAAAGAGAAAAGAAATGAAACTATTCTGGTTGTATAAAAAAGACAAAGGAAATAATCTGAAATATAGCTTGCACAGGAAAGACAGGATACTTGTTTTCTTTCTCTTTATCCACCAGTTTTCAGAATAAGTTTATGCCTTCATAACCTACAAAGGTGATTAAGAGGGTTTTTTTGTGTGTGTGCCACCTGGTACAGTGGAACACACCTGTAATCCCAGTGGCCTGGGAGGCTGAGGCAGGAAGAACACAAGTTCAAAGCCAGCCTCAGCAACTTAGCAAGACTCTAAGAAACTTAGACCCTGTCTCAAAATAAAATATAAAATGGGTTGGTTATGTGGCTAGTGGCTAAGTGCTGCTAGGTTCAATCCCTGGTATCAAAAACTAAAAAAGAGGGTTTTTTTGTTTTTAATTTTTGGTATAAATATGTAATAATGGATTTTAATATATTTGATGTACCTCAATAAATTTCAGTCATTACTCTTCTTGATTCTTTCAAATTATTTCCTTTGTGTTTTTGATAGTAAGGAAGCTATCAAAAATTAGCTTTGTCATTATATTTCCTGAACCTGTTCTTGTAACACATTTTTTTGAGGAGCCTGATGGGAAGTGGTTCCACCCACCATTTAAACTGATTGGGCTTACTCAGGAGAGATTCTGAGCACTCACAGAATATACATGAGGTAGAGAGTACTGGCAGCCAGCATCTGAAATTTTATTTCTTAGACCAAAGGTATCAACTTATTACAATATCTCATACTGAATGCAGAATTTATAATCCTTACTCATAACCTAACTCGTTATTGGGAGCATTAAGCACATGAATGAGTGATGGTCAACAAGACTACCTTGTATGCACTCTGCATGTGTGACTGGAAACTCCAGATTTTGAGGGAACTAAAATCTAAACAACTAAGCGGAAGCCCTCTTTTACATAATAAATATATGAATATGAAATTACAAATATAAAATTGGACAAAAACATGAATATTTATCTAGGCTGAGGGAAAACATAGCAAATTATAAATTTACAAAGCTAGAAAAAATGCCACAAAAATCACAAAGTATAAATAATAACATTTTTATAAATTTACTATCTGACTACTACATTTTTTGGTTGCTTACTCTTTGATTCCCTTTTCATATGATAATGATTTCCTGATATCACTATAGAGACATCAGAAAGATAATTTGGTCTTTCCTCTAGTTTGGTTGATGAGCCTTTCCTTTAACTTTTGATAGCTGGAATGCATAAAAACATATAAAGTTGGAATGTAACTTAACATATAAACATGGTTTGTGTTTTTATTCTATAATATTTTTAAAGTACTAGAAAAATCTTATAAAACCTTTAATGTGTGTTTTCCATCAAAAAGGGGAAAATGTATGATGTATTTATAAATATATAGAACAATATACTATCTAAGTACATTTTTGACAGGTAAGAACTGCATTCTGTGTATGGATTAATCACAACTATATCATCCAGTTGTACATTTACATGTCTGGTGACTGAAAGAATTTTCCATGGAAAAACTTCTGGTTCTGTACATTTCAATCATCATTTCTTCTCTAATGATTATGTACTCCCAGAGTTGGGGAATGTAGGACATATTAGTAGCAACACACAGCTTCTGGCCTTGCTGAGTGAGTCAACTGAGTATATGGTAGGACTTAGAAACCATTCATTCTCTGGGATGACTAGAAATAGCTTATTTATACAGAGAAGTGATTGTAGACTCATGTATATAGTATTAAACTCTTGAGTAAATGTATCTCCAACCTGTGTTCTCTTTTGCACAAAGATATCTCTAAAACCATCCAACATAAGAAAAATTGAGAGGAAAGGGAAGTTGTAGAAGAAGAAAATAGCATTCTTAATCAATTGTGATTAGAATGTCTTATTGTAGAGCATATTATAAAACCATATGGCCATATGACCACATATGGCCATTCACCAGCTGTAAATCAAAAGATTTTAACCTTTCTATATTCAGAAGCTTTTTGGGGTTCCTTGGACATTTATAGTGTTATCCTTTAACTCTGGCATCATCCTCAGGGGACCTCAGTGCACACATATAGAAACCAGTGCTCTCCATGACTATTACAGAGTCTTCATCAAACCCTCCACAAGAATGCAAACACGTCAGAATTTTGCTCTCTCTTGTAAACAACTCATATGGTAAAATCAATATTTATATGAGCCAAGTGTGGGGGTGCACATCTGTAATCCCAACTACTTGGGAAGCTAAAGCAGAAGGATCACAGGTTTGAGGACAGCCCCTGAAACTCTGAGAGGCCCTGTCTCAAACTAAAAAATAAGAATGAATGGAGATGATGGAGATGTGATAGAGTACCCCTGGGTTCAATCCCTACTACTACTAGTAGTACTATTACTATTCTCTTTCTCTTATTTTCTCTCTCTCTCTCTCTCTCTCTCTCTCTCTCACACACACACACGTTTATATGAATCTACAATTCATAAGAAACTTGTGGACTTAAAGTACAGAATATCTATATAGATATATCCTGTCACTCTTGGTTGTAATCTAAGAGAACTTCAAGTAAAAACATACAGAAGTCATTAACAGGGTCTGGGGGTGCTGCTCAGAGGCAGATGCTTGCCAGGAGGAGAAGGGGAAGGAGCATGGAGAAGGGGAGGGGAAAAGGGAAGAAAAAATAGCAAATAATTTCCAGCTATTACACTCACTAGTATGAGTAGGGACAATATACTTGCTTTGGTTCTATGCTGCGTCTGTCAAGTCTGGGAGTTGCCGGCAAGTGTTTCAGGAAAATTTCCAGAGCTATTATTAGATATAATACAGACTTTCCTACCTAGTTTTTAGCCATGAGATCTCTGGCAGATGCCTCAGTGATTACAGCAGTAATCATGCTTGGTATCCTGGCACAGACAGTCTGCCTCAGGATCAGCAGCAACAACTGACTGGGATTTTGTGGGAGGAATTTTTATTTTTATTTTTCTGATACTTCAAAAGAAGGACAAGGCCATTCCCAATGCTAGAACTCCTAGCTAAGCCATTACTTTTCCTTACATGTTATTAAAAGGAGAGAGAAAGAGAAATCAAACCCCAAACCCACAACAAAAGCCCCAACTTGACAAGAAAAAAGGACTTTAAGTGTGGTAGGAACTCTGTATACCCGGAACATAGTTTCAAATTTAACACCACTGTCACTAAAATCACTGGTAATATTTTTTGTCATATACTATTCATTAGACATTAAGCTAAGTGCTTTGCATTAAGATTGCAGTAGCCCAACTTTACAGATGAAGAGGAAAGGACTGCAAATCTGACCTGTTTGTAACTAATAAGTGTGAGGCAGGGTGGGAACCAAGATTTGCCCTCAGGCAATCTAATTCCAGAGACAGTGTGTTAACCACTCTTCTATTATAATCATTCTTATCATAGAAATATATGAGTGAATAGATGGATATATGAATTAGCTTTATGTAATCATTTCAAATGTATATGAATATCAAAACACCACATTCTATACTGTACACATACACAATTTTTTTCAATTATACCTTAATAAAAACTGAGAAAATAAAATAATCATATTAAAATAGAAAAAAAATAGTATATCCAGAGTACACAATGATTGTAAAACATGTTGTAAGGGGAGTGGGAGAAGAAAAAGCAAGGCAAATCAACTAGCAGATGTAAAAGTAATGATAGAAATAGAAAATCAGAATTTTACTACCACATATAATAATTGATTCAGGCAACAACCATCAAGGATTTTAAAATCAATAAATTAAAAGCAGGGAATAGGATATTCACACAACACCAACATGTCACTGAACAAAAACATGTCTTTACAGTGGAGTAAAGCTTTATGTAATATGTACAATGCAGTACATATGCAGACACTGCCTTACCTTACATCACCAGTAATGGAATGTACTGATGTACTGAGAAGGGCAGAGCCTTACTTATGCAGATATGCTTAAACTGAATCTAATAATGAGGAAACAATGAAACAAATCCAAAATGAAGGACATTCTGCAAAACAACTAGCCTAGGCTTTTAAACAGTATCAGCATTGTGTGGTACAGTTGCAGCAACTGTTTAAAGGAATCTAAAGTGATATGACAACTAAACAGTGCATAATTCTGGATTGGATCTTAGATTGACAAAGGAAGAAAATTATTTAAATGACATTCCTGGGACAACTAGGGAAATAAGTTTGGACTGTGATTTACAGTAATACCCTATTAATACTATTGTATTGATACTTACTTATATTTTGCAGAGAATGTTCTGGTTCATAGGATATTCATGCTGAAGGATTTAGGAGTTAACTCCTAAATGTCTGTAATAATTCTCTATATATTTTTTGTTTCTGATACTGAGGATGGAAACCAGGAGCATTTTATTACTAAGCCATATCCCTAGCACCCTTCTCCCACTTTAAATTTTTTTTAAATTTTGAGTCAGGGATTCACTAAATTGCCAAGGCTGGCTTTGAACTTGTAATTCTCCTGCCTCAGCCTCCTGAGCTGCTACAATTACAGGTGAATGCCACCATACCCAGAGGTAATAATTTTTAAATGGCTTAGCATGATTATATATACATGTATATACATATTAATGACATATAAATGTATGAACATAAGTACAAGAAATATATATCAACATTCTGTTTACCTAAGACAACTACAAGTGTGGAAAAATTAATATTTAGTAAAGCTAAATTTTAAGGATGTATGGATGTTTCTCACATTATTCTTACAGCTTATTGAACTAGGAAAAACATTTTAAATAACATTTTAGTGGTGGCCTAGTTAGAATTGTTTTCTCTTTGTGAAAAAAAATGGTATGATAGCCATCACCTTATATCAAATGTGCTTTGAGAGCAATCAAAATAAAAAATGAGAGAGAAATTACAATCCAAGATATTTACATTCAATTTGAAAAGAATGATTAGCAAATTGCTAAATGCAGGAAATTATTGTTAGGGAGATGACAGAAGTGTAAAAATGGCCAGCTCTCTGAAACTGCTTCAAAGGAGCAGTAGAATTAACCAGTAAATTCAGGAGGTCCCATTGGATGTTATATATGCTTAATTAACTGAAGAAAAAATTGAGCTAGGAAAAACATTTTAAATAATATATTTTAATGGTGGCCTAATTACAATTTTGTTTTTTCTTTATGAACAAAATAGTATGACAGCCATCACTTTATATCAAATGCATGAGGTTATTTGTTCCAAAATTCTCTTTTCTGATTTCCATTTTAAAAGTTATGAGTTACATTTCATCTCTCAAAAGATAGTTTCCTCTAATATTTATTATGGTTTTATTAAACATGAATTTTCCTAAATCTATGTTGAATCTTTTTCAAAAGAGATCTGTATTACCTACCACAGCAATGATTTTTGTAATGTGACAATTGCATGAAAAAGTTATTCCAAATGTTTTTCTCTGTGTTACCTTTCAGGAATTTGATAATCAGGCATATTTGGTCCTGTTCATATGCTACAGAACTTTAGTCTTCAATCATATTTTTTTTTTGTTTTTCCAGTCTGAAGAAACAGTATTCTTATATTTTTAATCAGTCCAGTTATTGTCATTTCAATGCCACCCACTTTTAATTGCCTTTCTATGTGGTTCTGTTTTTCTAGAGGAAAGACAACTAGACTAGGACTCACTTGTCTAAGTTTCTTTATGTAGGCTAAAGTCCACTTAAAGTTTCATTTCTAAAATCTTGATGATATCCAGCAGCTTTTTTATTCCTTATGAAATATAACTTGTTTGCAGCTGTATCTCAACCTCAAGGGACAAACTACAGCATTTTTCTCAAAGCATAGATGGACTCTTGGAAAAAACATTTTATAAATATAAATTATAATTTGCATTTTCTCCCCCAAAAGCATTATGTCATATATGCACATAGCAGAATTGAACTTCTGTGGTCTCTAAGGATTCAGAATGCATTACTTATACTTTTAGTTCAATCACTTAGTCTCCAAATTCAAAAGTAGAGAGGCAAAGTTTAAAGATGGCGGCGAGGGGAGTGCATTGCCCCCGTGTGCTGCTTCACTGTGTGGGAGTATGACAAGTCAGGACGGCTAAAGGATATCTTGTTAGGAATTTCCAGCAATAGTGGGGTGCTCCGGAACCTGGAGGAAGGATTTCCATCGCACGAGGATCAGCTACGGGGACTCAAACGCGAGAGGTTTGTCGCACTGCTTATTCAGCAAATCGGCCCGAGGCTAGAATCTGCAGCGTGCGCTGGGACAGAGACGCAGGGTTACAGCGCTGCAGTTTCTGCCAGCCGCGCAAGCACCGTACTCAGGGCTGAATTCTGGGTTCGAGACGGGGGAAGGAAGCGGTCCATCTCGGTTCTCCACACCGGTCAGACCACAGAGGAGGCCAGCAGCCACCATGTTGGTAAACTGACGTCACCACCGCTGTTTTCGACTGACCGCAGCTCATTCAGCCATAGAACAGGTAATTTCAGGCTGCAATTCGCCTGCGGCTTGCAGACAGATTGCTAGGGCTCAGCGCCTGGGTGCTTCTTAGAACCTGATCTTATCGGAGTGAATACCCAGCGCGGAGCGGCTGCTGAGCCCGCGGAGGCTGCTTCTTGGACCCTGCACCTACCAGAGCATACAACAAGCACTAAGCAGCCGAATTACGGCTCCCGGAACTGAGCCCGCGGGGACTGCTTCTTGGAGCTTACATTTATAGGAGCTTACACCGAGCACGGAGTGGCCGAGTTCCGGCTCCCGGAACTTCCCTGGCCCGGGGCTAGGAGCCCGCGGAAACTGCTTCTCGGTCCGGGTCCTGCTGAGGGCCGGTCAGGACTCACCCGGTGCTTTGGTTGCCCGGCAAGGGGAACGAAATGCTGCCATTCGCATAGGATACCAACATGGCAGAGATCTGATGTCTGCAGAAAGCGGCGGAGGAGGGAACTTCATCAATACCAGTGGTGACATAAGCAGTTGGTCTCCTGGTAGGGGGGGTGAGGCACAGTCACCCGAGTCTCCTCAATTTGTCGTCGAGCCAGAGGGGAGGAGCCGGGCCGCCGCCAGCGCCCGGAGCAGGCCCAGCGGCTTGCCAGCATGGTGACCGCGTGACCCCAATTGGAGAGGGGGCGGAGCGGAGCCGCCACCCGCAACCGCAAGGTGGGCAGACCCGCGACCCAGTGGTACATGGGCGTGGTAGGAGGGGCAGGGCAGAGCCGCGGTTCGCGCTGTGACGAATGAGCGTGCAAGGTAAACAGACCTGTGACAGCCTGGCGGGTCAGGCCCAGTGGCCTGCCAGTGTGGTACACACGTCACCCCAACTGGAGTAGGGGCAGAGCAGATCCTTCTCCCACGCCCGGATCAGGCCCTGCCGGTGTGGTGGTCACGTGACCCCAATCGGGGGCGGAGCAGAACCGCCACCCGTGCCCGCAGGGTGAGCAGACCAGTGATCAACCTGTAGATCAGGCCCAGGGGTCCGCAGGCGTGCTAGGAGGGGCAGGGCAGATCCGCCGCCCGCGCCTCCAAGGTAGGCAGACCTACAACAGACCTGCGGATCAGGCCCAGGAGCCTGCCGGCGTGGTACAAACACCACCCTAATTGGAGTAGTGGCAGAGCAGAGTCGCCGCCCGTGCCAGGAACAGGCCCAGTGTCCTGCAGGCGGGGTAGTCACGACACCCCAATTGGAGTAGGGGCAGAGCAGAGCCTCCACCCGTGCCCGAAAGGTGGGCAGATCTGCGACCGACCAGCGGGACAGGCCCAGTGGCCTGCCGGTACGACAGACACGTCACCCCATTTGCAGTAGGGGCAGAGTAGAGCCGCCGCCCGCGCCTGCAGGGTAGGCAAACCTGCAACCGACCGGCGGATCAGGCCCAGTGGCCTGCCGGCGTGGTACACTCGTCACCCCAATTGGAGTAGGGGCAGAACAGAGCCGCCGCCAGCTCCCAGAACAGGCCCAGTGACCTGCCGGCGTGGTAGCCACGACACCCCAATTGGAATAAGAAGAGAGCAGAGCCGCCGCCCGCACCTGCAGGAAAGATACGCAAGCAGTATGAAAAGACAAGGAAAGAAAGGACCACAAGCAATGCAGGTCAACGCAACTTTAGAAGAGGTAACAGCTGCAGCAGATGGAATGTCAGATAAAGAATTCAGGATATACATGCTTCAGATGATCTGGAGTATCAAGGAAGACATTAAACAGCAAAATCAGACAATGAAAGATCACTTCGACAACGAATTACGCAAACAAATCCAGGAAGCAAAGGATCAACTATACAGGGAGATAGAGGTTATAAAAAACAAACAAACAGAAATCCTAGAAATGCAGGAAGCAATAAACCAACTTAAAAACTCAATGGAGAATACTACCAGCAGAGTAGAACACTTAGAAGATAGAACATCAGACAATGAAGACAAAGTATTTCAACTGGAAAAGAACATAGACAGCTCAGCAAGACTGTTAAGAAACCATGAGCAGAACATCCAAGAAATATGGGATAACATTAAGAGACCAAATTTAAGAGTCATTGGGATACAGGAAGGTACAGAGCTCCAAACCAAAGGAATGAGAAGTCTATTCAATGAAATAATACAAGAAAACTTCCCAGACTTGAAGAATGAGACAGAATCCCAAATCCTAGAAGCCTACAGGACGCCGAATGTGCAAAATCATAAGAGATCCACACCTAGACACATTATAATGAAGATGCCCAACATACAGAATAAGGAGAGAATTTTAAAAGCTACAAGAGAAAGGAAGCAGATTACATTTAGGGGTAAGCCAATCAGGATAACAGCTGATCTGTCAACACAGACTCTGAAAGCTAGAAGATCCTGGAATAACATATTTCAAACACTGAAAGAAAATGGGTTCCAACCAAGAATTGTGTATCCAGCGAAATTAAGCTTCAGGATGGAGGATGAAATTAAAACCTTCCACGATAAACAAAAGTTTAAAGAATTCGCAGCTAGAAAACCATCTCTTCAAAACATCCTCGCCAAAGCATTACAGGAAGAGGAAATGGAAAATAACAATGAAAACCAACAGTGGGAGGTAGGACAGTAAAGGGGGGGGGATAATCAAAGAGGAAAACAAACCATGTTTAGTAACATAAATAAACAAATATGGCTGGAAGAACAACCCATATCTCAATAATAACCCTAAATGTTAATGGCTTAAACTCACCAATTAAGAGACACAGGCTAGTAGAATGGATCACAAAACAAGACCCAACAATATGCTGCCTACAGGAGACGCATTTGATAGGAAAGGACATACATAGGCTGAAGGTGAAAGGTTGGGAAAAATCATATCACTCATATGGACTTCAGAAACAAGCAGGAGTGTCCATACTCATATCAAATAAAATAGATTTCAAGCCAAAGTTAATCAAAAGAGATAAAGAGGGACACTACATACTGCTTAAGGGAACCATACACCAACAAGACATAACAATCATAAATATTTATGCCCCAAACAATGGTGCAGCTATATTCGTCAAACAAACTCTTCTCAAGTTCAAGAGTCTAATAGACCACCATACCATAATCATGGGAGACTTCAACACACCTCTCTCGCCACTGGACAGATCTTCCAAACAAAAGTTGAATAAGGAAACTATAGAACTCAATAACACTATTAATAACCTAGACCTAATTGACATATATAGAATATACCACCCAACATCAAGCAGTTACACTTTTTTCTCAGCAGCACATGGATCCTTCTCAAAAATAGATCATATATTATGTCACAGGGCAACTCTTAGACAATATAAAGGAGTAGAGATAATACCATGCATCTTATCTGATCATAATGGAATGAAACTGAAAATCAACGATAAAAGAAGGAAGGAAAAAGCATACATCACTTGGAGAATGAACAATAGGTTACTGAACGATCAATGGGTTATAGAAGACATCAAGAAGGAAATCAAAAAATTCTTAGAGATAAATGAAAACACAGACACAACATATCGGAATCTATGGGACACATTGAAAGCAGTTCTAAGAGGAAAATTCATTGCTTGGAGTTCATTCCTTAAAAAAAGAAAAAACCAACAAATAAATGATCTCATACTTCATCTCAAAATCCTGGAAAATGAAGAGCAAAACAACAGCAAAAGAAGTAGAAGGCAAGAAATAATTAAAATCAGAGCTGAAATTAATGAAATCGAAACAAAAGAAACAATTGAAAAAATTGACAAAACTAAAAGTTGGTTCTTTGAAAAAATAAACAAAATCGACAGACCCTTAGCCATGCTAGCGAAGAGAAGAAGAGAGAGAACTCAAATTACTAGCATACGGGATGAAAAAGGCAATATCACAACAGACACTTCAGAAATACAGAAGATAATCAAAAACTATTTTGAATCCTTATACTCCAATAAATTAGAAGATAGTGAAGGCATAGATAAATTTCTTAAGTCATATGATCTGCCCAGATTGAGTCAGGAGGATATAGAAAACCTAAACAGACCAATATCAATTGAGGAAATAGAAGAAACCATAAAAAGACTACCAACTAAGAAAAGCCCAGGTCCAGATGGGTATACAGCAGAATTTTACAAAACCTTTAAAGAAGAACTAATACCAATACTTTTCAAGCTACTTCAGGAAATAGAAAAGGAGGGAGAACTTCCAAATTCATTCTATGAGGCCAACATCACCCTGATACCTAAACCAGACAAAGACACTTCAAAGAAAGAAAACTACAGACCAATATCTCTAATGAACCTAGATGCAAAAATCCTCAATAAAATTCTGGCGAATCGGATACAAAAACATATCAAAAAAATTGTACACCATGATCAAGTAGGATTCATCCCTGGGATGCAAGGCTGGTTCAATATACGGAAATCAATAAATGTTATTCACCACATCAATAGACTTAAAAATAAGAACCATATGATCATCTCGATAGATGCGGAAAAAGCATTTGACAAAGTACAGCATCCCTTTATGTTCAAAACTCTAGAAAAACTAGGGATAACAGGAACATACCTCAATATTGTAAAAGCAATCTATGCTAAGCCTCAGGCTAGCATCATTCTGAATGGAGAAAAACTGAAGGCATTCCCTCTAAAATCTGGAACTAGACAGGGATGCCCTCTCTCTCCACTTCTGTTCAACATAGTTCTCGAAACACTGGCCAGAGCAATTAGACAGACGAAAGAAATTAAAGGTATAAAAATAGGAAAAGAAGAACTTAAATTATCACTATTTGCAGATGATATGATTCTATACCTAGCAGACCCAAAAGGCTCTACAAAGAAACTATTAGAGCTAATAAATTAATTCAGCAAAGTGGCAGGATATAAAATCAACACACATAAATCAAAGGCATTCCTGTATATCAGCGACAAATCCTCTGAATTGGAAATGAGGACAACCACTCCATTCAAAATATCTTCAAAAAAAATAAAATACTTGGGAATCAACCTAACAAAAGAGGTGAAAGACTTATACAATGAAAACTACAGAACCCTAAAGAGAGAAATAGAAGAAGATCTTAGAAGATGGAAAAATATACCCTGTTCATGGATAGGCAGAACTAACATCATCAAAATGGCGATATTACCAAAAGTTCTCTATAGGTTTAATGCAATGCCAATCAAAATCCCATCGGCATTTCTTGTAGAAATAGAGAAAGCAATCATGAAATTCATATGGAAAAATAAAAGACCCAGAATATCAAAAACAATGCTAAGCAGGAAGTGTGAATCAGGCGGTATAGCGATACCAGACTTCAAACTATACTACAGAGCAATAGTAACAAAAACAGCATGGTACTGGTACCAAAACAGGCGGGTGGACCAATGGTACAGAATAGAGGACACAGAAACCAATCCACAAAACTACAACTATCTTATATTTGATAAAGGGGCTAAAAGCATGCAATGGAGGAAGGATAGCATCTTCAACAAATGGTGCTGGCAAAACTGGAAATCCATATGCAACAAAATGAAACTGAATCCCTTTCTCTCGCCATGCACAAAAGTGAATTCAAAATGGATCAAGGAGCTTGATATCAAATCAGAGACGCGCCGTCTGATAGAAGAAAAAGTTGGCTACGATCTACAGTCGGTGGGGTCGGGCTCCAAATTCCTCAATAGGACACCCATAGCACAAAAGTTAATAACTAGAATCAACAAATGGGACTTACTCAAACTAAAAAGTTTTTTCTCAGCAAGAGAAACAATAAGAGAGGTAAATAGGGAGCCTACACCCTGGGAACAAATCTTTACTCCTCACACTTCAGATAGAGCCCTAATATCCAGAGTATACAAAGAACTCAAAAAATTAGACAATAAGAAAACAAACAACCCAATCAACAAATGGGCCAAGGACCTGAACAGACACTTCTCAGAGGAGGACATACAGTCAATCAACAAGTACATGAAAAAATGCTCAACATCTCTAGCTGTCAGAGAAATGCAAATCAAAACCACCCTAAGATACCATCTCACTCCAGTAAGATTGTCAGCCATTAGGAAGTCAAACAACAACAAGTGCTGGCGAGGATGTGGGGAAAAGGGTACACTTGTACATTGCTGGTGGGACTGCAGATTGGTGCAGCCAATTTGGAAAGCAGTATGGAGATTTCTTGGAAAGCTGGGAATGGAGCCACCATTTGACCCAGCTATTCCCCTTCTTGGTCTATTCCCTAAAGACCTAAAAAGAGCATGCTACAGGGACACTGCTACATCGATGTTCATAGCAGCACAGTTCACAATAGCAAGACTGTGGAACCAACCTAGATGCCCTTCAATAGACGAATGGATAAAAAAAATGTGGCATTTATACACAATGGAGTATTACTCTGCATTAAAAAATGACAAAATCATAGAATTTACAGGGAAATGGATGGCATTAGAGCAGATTATGCTAAGTGAAGCTAGCCAATCCCTAAAAAACAAATGCCAAATGTCTTCTTTGATATAAGGAGAGTAACTAAGAACAGTGTAGGGACGAAGAACAGGAGAAGAAGATTAACATTTAACAGGGATGAGAGGTGGGAGGGAAAGGGAGAGAGAAGGGAAATTGCATGGTAATGGAAGGAGACCCTCAGGGTTATACAGTGGAGGAGGTAGAGAGAGAGGAGGGGAGGGGAGGGGAGAGGTGGGGAGGGGGGAGGGTGGAGGATGGGAAAGGCAGTGGAGCACAACAGACACTAGTATGGCAATTTGTAAATCAATGTATGTGTAACTGATGTGATTCTGCAATCTGTGTATGGGGTGAAGGTGGGAGTTCATAACCCACTTGAATCAAAGTGTGGAATATGATATGTCAAGAAATTTGTAATGTTTTGAACAACCCACAATAAAAAATTAAAAAAAAAAAAAAAAAAGAAATTTAACATATGTGGAAGCTAGAGCAAAATAAGGGAAAGAAGGCAGTGGGGGAGGAGATCGGATCTCATAAAGATAACAGGGAAGATCAATGGAGTAGACTCAGGAGAATGAGAGAGCGGAAGGAAGGGAATGGGAAGGTAAATGGAATGAATTTAACAAAAGCATGCTGTATTCGTATATAAAGATACAAAAGAGCACTTCACGTTTATATGTATATAGAAGAATGGAAATTTAATGGAAGAGGGAGAGTAGCAGGAGAGAGGGGGGAGGGAAAGGTGGGGGATGGGGCTTAAAATTAAATTCCTTGCATGTTTGATTTTGTCAAAATGAGCCCAATTACTATGTATAATTATGAGGTGCTAATAAAATTTTTTTTAAAAAGATGTAAGCATTTTTAAGTAGGAGATATGAGAAGGGTCAAATGATCCAGTTTTAAGATTCTTTTTGTATTATTCTGAAGACAATAAAATTTTGAGGTTATGTTCACTTAAAAAAAAAAAAAAAAAAAAAAAAACAAAAGTAGAGAGGGATAAAAAATCAGAATAAAGCCTAGTTGTTCTTGTAGGGAAATTTTATGAATCAGAGCAAAATCTGTTCAACCCTCGCAGCTGGAGAGGCAAATGAAGCCAAGTCCTTTCCTCCCAGGAGCCACATTGTGGAAGGTGTGGAATGGACAGTGATCAGAGACTCTCATGGCCTCAGATGCTTTTGATGCCAGTGGGAAGAAGGCAGAGCTCTCCCATTCGTCTTCAGTATGTCTGTGAACAGCATGTGGCTTCCTTAGCAGCTCCACCTACCTCAAAGTTTGATTCAATTCTAACCTGCAAGCTATTAGGAGCAGCATCTTGCAAGGCGCTCAGAGAAACCATATAAAACTGAAGACAGATTTAGAATGAAATTGAATTTTCAGATATTGAAAACCACTGTCTGAAAAAAAAATGTCTGAACAAAGAGTCAGCTATGCTTAGAGATATTATAAGCCTCAGATTCTTGGGTCACAAATGCCTATTACAACTTTTAGGATTTTCAAGAAATCATTTGATCTGATCTTCTACCTTCAAACAGTTGAAACAGTAAATGTTCTAAGAGACTAAGTAGAATTCTGTTCTGAAAATCTCTAAGATGTAAGACATATCATCCTGCCTTCTGATAATCAGTGATGTTCTACCTTGTTTCATTTACATCTCCAAACATGGATTACAATAGATCCCCAACTAAAATACACCTGGAGACAGGAAGCAAGCTACTCCATCAACTGCAGCTTCTCATGCAGGAACAGCTCCATTCCTTTTTTTCTTTTTAAATCATTGAGCCCATATTCTATTGTAATCTTAGTTATTCTATAAACCAACATGAAACATAGTCAAAGAACTCTCCAAGTATATTTTGAAGAAACTTAATGGTCCCAAGATATCTCTGGAAGTTCTACAAACTATTTTCATAGTAATGCTAACACTTTGTGTTTCTCACTGTGTTGGCATTTGCACTAATGGTATAATAGCTGCAGTGTGTAAAACCTACTGATAATTTAGGATGGGTAAAGACAGACTTCAAACTACCAGTAGTCCTTGTCTTGATCACTATTATACTCAGAACTGAAATTTTTTGATAATATCCTTAATAAAGTTATAAAGATTATTAACTTCATTAAAATTCAAGACTTTGGCAAACATATTATGAATATTCTACGAGACAAAATAAAAAATCTGTATAAGAACCTCTGCTGAATATTCAAGTATCATGACTGTCTCAAAAAAACAAAAAACCCCAAAAGTTGGAAGCTGAAATAGTCACTTGTTTCAAGGAACACATTTTTCACTTGAAAGAGGAACTGGCAGAAAAACTGTGGTTATTTGGCAGATAGTTTCTTTCTTTTTATTCTGAGGATATTAATTGTTTCAGCCTTTAATTATTCATTTTGGATTCTACCAAGTGATTTTTTTTAGAGCATTATAGTTATACGTAGAAGTTGGGTTCATTTTGACAAAATCATACATGCATAGAATTTGATTTACTTCATTTCAGTCTATCTCCCACCTTTTTCCTCCTCTCTTCCCTCCCCCAGCCCCATTTCCTTACTCTACTGCCTTTTCTTTCACTTGATTTATTTGCTTACTTTTGATTGGTACTTTTTACATATGAAGTGAATCTGTCACTGAGGGAAACTCATAGGTTTTGTTCACTTTTTGTTTTTTGGTCAGTTATAAAATTTAAGCTTTCAAATAAAAAGTTACGATTTTGGAAAATTGGTTTTATCCACTGACAGCTTTCCAAAACTTAAGTCTTTTAAGATGAGACTGATAGTGAAAGCAAAAATGCAATTTTTAAAAAAATATTTTCTAAGGAAATGTACCAACATTTAGAGCTTTTGTCTGTATATCTCAGGAAACCAACATTCTTCAAATGGCCAGTGCAGGAAGTTAAAGAATTATATATACTTAAAAGAGTCATTCAAAGTCAGACAAATCAATGCATTTAATGCAACATAGTACAAAAGGTCATAGATAATAGTTTCAGGCTTCATGTTGCAACTTCTAAAAAACTACTACTTGTCAAATTCTGGTGTGATATCAAAGGGAATGAAATCTACTCAACAATACAAAGCAATGAACTTTTGATCCATGCAAAAACGAAGATGAATCTCAGGGACTTTATGTTGAATACAAGAGATTATTTCAGAAGGTGACATATTGTATGATTCCATTTATGTAACATTTTGAAAAAGGCAGAACTGCAGTGATGGAGAATAGCTCAATGGTTGCCAAGGATTTGGGATGAGAGAGAGAATAAATACAATGATGCAGCACAAAATAAGTTTTCAGGGTAAATCAAACTGAATTGTGACTATGGCAGCAGTTACATGAATCTATATATGTGTTGGAACTTCTAAAACAAAAAAAAATAGTCCAGTTTATTAAATGTTAATTAGCAATGTAATACAAAGAAATCTTATAGTACAAGGTTAGCTCACAGAAGATATTCAATAACTCAATAAATGTTAGCTTTCTATATATTAAAAACATTCCAAATCCTGACCATTAGACATCATTCTCAACATGCTTAATACCTTTTTTTTTTTTTTGGTAACACAGGGTTTGAACCCAGAGGTGCTTTACCACTGAGATACATCCCTGTACCTTTTTATTTTTTTTATTTTGAGACTAAGTTGTTTAGGGACTTGCTAAGTTGCTAAGGCTGGCCTTAAATTTGCCATCCTACTATATGAGCCTCCCAAATTGTTGGGATTACAGGCGTGCACCACCATACCCAGCTCTTAATACTAGTATTTGAGAAGACTCTACACTTATGATTAACAAACAAAATACCCAATTATTTCTCCCAATGATATATACATGCTTAGTTATTCTTGGCAACAGGCAGTCTTGTGAAAATATTATGGAAGTTAAAATCCTAGAGTTTGATTCCAGTTCTATCTCTGACTGTAGTAAAGCAGATGATAACCCATTATATTAACACTGTTCTCCATACTGTGAAGCTCTTTTTGTTAATGCTGCAGTGATTGATGAAGGCAATCATGACAGTTAACTTACTGTCTTCAGCCCCCATTACAAGTCTTCATGTAAACCTCAGAACAACACTACCAGCCTGGCTCTATCAATTCAAGGTCATATAGCTCTCAGACCACAAAATGCATGCACTCAGCCACTGAGTGAAATGTGCTCTGCATCTAAGTCACCAAGGTCCCCTATTCACCGACAACAGATGTTAACAGGTAAGCTGCCTTTGGTCCAAAGTTCCATAAGTCATGAATCTTTCTAAATTTAAGAGAGATTTCTATTTCAAACAATTTCTGATGAAAGATTTACTTTCATTGTGAAAATTCAAATTGAGTTGCCAGCTTTTCCACAGATAGTTTTGGCAACTTTTATTTTTATCATTTCCTGAATTGTGGGTGATAGGATTGGGACATTAGACTAAAATGAAACATGAAGAAAGCCCAGTATCATCACCTGATCAAATAAATCTGCTCATTTTTCATGGATCTATTCACATTTATTTCTGTTTTTTTTTTTTTTCAACTAAAATCTTCCCCTTCAGCTATCTTTCCTTCTTCTTCTATAGTGTTTGGAATGATGATTTAAAATCTTCTTGTCTAAATTTCCTGATTTAAAGTCCCATTTTTGTACATTTTTTTTTATATTTTACAAAGGAGTACATCATTTTTAAAGTTAGCATAACAATAATAATATTATGTTATATAATATTTTAAAATATTTGTTTACATTTTTTAAAAAATATAAAGTATTTACTAAAATTTCTCACTATTACTTATTGTCAAGAGGATGGTTTCATGCAGAGGCACAGGTGGTTTCATCTTTCTGGAATTCCTGTCAGAGAGTGAGATGTCAAAATTTTAATGGCAGAGAGGTTTGTAAAAAACATTAAAATACTATGGGCACTAATTACCACTTCATTAGATTTACAAAGCAAATGGGAGAAACATCTGACTTCAAGTGGCTCAGCGTGGCAGCTGGAACAACTTCTGTCACATCTAGGAAACATGCATTGTGACACCCAGTCTTTAAAAGGACAAACTCTAAAGTATGGCCGAGAAATGCTAAACTTCAGGGTTGACTTTTACCTGGTTTTTACACCTAACTCCTGGTATTGCTAATATAATTAAACCATCACTGTCAAATGACCTTGGTCACTCAGAAGAAACAGTAACACATCTTTTATGTATTTTGATGTATTTAATAACAATGAGAGTTAATATCAACTGAGATCTATGAGGCAATATGCTAAGGCCTTCATAATGTAAAGGTCACATAATATAAGGAGGAAGAGTTTTGGGGTAGCACCTAACTTAAGTCTCAAGCTCTGTGATTCCCCAGCTGTACTTCATGAAGACCCACACAGGGGCAGAGCCTGGAGGATGCTTCTGCCATCTGAAGTGCTTCTCCATCCTGACCTATGGTCCCAATTCATATGCCACTTTTTCTAGCCTTTTCTGATCAGCCCAGTCTGACACTGAGACCAGGCCTGTGCCCCACTTTCCTGGAGGAAAAGGTTGGGTCTTAAGAAAATGTAGTTATGAACATGTCCATGTGCAAGTTCCTCTCGTGGAGAAGATCATTCTTTCTGATGAGTACAGGAGTTCAGAATCCTGGGAAGTTTAAGAAGCCCTCTGAGTCTAATCCGCCCTCTTTCCATTCCATTGCCTCTGCCTTGTGTCAGCATCTTTAGCCTGAATACTGCAGTGGTGTCTGGCCAGCCTCTTGCCTTTATCTACCCTTTTGGAATCTATCTTTCACAGTGCTGCCATGTGATCTTTTAAAAACCCAACCCTAGTGTCATATTCAACTCTGGATCCTATTACATACTTAACAGTGTGTTGAGCACAGGAGGCGCTCAATAAACATCCACTGAATAAATGAATGAATAAGTGAGCACCTGCTGACAGGCTGACTACTTGCCCAGGACCCAAAAATAACTCTCCCACACTTGCTCCTGTGACACCCTAAGACACTCTGAGTCTATCTATGGGTTTGGCATTGCACTTGATGTAATGAAAGATACGCTAATGTGCCAAACGAAAATCACAATCTCAAGTTTGTAAAGTGAGTACATTACAAATATGTTCCTAGTTTAAAAGTCACAGATAAAGAGATTACAATCAGGTTAGTAGTATGTGGTTTTGTTTGTTTCTAATGGCAAGGATTGTCTTCCTTTGGGGGAAAAGATTTGAAAGAACTATTTCATAAATATATTATACTGTTTTATATGAAATCATAGATACAAGCAAAGTTATAACCTAGGAGCAGTAAAATTTTAAGGATTAAAATTTCATACAAACATCATTTCTGGTTATCGGTGTCAGATGTCATAGCTTTGACTTTTAGACTGAAACAGACAGCCCGCCCTCCAGGTCAGGGTGACATAAACTCGCCCTGGAGTCCAGCAGTACAAACCTCCCATACCAAGTCTTATCTATACGTGAATAGAACATTTGTCAGCTGCATACTTATATTACAGTCTGAAACATTCCCCAGAGAAAACTGATTAAGTTCTGTAGTCAGCACAAAAGGGCCTAAAAATGCCTAAAGTGACTAATGTTCCTATAGTAGCCTGGAACCCTCAAGTTCCCTGATCCTTGAAGTTCCTTCAATCCTGAAGTTAAGCCATGCCTTGTCCAACCCAAAGTTGGACAGCTAGAGCTAGAGCTCTCAAAGTGGTCCACACACTCTTGGCCCCAGGCCTCCGTCACATTGCTCATTCCTGAGTCTGGCCCAGGAGATGGCTGAGCTCTAACTCAGTAAGAAGTGATCAAAGTGGCCACAGTCTCCTGCTTTGGTGGCTGTGGTACTGGCGTGAGGTCACCCTCAACAACAGCTATACCAGATACCAAAGGAAAAAAAAGTGGTATGTGTTATTTCAATAAATATATATAAATGTGTAATTATCAGGGTAGGGTAAGTGGCATATCCATTACTTCAGACATTTAAGTGATCATTTTTTTTTTTATTCAAGTCAAAATGCTAGCAGATAACATTTTAAAAGAATTCACTTTTTCCATCAATTCCATGAATACTTCCTTTCTAAAATTGATGGATGGGGCAAAACCAGATAATCTGTGTCAGAGTGGGGGGTGGGCAAAGCTTGGTGTCTGGAACAGGATGTCAGGACAAAATATGGTGAGAAAGATGTCTGTGGTAGAGGATTTACCAGTGAAGGGAGGCACAGCCTAGTGGGCTAATGTAGGGTTGTCTGGCCTGTGTTAGTGCCTGATAGAGTGAGGAGGGTGTCCTGTTGGGGCATGGGGCTCAGCTTGCAATGGGGTAATGAACCTTGGGTGGAAGGAAGAGGCTTCCACATTGGAGGGGAGATATGTTTTGCTTTAATTTGAAAAAATGTCTTGTTTGGCTTAGTAAAGTAAAATTAGTATAAAATATGTTTTAAGAATGTAGTTCTAATCATAATACCTATTTATATTTTCCAACTTTAGGATCTTTCCTTTGCCTTCTCTGACTTTACTAGGGCAAGACAAAAGACTTACCAGCACTGGAGACCAAGTGCTTACCACAGAGTCTGGTGCACATTAGGCAACAATTACATATTTTAGAATAAATGCATGAGCCAGAAACTCGTATATACATTCACATATATAAAATTTCAACATTTTTTGAGATATGGAAGACTGGTGTTCATTGTCATGTACATAATGTGTAGACTATACTCATGGTGAAAACGTTCTTCTCTGTGAAGATTCTAGAAGAGTGAATAAGTAGAGTGAGGGAATTTACCTGGAAAGATTGTATATATGCAAATAATACATATACACAATGGGAAGTGCTATGATTTAGATGTGTTTCTTCCCCCAGGTACATATGTTGAAATCTTGATCCCTGATATGCCAGTGTTGAGGTGAGGCCTATCAGAAGGTTGGTGAGGTTATGGGAAGACCACTCTTGGAAGGGACTAATGCTGTTCTCATGGAGTGTGATAGTTTTCACAAGAGTGGAGTACTATAAAGTGAGGCTACTTACATGCCTAGTCCCTTCTGCACACAGCTGTTTTTCTTTCTGCTTCTCCATATGTTGTGACCCATCCTGGAGGGTTTTGCCTGAGGCTTAACAGATGGAGGCTGCCTGATCTTAGAATTTCAGCCTCCAAAACTCTTAGTCTCCTTTTTGTTATAAGGTATCAGTGTCAGCTATTCTAATATGGCAACACAAAACAGAATAATTACATGAGGAGAGGACTGGTTTGAAGTATGAGAAAACGAAATAAATTCGGATTCACATTTAACTCCATTATGTCAAAATTCCATGTTTGTGATACTGGTCTATGGAGAATGTATCCTTGCTAAATAGGTTTTTTTTTTATTTAAAGGAAATCATAGAAATAGATATATATGAGAGAAGATGACATACATTATTCAAGATAAGGAATACTTGAAGACAAATGAAAGCCCAAGTAATAGATATTGCTAAATGTGGAAAGGATAACATGGTATGTATTCATAATGTTTGAGGTTGGTGCAAAGACTGTGGAATTTTATTGTTGAAAGATGAATCCTGTAGCAAGCTGTCATTTTTGAGGCTGACACTGTGCCTTTTCCAGTCATTTGGTTATATCAGTAACTTAACAATTTATTCAACACAGGGTAGATATTTCATCATCTTTATCAGAGATAGAAGAAAAGCAAATCAATGAGGTAGGAAGAAAGAAACCAAGACACGTAAGTCTTTTGTGGGTGTTTATATAACATGAATTTTCTTTGAATCAGTGCGTCACAGCATAAGACTTGGCTAATTGATAGCTAAACCTTTCACTGTTTTACTGGATAACTAAGAGGCATTAAATCCAGTGGACAATTGATACAATCATATCCTGCTACAAGTAAGAATTGATTAAGGAAAAATAGAATAATAGTTATCTTTAGTATCAACATGGCAAACGTTAGCAAATAATGCCTTTTGATTCCCCTTGCTACTGTCATTACTCAAAGATAAAAAAGTCACATATTACTTTAACTGCACAATAGAGGAAAGAGCCATAAAATTGCTCAAATAATTCTGACTAAATTTACAGAGGACATGTTTTCTCCCCCAATTTTGCACCATTAGAGGAAAATTTGGCAAAAGAATCAAATTATGTAGGTTGCCTCCCAAGTTAGGTAACTAACAGAATATATATACTTTCAACAGAGTGTAAACACATTACACTTTGAGACAGTATGTTCAATAATATGTTTTCAGGTGAAGGACCTGGAAGTATAAAGCAATATCATTAATATGTATATACATGTATATATATTCATGCTGATCCATTTAAGAATTATTACATCTGGGCATGGTGGCACACACCTGTAATCATAGCAGCTCAAGAAGCTGAGGCAGGAGAATTACAAGTTCAAAGCCAGCCTCGGCAATTTAGTGAATCCCTGTCTCAAAATAAAAATTGATCAAAAAGTAGACTGAGTGTCCAAAATGTCTTGAAATACCAGGAAAATAAGACATTTGTTGTACTTCTTCAGATTAATAATTGAACATACTGTTTTTCACAAAGAGGTCCTTCACTTAAAAATGTGCCTATAGACTGAAGAAAACATACAAAGCAAAATATTTTTAATACAGCTAATATATTGCATAAATACAAATAGATGCTGTTTTTTAGCCCCGGGGACACACTGTATATTTTATGGTGCATAAACACTACCTCCTTCATCACAAATAAAAATAAACCTAAATCCCAATAAGGTAGTCTCTAGATAGTTTTTTACAAGAACCTCCAAATATGGATCCATAAGAGGACAGAGAAAAATATGAACATTGCCTTGTAGAGGACTGCTTGGTGACTGAGTGCCAAATCATTAGCAAGGTAATGTGTATGAGGTAGTGCTCAAGTTGGAGGTAAGGTAGGAATCCTCAAGTACAAGTTGAATCTAAAGGAGATTACCCTCCTAAGAGAATATGGCTAATATTAGTGTTATGGTTTGAATCTTGACTGTCCCCTAAAGGCCCACATGTTAAAGGCTTTGACCCCAGGGTGGTGCTATTGGGAGGTGGTAGAACCTTTAAGAGGTGATGTCTAATAAGAGCCTTTAGACCATTGGGGGTGTGGCCTAGAAGGAGATTGTGAGATCCCGGTCTCTCCCTGTATCTTTGCTTCCTGGACATTGCTTTGCTCTGCCATGTGCTTCCTTGCCATAGGCCCAAAGGGTTAAATGGGGATGTTAAATGGAGCCAATTTAACATCCTCTGAAAACTTCAAAACTAGGAGACAAAATATAAACCTTTTCTCTTTCTAAGTTTCTTAATCTCAGGTTTATTGTTATAGTTGTGAGAAATAGAAAGCCCAGTGGTCTGTTTTCAAAAAACCCTGTTTAGCTTTAAATGTAAAATAAATTGGGATGTAAGAAAGACAGCTGGAGGGGAGAGCAGAATGAAAAGTTACATAAAAGGCAGCTGGAGGGGAAAGCAGGATGAAAAGTTACAAGCAGTTAACATAATAGTGTAAAAATTCACAGCCCCTTGACAAACAGAAAGTGAGAAGGAAGGGCCAACCTGAGCAACAGAGATAAAGTGTGTATGTGCCCAAAAGCATTCAATCCAAGGGGAATTTTCTTCCACAAAAGGAAAAAGGGAAATGGGGACAAAATAAAGGTATATTTCTTTAAATAACCCAATAGGCGACAGGAACACCTAGATAATATTCAGGGAGATTATACATCTCCCATAGCACTCAGCCAGGGAGGAACAAGGGGAGGAACCTTGTGCTACAGAGGATAAAATGCTGATTGTACCCAATCTGGGTGTGCCTGCTCCTTGCCCCCAGATGCCTTTCTTGCCTGTTTTGCAAGAGTGTTGTATAGCTCCCTCTTTTGCTATACCTTTCGTTGTCTCTTAGTCCACTCTTTGGATTTGAACAAGTGAATATGTTTCTCACATAATGACAGCTGCCTAACAATTAATTGCCCTCCTCTTTATGAGGAATACCTTTCCTCTAAAAATAAATGAAAAGGAGGAAGAGATCAAAAAATACATTCCATATAAGTTTTTCTATCATTTAGAAAAATGGAGTTTCACTGGACATACCAAAACTGTACTGCCAGAGAAAATGTATTTCTTAGTTAGATTAAAAAACAAAATGGTTGACTTTCCTTTTCAATATATCAGAAGACCAGAAAACTCTTAACTTAGATAGTATATTTCACAGGACAGACTTGGGAACATGACAGGGACTCTGACCTTTTAAGTAACTATGGAGTACATAGTTAGAAATATTAAGATATATGAATGATGCTAACTACTGTTAGGATAGCTTTTTCATGATTATATGGTCTCTTTTTTCATAGTTTCATTGAGTATCTTTCTAGAGTAGAGGAATATAATACTGGTATAAAGTACATTCATAAGAATCTTTAAACTACAGTTTCTGCTGAGCCCCCTAATTCAGAATCATGTAGTTTATCCCAAACAGTGTTAACACTGTTCCTGGAACTGTTTCATGTGTACTTCAAAGAGTTGAACAGTTTGTGCCAATGGATTCTGGGAAAGCCCGCTTTTACAAGTGAGTACTTATGAGACTCCTATGTAATAAGAGCACACATTGCTAACAGTGAGGTTTTAAACTGCTAGCCTCAGCAGCCAGGAAATTAGGTCTTATGGTTATTACCACATCTCACCCTCATCCAGGACAATGGAATCATTTGCTAGTCCCAAAGATCTTGACACTTTGCCACCGTAGCTATTTGCATATCTGCTTCCCAACTACATGAGTGGTCCCCTGAACATTAAGATGTCTCATTAATTTCTCAGCCCCTACATATGAAACCACAGAAGATGCTCAGAAATTATACATTGAATGAATAATAACAATCAATACTAAATAATGTACTATAAATACCTTACCTATATTTATTTAGTAAGTTTAAGTCTTCAGAATTGAACAATATTGGTCCCATGAACTCCCCTGAAAGCATAAGATTAAGGATTCTTAAGAGTCCCTGAGATTAGCCTCAGTTAAAGAAAAGAAAAATTGAGATAAAAGCTATTTAAAGGCAGAAGACTTTCCCCCCCCCCCCTCAGGTAGACCACAGTGTCTAGTGTATGTAACGTAATAGATACTCAATAAAAAGATGTTGAGCAAATGACTAAAGTAATGATTATGTCTTCTCCAAATTCATAGAAGAATGAAAACAGTAGAACTAAAATCTAGGAGCTAGGATTGCTATAGACAAGCCCAAAGACAGTTGTGACTCTTTGTCAGCTGATGCAACAGAATATCAATAGACTGTAAAAAAAAAAAATGTAGTCAAAATGTAGAAGCCCAACAAGCTGGGATCATTTCTTTCAGGAGCCAACAGATCTCCCTCAGGAGACTCTGAATACCATTTTGCTGCAAAGAACAACAATTAACCGTTGCTTTAAGGATTCTGAATTAAAACATTTTTAAAAGCCAAACTATGTCTATAACATTAAAGAAAGCAGAGAAGAATATGATGTACTAAAAGAACACTTCCATCACTTATCATTCTAATTGAAAACTATATAAGATGTTTGGGGATGAGTTGAAGAGACCATGTGAGCTACTTTGTCCCTGTGCCCATATCCTTCTTCTAGCCTTCATCGTTTGGGTGTGAGGTACAAAAGAAGGGACCTCTGCTTCCTTGCACTTCAATACTTGTGGCTTCGAGTTGGCTTTACTCAGTGGGAGACACCATCAGGAGAAAGGAGGACAGAAGAAGTGAGAAGCTGAGGTATTTTGGTTTTCCTCCTTGCCTGCATTCTGGGAATGGCATCTCTCCACAAAAACAGTTCCTGTTGAGCAGCCCTTCTTCTGGCCTCCAGTTGCAGCTCTTTGTAGACTTAAGGGACTCAAGAGACACCTTCATTATCTAATCTCCCCTTTGAGGAATGAAGGAGTTTACATTTGGTCAAAAAACACCTTGTCGTCTGTGGCCGATATCCTTAAACTTCCCACATCTCTGCAAATAGGTTCTTTATTAAATTCTCGCTGAAAATCTGAGCTGGTTATGCCTTCTATATCCAGTCAAATCTCTGACCAACACATCATGCAATAAAGTCAGGTTTTGCTACTCTTTATGAAACTGAGTACCAATATATCAAGAACAAATCAATTATCAAACCAACCCATCTTATTTCCATATTATGGTATCCTCAAAGGTCCAAAGGAAAGAAGGAAAAAAAAAAAAAAAGACAGAATATGACCATCAATGGCAAGCTGCTCAGTTCAACAATACTCCAGAGCTATAGAACAAATCCAGACCCATCAGTGCCTACCCGCATTAGCTAAGGCCACTTTAACCTTTCTGAATGAATGAAAAAATAACTGGCAATGATTATCTAAATTATTTTGGAATATTTCCATAGAAAGAAACGGAAATGCACAGGGGAAACAGAAGTAAAAATAATGTTTTAACAGAGAAAAAAAATGTCATGGGTCTGGCTCAATCAATTTGCCAGTAGATTAGGAAGGAGGACCTTGGATTTGGCAAGGTACAAATAAAATCAAGGGACAGGGTGGGGGACATTATGTGACTTTCCTTCACAAGGAGATAATAAACTTCTTGGCCATCTATCCTAAAAGAGGAAAATAGTGAACAATGGAAAGATGACTGTTTTCTGATGCCAACTTTCATAGATGAGATATTTTGATCAAGTTACTTTGCCTGTTTTAACTAAAATTAATAGGAATAGACAATGCTGTATTAATTCTTCACAATGTTATGATTCCAAGTTCAAGTTTGTGAATATTTTTCTAAAATCTTGGAGATGATAGTTGTATATTTCCAGGTTTGGGAAAATCTGCTTTTTCACTGCTGAAACTAAGAGACCCAACCAGAACAATTTCAGAGGAGGAACAGTTTATTTTGGGGGCTCAAAGTTTTAGAGGTCTCAGTCCACAGACAGCTGGCTCCATTCCTCAGGGCTTGAGGTGAGGCTTAACATCATGGTGGTAGAGGGTGGTGGAGGAAAGCGGCTCACATAATGAGCAGGAAGCAGAGAGAGAGAGAGAGACTCCACTCACCAGATACAAAATATATATCCCTATATCACAGCCCCAATGACCCACCTCCCTCAGCCACACCATACCCACCTTCATTTACCATCCAGTTAATCTCATCAGGAGATTAATTCATTGATTGGGTGAAGGCTATCATAACCCTATCATTTCTCCTCTAAATCTTTTTGCATTGTTTCACACAAGAGCTTTTGGAGGACACCTTACATCCAAACCATAACAGTGCTCAAAGAAGCTTTAATTCAGATCTCACCATTTATGCTAAAACATTTGTCTTCTGTTTTAAAAACTCAGATTCTTCCCCTGCAAGGGCAGTATGTAGCCTTACAACCCTTCCATATGGATTAAAGAATATCTATTATGCACCAGAACTTCCAGGGTGTCATTTAGTAGACATGGATTTTTAATTCAACTCTTCAGTCTAGTGGCTTTTTTTAAAGTCAAAATGTATATACAATGGAGTTATACTCAGCCATAAAAAAGAACAAAATTATGGCATCTGCTGGCAAATGGATAGAAATGGAGATTATTACGGTAAGTAAGTATTATGCTATTATTATGCTAAATAAGCCAAACTCAGAAACTCAAACTACAATATTTTCTCTCACATGTAGAAGCTACGGTAAAATAAAGGAAAGAGGGAGGGAAGGATAAGATAACATTAAGATAAAGGGAAGATCAGTAACAGAAGATGATCAAGAACAGTAGAGGGATGGGTGGGGGAGGCAATGCAGAAAGAATTCTTAAAAAATCATGTTATGTGCATATATAAATAAATATATGACAGGGAACTTCACCTTTATGCATAGGTAGAAAGAACCAATCAAATACAAATTAATAGATGAGGAAAAGGAAGGCTAATAGAATAGAGGAAGCAGAATGAGAGATGAGAGGGAGGGTAGGAGGGAAAAGGGGAAGGGATATGGGGGTGATCATGAACTAAAATCAAATACCATGCACATAGGAGTTTGTAGGGATGAACTCAACTATTATGTAGAACTATAAAGCTCTAAAAAACAAAACAACAACAAAAACTCCTTCCAAAACCCTCTTAGAGTATACTTTTAAAGTATAAGGTTATAGAATCTGAACCAATACATTTTATTCAAAAAGAGGCTCTGGTTTCTCATATGATTTGGAAATGTGATGTTTGTCTACCCTGAAAAACTGTTTTCTCAGCTCCTTGGAAAACTAGGAAGAGAGTCTTTGATAATTATACCACTGATGTTTTTTAAATTTGAAAACTTATGGGCTGTTTCTGCTGGATAAGTTTCTGTTGCCTACATATAATATTCTTTTAATTCAGTTTCTCAAACTCCTGTGTTCTCTGCTGTTAAGAAAAGACTTACAAAGCTGCACTCTGGCACGGAGAACACTATGCTATGGTTATTCATTATTAAATGACTTCTCCCAAAGAAAAGTGGAAACATGGTCAAGGAGACAAATCACCAGGAAATAAATACACACACACACACACACACACATACACACACACACGCTGTATAGGTAAGGGAGACTATACTAGCCACAGCAGACTTGTTCATTTATTCTATATGTTACGTCTCAATACTTGTAATTAAAGTAGCCCTTCTTCTCTATTGGAGTTTCACCTGTAGAAATGAGCATTAACCTTACAAAGTAAAAGAAAATGAATTAACTTGGAAACAACATTGAGAGACAGTTTTAAGAGTATATCATAAAAGCAGAGGAAGAGGCAGAACTAAGAGGGAAGGAGAGAGATAGAAAGAGAAGATTCAGAATGAATACAAATTGAAGATTTTCCTTTCAGGGAAACAAACATTTCTTCAGAGTTATACCAATATTGAAATTTACCCAACTGCATGTGAATTCTCATGTTTTAAGTGGTATTTTTTTTTCAATTAACAACTCTATCCTCTAACTTAGTACATATCAATTAACATCTGAAAGTTTTTAGTTTATGTCAATAGGTGTGGTTTGTAGTTTAAATGGATATTAGAAATTTATCTTTCTTTTTATAGGTACTATTAACATTTGTCTTAGAGGAAACTTTGTCCTTCCTGGATAATAATATGTTTATTACTCAGTTCTAAATATCTTTTTAAAATATATTTTTAAAGCATAAAATTTGTATTAAAAGGCACAACCTAAAATTATAGCCACTAATTGAGTAATGAGAATTGGGTAGCATGCAGAAGGCTTTATAAGCATTATTTTGATTAATCCTCACAGTACTGGACTCTTACCAGGTGGATATAACAATTCCCAAGTAAACTAAAGACAAGGAAACTGAGGCTTAGAGAAGGTAAGTGACGTGCCGAGGATCATACAGCAAATAAAAAAAGGTGGTGCTGGGATTCACATCCAAGTACACCTTGTTCTCAAATTTTTCCCACTTCCTTATAATTAAAAAGAGGAGGCTAGGGCTGCAGCTCAGAGGCAGAGTGCTTGCTTAAACATGTGTGAGTCACTGGGTTTGGTCCTTAGCACCACATTAATAATAATAATAATAATAATAATAATAATAATAATAATAATAGTATGCTGTCCATCTACAACTACAAAAAATTTTTAGAAATGAGTAATGGAACAATAGACGATATTTGACTTATTAACACAAAAATGTTAGTTTAAGATTTAAGATATTAAATCAGGCATAAGTTGCTTTCATATTGAACATGTTTAGAAACAATTTGGTAAAGATTCATACTCCACAGCTCACAGAGTCTTTTGATACTCATGACTAAATTGGTGTTTCACTTCCTCTTTTTTTCTCATAATGGCACCCTCATGGGGACTTCTTAGACATTTTTCCTGTTATTATTTCCCTTTGTTTATGTTAATTTATCTATGCTTTATATGTGTACTTTATATATAAAAATAAGATTTTTTGCTCTCTAGTGTGAAGTTTTGCTTCTTGGGGCAATGCTTTAGAGGATGGACCTCTTCCAAATCTCACAACCCATTGGTATTCCTTATAATTACATGGAATTAGGGCTTTCTATACTAGCTTATAGTTGTTTTTTTTTTTTTTTTAGCATGTTAACATGCAAATACATGGAAACTGTTGATGAACCCCTCCTAAGTCATTTATCTCTTGGCATGGACAGAAGATCAGAAATCTACTTTGATAGAGGAAAGAAGGAGAGTTTAGAGCATTCTTTATTGCAGCAAGGGACAGGGGAAGAACAGAGAGCCTGTGGTATTGAAATGCCTGCATCACAATTGTCCTTCAGTCTAATCCTGTTGAACATATTAACACAAGTATGTTCTGTAAGGAGATGCTAACTCCCCATTCATGATGAACAAGAAAACTCAGTCATAAGCCACCTCAGTGACCATCACCTATTGGTTATTGTGTAAATATTAGCTTTCCTGCCTGTGAAGAATTTACTGTTTGGTTCCTTTCAGGCCTGTTTGCATATTCTCAACTGCTACGTGGCCAAGAATAAGGAACTTTATGTAATGTTCCAAAGAAATGGCACAGCACCATGGCTCATTTTAACCAAGGTATGAATAGAAGACAGATGAATTCACAAATACTTCTTTCACATGTACTGTGAAACCCAACTTTTTATTCCCAGAGGCCAAAATGGTCTTAACCATTCAAGTAATTATAGCTCACCACTATAATTTACAGTTAGCTCTAGTTGACTCTAAATTTAAACAGGAAAATAATTCACTTATCTTATTGGAACATTGAAGTAAATAACTTCATAAAACTCATAAAGTTTCAGAAATCCTAGAAAGTGTGGTGAATCCAAAGAGAACCCGGCTATAACTTAATAAGACAACAATATTTAATCTACTATTTATTATTTACTGACATTGAGAAAGTCCTACAATTGACACTTTATAAATGTTACGCATTTAGTTCTTACAGTGATCTGTAATATTTGTATCCTCATTTACAGAGGAAATGAATATAGAAAGGACATGTGATTTTCCTGATACTCCCTGAAGTGGAGGAGAAGGGATTCAAACTCCTGTCATCTCAAGTTCATTCTTCACTATCTCAGCCACAGTGAAATGATGGAAAATTCAAGTCTACAAACTTTTAGTTTTCAATCAAATGGAGAAAATTTGGGGCAAATAGTTTTTTATACCATAGATAATGGTATAAAAATATTTTGAGATTTTTGCATGTGAGAAGCTTCTATAGAGATGATTTCAGCTGCAAGATCACTTTTTAAAAATAATATAACTAATGTGGATATTGGTAAGAATTGTCTGATTTTGAGAACCATGAAAGAATGTATGTGTCAGGGCCTTGGTAAATGATGAAACTGGTGGCTGTTTTACAGAAGTGTTTAACCCTAGAGGCAGGGACCATTCCCCTAAGCTGCCTACATTGTTCACTTCCCATCAATGGCATTACATTAAACCTTTTGACCTAAAAGGAGTTCCCATGTGAAAGGATGGTCCTTGTTTAATATTTCCAATGTATTTTACTTGTGTATGTAGTGTCTCCAAAATGAAAGAATAATAGAAACTAAGAAGGCAGAAGAGGAATAGCAAAAAGAGAGTAAAACTTTCAGAAACCATTTTATAAAGGAGGTAACCCAATTGTTAGAAGCAGTATTGAGGAGCCAGAAATCTCCTAAACACCTAAATCTCCTAATTCCCAGACCAGTGTTTACTTCAGTGTTACCAAGTAGAATAGGCTGGAAATTTCAGAAAAACTTGACCCTCCAAATACATCATCAAATAGGTCTCCTCTGTGCAGACTTACCTAATATTTAAATCATTTAAACATACTAATAACAAAATATAAAAATGTAAACAATTAGCATAGTTTATAGTATGCTTACTATATCCCAAATGGATTATCAAACATCTTTAATAGTGACAGTCTTAATAACTCCAAAATATAGGTTGAAATTGTTCTCACTTTGGAGGCAATGTGTGCAATTGGTCAAAGCTTAATCAGTGCAATAAAAGACATTTTCCACCTAATTTCCTGGAGACTTAAGATATGTATGCAGTCTTTATTATTGGAAAATTTCTCAACTCATTGTGCACTTACTGATATAATCTATTAGAAAAATATTTGCTTTCCAAATAAATAATCCAAGTCGTAAAATTCAGCCAGTGTTTTATAACATGAACTTGACAGTAAATGACATATTTTATCAATAAAGATTTTTGAATGTTCATGTAGCTTCTGATGAAATTCTTATTTAGTTATGCTCCTCTACTAACGAGGAAGTCTCCTATATCAGATCTTCTTTGAATGGTTATGTCAGATTTCTATTAAAACTAATGCATGCAGATATTATATTTAAAATATTTTATATAATGAACAATTGTGAATATGCTAAAAATATATAGCATGTTAACACTTCACCTTTTCAACATTGCACTACTTGAAATTAATTTTAGGCTGACAGTTTAAGCATTTTAAATTATCTTAAACACTAATAAAATAATCATGTAGAACCAGCCTTTTCTGAAGACACATTAGAAAATATACAATATATAGAAGTCCAATATATTTTTTTTTAAAAAGTCATGTCCAAATTTAGACCTTGAAATCTTTATTGTTTCTAAATGACTACTGATGAAACTCCACAATGTTATGCTCATTTTTATGGAAGGAAAAAAGAGCCACAGGTCAAATGCTAATCATGACTGCTTCTTCAACTATATACATTTCTCAAATTGTTCTAAATAGCCAAATCTTGCTACCTAAAAATCTGGTAGGATAAATAACACTAATTATAGCATCGCCTAGCACTTTTGAAATCTGTACAACCCTGGAAAATTACAACTAGAGCCAAATACACCTATAATAGATATTTCCTATCATTTTAGAGCAACAAATTTATCATTTGTATACTTACCTAGAAGCATCTTTCTTAGCAATAGTCAATTCAGCCAGTCTGTAATTTCTGTATAGCAGATGTATCAAGAGCAGAAGTAAAAGTTAACCTGCCCCAAGTTTTATTACAGATTCAGTGTGAGCCTTCACAAACTCTTCCTTGTGTTCTAAGCCTGCTGGAGGACTGGCCTGACTCCACACACTCCCTGCGTACCTTGCTTGCAACTAATAAACAATACAGTGACTGTCAGTAGATGTTGCCTCCTCAGCCTATCCAGCAAAAAAAAATTATGGAAAAATAGGTTTCTTCTCTGGAGTTTTGAGATGTAAATTCTGAGTTGATCATGCTGTTTCTTTAAAATTCCAAGTGATATTTTCTACTCAATGCACAAAGGAACAAATTTAAACATCTGCCAGTAAGTTTATAAAATAAGTTGTAAAAATGTGACTTTTTAAAAAGTATCCTTTTTATCCCCTAATATTTTTTTCTTCTAAGATTTTTTAATACATTTTGGTACAGACAAAAGAGAAATTGATCTACAAAAGAAACTGTATATGATACATGTTTTAAAGGAGATTGAATATTAAAATACTATTATTCACCATGGATCAGAAAATGCAAATTTATTATTTGGTATTATGAACTTGAAACTCCAATGAAATTTTAGTTTCACAATGGATTTGTTTGTTTGACTCCAAAGTAAAAGTCATTATTTTTGAAATAGGGTTCTCTTAACAAAAGAACAAGCCTTACAGTTTTAAAAGCAATAAGTATATTGCAGTAAACATCCAAAAAGGAATGTCTCATCTCTTTATTTCTTTACTGGATATGTATTAACAATTAAAAAAGGGAGGGGAATATTTCTGAGCCCAAAGCAAAAATACATCACATACCAGCCATCATTGGAGCCAAAAAGATGAGTGTAATTTCTGGGACTATGTTTTCTAAAATAGAAAATAAAATAACATGTCCTTATACTATATATTTCAGCAATTGTTTTTAAAACACCACTCAATGTGTACTACTTTTGGCACATGATAGTGACAGAGGACAGAATTATGCTCTACCTTCATGGAGTCCAGATTTCAGGTATTTGCTTATGCCTCTGTATTCCTCTATTCCTTTATTTGGGGATTCAACTTTTACTTGGCTAGCTACTTTTATTTTGGTAAAGGCAAGGCTAGGAAGTTAAAAATAGGAACAGCAAAGGAGAGCCTGAAAAAAAGTGTAAAAGGGAAATGTACCTAGATTTTGAAGGAAAGAAGGGCCAAGACTACAAAGATAGTATAATTTGGAGCAAGGGAAAGCAAGAGAGATGGCTAAGGATGATAAAGATACAACAGACCAAGGTCTGGTTTTTGCCATTATAAAATGCTAGCCTCCTGCATACCATATACACTTGAATGTAGCATGCTGAAGGATGACATATATCTTATTTTGAGTAAACCAAGTACCAATTAGAAGGAGAGATCTGTGTGTTCATATTAACAAGAATTTCTCTGGAAATGTGGAAAGAAGCCTCTAAAATACTGACTCAAAAAAAAAAAAAAAAGGAGATCGGGAAGATGGCGGCGAGGGGAGTGCATTGCCCCCGTGTGCTGCGTCACTGTGTGGGAGTATGACAAGTCAGGACAGCTAAAGTCTATCTTGTTAGGAATTTCCAGCAATAGTGGGGTGCTCCGGAACCTGGAGGAAGGATTTCCATCACACGAGGATCAGCTACGGGGACTCAAACGCGAGAGATTTGTCGCACGGAGGGTAACACTGCTTATTCAGCAAATCGCCCCACAGCTGGAGTCTGCAGCATGCACTGGGAAACGAGGAGATAGCGACACAGGGATACAGCGCTGCAGTTTCTGCCAGCCGTGCAAGCATCGTACTCAGGGCTCAATTCTGGGTTCGAGACGGGGGAAGGAAGCGGTCCATCTCGGTTCTCCACACCGGTCAGACCACAGAGGAGGCCAGCGGCCACCATGTTGGAGAGCTGACGTCACCATCCCTGTTTTCGACTGACCGCAGCTCATTCAACCATAGAACACGTAATTTCAGGCTGTCATTCGCCTGCGGCTTGCGGACAGATTGCTTGGGCTCAGTGCCTGGGTGCTTCTTAGAGCCTGCTCTTATTGGAGCAAGCACCGAGCGCGGGGCAGCCGAGTTCCGGCTCCCGGAACTGCCCTGGCCCAGGGCTGGGGAGCCTGCGGAGGCTGCTTCTTGGAGCCTGCTCTTATCAGAGCATACACCGAGCACGGAGCGGCCGAGTACCGGCTCCCGGCACTGAGCCCGCGGGGGCTGCTTCTTGGAGCCTGCTCTTATTGGAGTGTACACTGAGCACGGAGCGGTCAAGTTCCGGCTCCCGGAACTGCCCTGGCCCAGGGCTAGGAGGCCGTGGAAATGGCTTCTCGGTCTGGGTCCTGCTGAGGGCCGGTCAGGACTCACCCGTTGCTTTGGTTGCCCGGCAAGGGGAACGAAATGCTGCCATTCGCATAGGATACCAACATGGCAGAGATCTGATGTCATCAGAAAGCGGCGGAGGAGAGAACTTCATCAATACCAGCAGCGACAGAAACAGTTGGTCTCCTGGTAGGGGGGGTGAGGCACAGACACCCGAGTCTCTCTCGATTTGTCGTCGAGCCAGAGGGGAGGAACCGGGCCGCCGCCAGCGCCCGGAGCAGGCCCAGCGGCTTGCCGGCTGGTGATCGCGTGACCCCAATTGGAGAGGGGGCGGAGCGGAGCCACCACCCGCGCCCGCAAGGTGGGCAGACCCGTGACCCAGTGGTACACGGGCGTGGTAGGAGGGGCAGGGCAGAGCCACCGCCCTCGCCTGCAAGGTAAGCAGACCTGTGACAGACTGGTGGGTCAGGCCCAGCGGCCTGCCAGCGTAGTACACACGTCACCCCAACTGGAGTAGGGGCAGAGCAGATCCTTCGCCCATGCCCAGATCAGGCCCTGCTGGTGTGGTGGTCACGTGACCCCAATTGGAGTGGGGGCGGAGCGGAACCGCCACACGTGCCTGCAGGGTGAGCAGACCTGTGACCAACCTGCAGATCAGGCCCAGCGGTCTGCAGGCGTGGTAGGAGGGGCAGGGCAGAGTCGCCGCCCGCACCTGCAAGGTAGGCAGACCTGCGACAGACCGGCGGATCAGGCCCAGGAGCCTGCCGGCGTGGTACACACATCACCTTAATTGGAGTAGGGGCAGAGAAGTATCGCCGCCCGTGCCAGGAACAGGACCAGCGACCTGCCGGCGGGGTAGTCACGACACCCCAATTGGAGTAGGGGCAGAGCAGAGCCACCACCCGTGCCCAAAAGGTGGGCAGACCTGAGACCAACCAGCGGGACAGGTCCAGTGGCCTGCCGGTACGACAGACACGTCACCACATTTGGAGTAGGGGAAGAGCAGAGCCGCCGCCCGCGCCTGCAGGGTAGGCAAACCTGCAACTGACCGGCGGATCAGGCCCGGTGGCCTGCCGGCGTGGTACACTCGTCACCCCAATTGGAGTAGGGGCAGAACAGAGCCGCCGCTAGCGCCCAGAACAGGCCCAGTGACCTGCCGGTGTGGTAGTCACGACACCCCAATTGGAATAAGGAGAGAGCAGAGCCGCCACCCGCGCCTGCAGGAAAGAAACGCAAGCAGTATGAAAAGACAAGGAAAGAAAGGACCACAAGCAATGCAGGTCAACGCAACTTTAGAAGAGGTAACAGCTGCAGCAGATGGAAAGTCAGATAAAGAATTCAGGATATACATGCTTCACATGATCTGGAGTATCAAGGAAGACATTAGACAGCAAAATCAGACAATGAAAGATCACTTCGACAATGAATTACGCAAACAAATCCAGGAAGCAAAGGATCAACTATACAGGGAGATAGAGGTTATAAAAAACAAACAAACAGAAATCCTAGAAATGCAGGAAGCAATAAACCAACTTAAAAACTCAATGGAGAATACTACCAGCAGAGTAGAACACTTAGAAGATAGAACATCAGACAATGAAGACAAAGTATTTCAACTGGAAAAGAACATAGACAGCTCAGCAAGACTGTTAAGAAACCATGAGCAGAACATCCAAGAAATATGGGATAACATTAAGAGACCAAACTTAAGAGTCACTGGGATACAGGAAGGTACAGAGCTCCAAACAAAAGGAATGAGCAGTCTATTCAATGAAATAATACAAGAAAACTTCCCAGACTTGAAGAATGAGACAGAATCCCAAATCCTAGAAGCCTACAGGATGCCGAATGTGCAAAATCATAAGAGATCCACACCTAGACACATTATAATGAAGATGCCCAACATACAGAATAAGGAGAGAATTTTAAAAGCTACAAGAGAAAGGAAGCAGATTACATTTAGGGGTAAGCCAATCAGGATAACAGCTGATCTTTCAACACAGACTCTGAAAGCTAGAAGATCCTGGAATAACATATTTCAAACACTGAAAGAAAATGGGTTCCAACCAAGAATTGTGTATCCAGCAAAATTAAGCTTTAGGATGGAAGATGAAATTAAAACCTTCCACGATAAACAAAAGTTTAAAGAATTTGCAGCTAGAAAACCATCTCTTCAAACATCCTCGGCAAAACATTACAGGAAGAGGAAATGGAAAATAACAATGAAAACCAACAGTGGGAGGTAGGACAGTAAAGGGGGGGGAAATAATCAAAGAGGAAAACAAACCATGTTTAGTAACATAAATAAACAAATATGGCTGGAAGAACAACCCATATCTCAATAATAACCCTAAATGTTAATGGCTTAAACTCACCAATTAAGAGACAAAGGCTAGTAGAGTGGATCACAAAACAAGACCCAACAATATGCTGCCTACAGGAGACGCATTTGATAGGAAAAGACATACATAGGCTGAAGGTGAAAGGTTGGGAAAAATCATATCACTCATATGGACTTCGGAAACAAGCAGGAGTGTCCATACTCATATCAAATAAAATAGATTTCAAGCCAAAGTTAATCAAAAGGGCTAAAGAGGGACACTACATACTGCTTAAGGGAACCATACACCAACAAGACATAACAATCATAAATATTTATGCCCCAAACAATGGTGCAGCTATGTTCATCAAACAAACTCTTCTCAAGTTCAAGAGTCTAATAGACCACCATACAATAATCATGGGAGACTTCAACACACCTCTCTCGCCACTGGACAGATCTTCCAAACAAAAGTTGAATAAGGAAACTATAGAACTCAATAACACAATTAATAACCTAGACTTAATTGACATATATAGAATATACCACCCAACATCAAGCAGTTACACTTTTTTCTCAGCAGCACATGGATCCTTCTCAAAAATAGATCATATATTATGTCACAGGGCAACTCTTAGACAATATAAAGGAGTAGAGATAATACCATGCATCTTATCTGATCATAATGGAATGAAACTGAAAATCAATGATGAAAGAAGGAAGGAAAAAGCATACATCACTTGGAGAATGAACAATAGGTTACTGAATGATCAATAGGTTATAGAAGACATCAAGGAGGAAATTAAAAAATTCTTAGAGATAAATGAAAACACAGACACAACATATCGGAATCTATGGGACATATTGAAAGCAGTTCTAAGAGGAAAATTCATTGCTTGGAGTTCATTCCTTAAAAAAAGAAAAAAACAACAAATAAATGATCTCATACTTCATCTCAAAATCCTAGAAAAAGAAGAGCAAAACAACAGCAAAAGAAGTAGAAGGCAAGAAATAATTAAAATCAGAGCTGAAATTAATGAAATCGAAACAAAAGAAACAATTGAAAAAATTGACAAAACTAAAAGTTGGTTCTTTGAAAAAATAAACAAAATCGACAGACCCTTAGCCATGCTAGCGAAGAGAAGAAGAGAGAGAACTCAAATTACTAGCATACGGGATGAAAAAGGCAATATCACAACAGACACTTCAGAAATACAGAAGATAATCAAAAACTATTTTGAATCCTTATACTCCAATAAATTAGAAGATAGTGAAGGCATAGATAAATTTCTCAAGTCATATGATCTGCCCAGATTGAGTCAGGAGGATATAGACAACCTAAACAGACCAATATCAATTGAGGAAATAGAAGAAACCATCAAAAGACTACCAACTAAGAAAAGCCCAGGACCAGATGGGTATACAGCAGAGTTTTACAAAACCTTTAAAGAAGAACTAATACCAACACTTTTCAAGCTATTTCAGGAAATAGAAAAAGAGGGAGAACTTCCAAATTCATTCTATGAGGCCAACATCACCCTGATACCTAAACCAGACAAAGACACTTCAAAGAAAGAAAACTACAGACCAATATCTCTAATGAACCTAGATGCAAAAATCCTCAATAAAATTCTGGCGAATCGGATACAAAAACATCAAAAAAATTGTGCACCATGATCAAGTAGGATTCATCCCTGGGATGCAAGGCTGGTTCAATATACGGAAATCAATAAATGTTATTCACCACATCAATAGACTTGAAAATAAGAACCATATGATCATCTCGATAGATGCGGAAAAAGCATTCGACAAAGTACAGCATCCCTTTATGTTCAAAACTCTAGAAAAACTAGGGATAACAGGAACATACCTCAATATTGTAAAAGCAATCTATGCTAAGCCTCAGGCTAGCATCATTCTGAATGGAGAAAAACTGAAGGCATTCCCTCTAAAATCTGGAACAAGACAGGGATGCCCTCTCTCTCCACTTCTGTTCAACATAGTTCTCGAAACACTGGCCAGAGCAATTAGACAGACGAAAGAAATTAAAGGCATAAAAATAGGAAAAGAAGAACTTAAATTATCACTATTTGCAGGTGACATGATTCTATACCTAGCAGACCCAAAAGGCTCTACAAAGAAACTATTAGAGCTAGTAAATGAATTCAGCAAAGTTGCAGGATATAAAATCAACACGCATAAATCAAAGGCATTCCTGTATATCAGCGACAAATCCTCTGAAATGGAAATGAGGACAACCACTCCATTCACAATATCTTCAAAAAAAATAAAATACTTGGGAATCAACCTAACAAAAGAGGTGAAAGACTTATACAATGAAAACTACAGAACCCTAAAGAGAGAAATAGAAGAAGATCTTAGAAGATGGAAAAATATACCCTGTTCATGGATAGGCAGAACCAACATCATCAAAATGGCGATATTACCAAAAGTTCTCTATAGGTTTAATGCAATGCCAATCAAAATCCCAACGGCATTTCTTGTAGAAATAGAGAAAGCAATCATGAAATTCATATGGAAAAATAAAAGACCCAGAATATCAAAAACAATGCTAAGCAGGAAGTGTGAATCAGGCGGTATAGCGATACCAGACTTCAAACTATACTACAGAGCAATAGTAACAAAAACAGCATGGTACTGGTACCAAAACAGGCGGGTGGACCAATGGTACAGAATAGAGGACACAGAAACCAATCCACAAAACTACAACTATCTTATATTTGATAAAGGGGCTAAAAGCATGCAATGGAGGAAGGATAGCATCTTCAACAAATGGTGCTGGGAAAACTGGAAATCCATATGCAACAAAATGAAACTGAATCCCTTTCTCTCGCCATGCACAAAAGTGAATTCAAAATGGATCAAGGAGCTTGATATCAAATCAGAGACACGCCATCTGATAGAAGAAAAAGTTGGCTATGATCTACATTCGGTGGGGTCGGGCTCCAAATTCCTCAATAGGACACCCATAGCACAAAAGTTAATAACTAGAATCAACAAATGGGACTTACTCAAACTAAAAAGTTTTTTCTCAGCAAAAGAAACAATAAGAGAGGTAAATAGGGAGCCTACACCCTGGGAACAAATCTTTACTCCTCACACTTCAGATAGAGCCCTAATATCCAGAGTATACAAAGAACTCAAAAAATTAGACAATAAGAGAACAAACAACCCAATCAACAAATGGGCCAAGGACCTGAACAGACACTTCTCAGAGGAGGACATACAGTCAATCAACAAGTACATGAAAAAATGCTCACCATCTCTAGCTGTCAGAGAAATGCAAATCAAAACCACCCTAAGATACCATCTCACGCCAGTAAGATTGGCAGCCATTAGGAAGTCAAACAACAACAAGTGCTGGCGAGGATGTGGGGAAAAGGGTACACTTGTACATTGCTGGTGGGACTGCAAATTGGTGCAGCCAATTTGGAAAGCAGTATGGAGATTTCTTGGAAAGCTGGGAATGGAGCCACCATTTGACCCAGCTATTCCCCTTCTTGGTCTATTCCCTAAAGACCTAAAAAGAGCATGCTACAGGGACACTGCTACATCGATGTTCATAGCAGCACAATTCACAATAGCAAGACTGTGGAACCAACCTAGATGCCCTTCAATAGACGAATGGATAAAAAAATGTGGCATTTATACACAATGGAGTATTACTCTGCATTAAAAAATGACAAAATCATAGAATTTGCAGGGAAATGGATGGCATTAGAGCAGATTATGCTAAGTGAAGCTAGCCAATCCCTAAAAAACAAATGCCAAATGTCTTCTTTGATATAAGGAGAGTAACTAAGAACAGAGTAGGGACGAAGAGCATGAGAAGAAGATTAACATTTAACAGGTATGAGAGGTGGGAGGGAAAGGGAGAAAGAAGGGAAATTGCATGGAAATGGAAGGAGACCCTCAGGGTTATACAGTGGAGGGGGTAGAGAGAGAGGAGGGGAGGGGAGGGGAGAGGTGGGGAGGGGGGATGGTGGAGGATGGGAAAGGCAGCGGAGCACAACAGACACTAGTATGGCAATATGTAAATCAATGGATGTGTAACTGATGTGATTCTGCAATCTGTGTATGGGGTGAAGGTGGGAGTTCATAACCCACTTGAATCAAAGTGTGGAATATGATATGTCAAGAAATTTGTAATGTTTTGAACAACCAACAATAAAAAATTAAAAAAAAAAAAGAGTACCCTGAGGACAGGTGTTTTTTTTGTTTTTTTTTTCACTTCATGATTTTAACTTTTTATTTCATTTTCTCTGTTTGGGGTGTTATGTTTAATCAGTTTTTAGGTTGTCTGCATGTTTATGACTTTATATGGCAAATGGTAACCATTCACCTCCAAACACAGCCTTATTCTATAACTTTCACTCAAAGAAGAGAAATTACTTTAAAAATGCATCTCTCAGACTAATCTGCATTATCATTTAAAAGCAGGGGCAGAAGGAACAGGTATGCATCAGGCTTTCCAGTTGGATCTTCTGACAGCCATTGTACAGATAAAGACAATGAGGTTGTGGTGGCTTCAACAAATTGCCCAAGGTCACAGATCTCCAAATCCAGTGCTCCTCCCAAGCTTCTTCCACATATAACCTTTAGTTCAATCAGGGTTGAAGTAAAAGTTTTTATTTGTTGTGAAGATTTCCAGAGAATGTAAAAGATTTCATGTTTGGGGAATTGAAAATATAAATCATAGTAAGTAAAAGGAAAAAAAAAAATTCAAAAAAGCAAGCAGACCTTTAGTTTTTCTTTTGCTTTTGGGGAGACTTTTGGTTTTCCATTATTTTTTCCACTACAGGGGAAAATGAAAGTATCTGAGAATGAATCATATTAATTTGAAGTATTATGATTTTAGATTTTTCTATCATGTGAATATTAAGTTCTAGCACCTTTTATCCATTAATTCAACCATTTTCATAGGTATCATCTAAAATATGTAAAATTGCTCAGAAGCACTCATTTTCTTATACTTAGCACTTAGGTTTTACTTAAAACCACCTAACAGTATCACTACTATTATTTCTGGTGAGATTATGCTTAACTGAGGAAAAACTGAAGCATAATCAGCTTTTCAATTTTCTACAAGTATCTGTCTCTGTGGATGAAAGATAATTAGTATTAACTAGACTCTAACTTATGTGATAGAGAGAACATTTAGGGAGTGTATGAGCTCCCAGTTTGGGAATCCAGAATAGACCCAGAGAAGAGAAATAAAGACTAAAAATAAAGAATTAAAATTATTATATGAAGATGTTAATTACCTTCTGTGCAATCACAAATATATGGAAACATCCTAGATGTTTTATATCAGAGGACTATGTATGTCTATGTTATGAAATGCTATAAATTATATTCAGTGACATAAGAAAGTATGTACTATGTAAGAAGTAGTAAAAATGATGTAGAACTGGGTATACAATGGAGATCAAATATACAAAACGTGTGTATCATTTTATCAATGTGACTGCATGTATAAATGCATATCTACAGAAATATAATTCCAAAACAAGTTGAAGGCTAACAGAAAATTTTGCTTTATTCTTTTCTGTGTTGTCATTTTTTTGTGTGTGGGGGCGGGTTACTAAACTGAAAAAACAAAACACTTAACAAATTGTAGTGGGAGAGATTTGGTTATTGAAAAGAAAACTCATGGATTATAAAAGCCTAGATGGAAATCTAGCAGATTAAAAAATATTATTTTGCCTGAAAACCTTATAGCAGATAAATGTCAAGAACTAGCTAAATTCTCAGGTTCTTCTTAGTCCCAGTGATCCTCTGATTTGACTGCAGTAAGGTTGTGGACTGGACAAGCATGTGCACTAAAGACAAGGAGGAGGCTCAAATTGATCACTGTCAAAATGCTAATGTATAGCAAGTGGTAGGAAATAAACAAGATAAAAGGGAACAAGGATAATGGTAATACAATATTTATAGTGAGATTCAATCATCAATTCCCACAACTCCTTGGTGACTCTATCTCTTCACCTGTGGCATGTGCATCTCTGCATCCATACAGATGAGCATCAGGAGCCTGCAGAAAGGGGATGGCAGGAACTCAGCTCAGAGATTGGCTTATGTGCATAATTATTCCCCCCAAGGCATTAAATCTTTTTAACCACCATGGTAGCATTGCCATTTTTACCCAAGCATTTAACTCAGACAAAGGCAATAATTTATATGTTGGGAAGACGTGGCTCCCCAGAAACCTTTTATATCCTAGCCCTCATTAAACTATTTATTCTCTGTCATTGTTGTCAGATTTCTATAACTACATCATGCCATATAATTAACATTGTTCAGACACATCAGATTTTTGCACAACTGGATACCTCAAAAGAATTAAGTCATCAGACAGAGCACCAGTTAGTTCCCTTCCTATACTGGATAGCAGATGTTCAAATAATACAGTGTAGGTTTTTTTTTTTTTTTTTTTTTTTAAAGGAAGATGCTGCTATATGTATCAAGTCTTTCAACATGGTTGAATTACAAGTGCTGTCATTTTTCTTTTTATTTTTCTAAACTCTATACCTGCCTAGTGTGCACCCTGTTTACTTTTATGCAAAGCTAGCTGGTCTTCTTAGGTAGAGTTTGCCTGGGTCAGCAAAACGCTCTGTGACTATTTAGCCCATGTAAGTGACAGCCAGCTGGGAAAACTGTGCTATTCCTAGTTTGTCCATGATATATAATGCAGAGGGAGATGGATGTGACAAGACTTTGGACAAGGTGAACACTTTTGAAGTGAGACAATATTCTGCAAACAATACTAGAGTACATTTGATTTTGAGAGATGAAACCCAAATGTATTTTAAGTTTTTCTCTATTTTGACAGAAATCTAAAAAAGAAAAATCCCATTTAAAAATCATCAGAGCAGTGGCTTGGGAGGCTGAGGCAGGGGGATCACAAGTTCAAAGCCAGCTTCAGCAAAAGCAAGGTGCTAAGCAACTCAGTGAGACCCTGTCTCTAAATAAAATACAAAAAATAGGGCTGGGGATGTGGCTTAGTGGTAGTGTCCCTGTACGCACCCTCCCCCCTAAAAAATTACCAGAGCAATGAATTACCATACAAGGGTATGGTTGAATAACTTCTAATGTTCAACAATAGCAGGATAATTATGGTTCACCACAATTAATCATGCATTTCAAAATATGGAGGGTTGTGAGTGCTTCCAACATCTATTGAAAGTCAGTGTGGGCAAGTCTTTGCACGTGTAAGAAGTTCACATAAAAAATGTATCTGCTCACATGCCCCAGCTATGCCTGCTACGTTAAATCTGAACATGGCTATGCCTTCTTGGTTTAATCTTATTGGGCTGTCATCAGATTCCTAGGAGGATGAACCTGGAATTAGACAGGAGATACAAAAACTTTGCTAGATCAAGAAGTGAAGAATGGCCTTCCTTCTGACAAAATCATTTGGGGAGAATTTTCTCAGAAGCAGCTTTATTTTTATATAGTGGTCTTGCCTCACAGCAGAGACCAGTCCATGTCACCGCACTCAGCTGGCAGCTTCAACCTAGGCTTTGTTTCCACAGTCCTACTCTTGGTGCTAAGGAAGATATATCTATCCTCCAGGGCCATGGAATTCACAGCCCTCTAGTTCCCCTAATATTTGGTTCACTTGCTCTTGAAAAACTAAAAACATTGGTGAATTCAGGCAATGTAATCCTTGGACCCTATGAAAGCATGGTGCACACAGTTCATGTCTACAGGAAATGATAGATATCAAGCAATTCATTGATAAACTCGTGCCTCCAACTGATTGACATCATTAAAAGGTCATGTTTACAAAGAGTATAAGACTTTCTCTGTGCCAAATCTTGACACTTTTAATGTTTCCAGTGTTAAAATGCTTGGCAAATACATACCAATGATACAGACTAAATAATGTCTCTTCATGAGAAATTTATAATCTTCTAAGTTTCTACAGATGGATTTTTATAATATGATCCAGAATACATAAGTATTAAAATAGGTGAAGCAGATATCCTTTTTTTCTTAAATGCAATTCAGCAAAATAATAAAATATCGCAACCAAATTTTTCAACACATCATTTGAAAATCACTACTATGTTTATTAAAAATTTGTTCAGGTATAAATGAACAGTTAGGTATAAACAACTCATATATGCTGTGACATAGTCTATGGGTTTATTCCAAAACTTCTTTGTCACCATGTAGTCTTCATTTTAATGTCTGTGTTGATATATGGTAATAACCGTAATAGATAAGAATGAGATGGTATTTCATCATTCTTAGTAATAGGGACAGTGCTTTTCAGTGTCAATAGTGATGCTGCTTTCTTTACTCAATGGCCCTTTTATTCTGGGGACCAGATTTTTGTTTGCCCAGATATCATTTCTTTTTAATATTCTTTTCTCCTCTTAAGAAAAAAATTAGGTCTTTCCTGATTGCCATTCATATGACACAAAATATTGCCTTCCTGCTATTTAAAGCCAATATATGCTGTAATCTGACATTCTGAATCACAGTTACATGGTATTTTAAATCTATTTACACTTGAGGAGAAAGCAAATATGTCTTTAACCCATGAATTCAAACAACTGTCCCTCAGTCTAAATTTTGATCTATTTTGTTGTTAGAATCTTCAATCTAGGTAATCAGAATAATTCTGTGGTTTGATTTTTCCGTAAGTAACTCAAACAATAATTATAACATTTTCTAATATGTTCTGAAATATGTAACACTGATCCTAAAGGCTAATTTCTAACATTATTTGTTTTACTTGTAGCATGGAGTTCAGGTTTATTTTTTCTATACATGTTTGAAACCAACTACAGTAGAAAATGAGCAAGCTGTTAGAAAAAAAAAATTTTCAATAAACTTATTTGAAATTTTTACTTCACTTGACTTTTTTTAGGAAAAAAACTAGTTTTTTATACAAACATAAAATAGCAATAATTTGATTTTTAAATAGTAAAAAATAATTAATTATTCAGAACCCTCTATGTATGATATAGTTACCATACATTTTAATATATAGCAAAAGTGTATGCTTGTTACTTCTGAAATGTGTTAATTTATCTGCTGTATTCCAACTGACTAAAATCAATCTTAAAAATGAATCTTTATAAATGGATACTAATTGATAATAGAAATAATTTAGTAATGGACTATATAGAATATTAATAATGAATCCATATGTACTTGAATGGATTTAAAAGTTTTAAACAATCATTTATTAAGTTGTTTAGTTTACATAAAGAATATAAACTGCTATTTCATTTATACAAATAAGCAAGATCTTATTTATGGAAAAAATATTCCTTTGGGGGTATTATGCTGTAAAGTACAAAAATGTAAATGTTCTTAACAGTTTCTATTAATATGAAATTAAATTTACTTCTGAAAAAAGTAAAGTACTATCCTCTATAAATATGTACAGTTATTATGTGTCAATTAAAAATAAAAAACACATTTAAAAATCACTGATTGGTTTCACTTTCTTTCAAGAGTGAATTCATTGGAGTAAAAGAAATGGATTTTTACTTCCCTTCAAATGAAGAATGTAGTCTTAAGAAAAGATATAATAGAGTTTTAAAATTTTGAAGACATGCCATGTAATCATAGAGTCCTGATAAAATACTGACTCCAAAGCATATATTCTTGTGAGTGAAGAAACTCAGACACAGAGGAGCAAATTATCTTGTTTATTGTCACTTAGATGATTCAGTGAAAAAAAAATCATAAGACTATTCATTCTCTAAGTCTATACTGAGTTCTCTTTCTATGACAGGCACTGTCCTGAGTCTCAGGTACAGGAGTCCCTGCTCTTGTGGAATTTGTTTAGATTAATGTCTATTGATTCTGATAACAGAGCCTTTTCAATTTGCTCATATAATTTTCTCACCAAAAGGGCTAATTTATACAACTTACAAATGGGCTCCTCTGTCTGATTAAAATGCTTGTGGTTTTGCTATTATTAGTGTTCTTAATTTTTTTTTTACCTGCATTAGTCTATCATGGTTGTTTTCTTGACAGTTATCTCATCTATCCATATAAAAAAGAAAACTGTCTGGTCTTTTTGTCATGTGCCTTTCAATGAAGAATTTACATGATAAAATCTATATTATGTTTTTATAATAATTAACATATTTTGTATTTGGTTGCATAATATAAAAGGAAAGAGTTTTGTCTCTGTACCCCCCAAAAAGGAAAAGATTCTGAGAGTAGGGGATATTGATTTGCTATTTCTTTTTCCCAATTCAGTCTTAGGTAACTCCATTAACATTCAGCAGTCATCATATTATGATTTAAGCGAAAGATTTGGAAAAGAAATATCTATACAGTATCAAGTGAGCTTGAAATAGTCTGCAACTGCTGCAGTAAATCAGGAAGACTACTAATTTGTTGTTCTGTTCACTAGTATTCTGCAGAAATCATGTACTGCACATGTGTTGCAATTTTTAGCTGGAAAATCCTTAGATCACGCCATTTTGTCATTAAGGCAGAATATAAAGCAAGTTTCCAGGGCTTGCCAGCCTCCTGTCTCTTCTGTCTAATGTGATCCCTCTTTGTATCAAATAACTATCCAATTCCAGCTTTGGCTGATAGGACCAGGTATGAATAGCTGATTCGAGGGCAGTTAGTCATCAGAAACGTATCACTGGTGGCCTGGTTCAAAACCATGTGCCAGGAATTGGAAAGATGTGATACCAGTGGGTTGTGCACTGAGTACTGAGCTCTGACCAGGTTCGCTGGGGGTCATGTCAAGCCAATGTTTATATGGAAGAAGGACAGATCACAAGAGAGAAGAGCACAGAGTATAAAGAGCTTAAAAGGCAAGAGATAGGGACTGACTCAGAGAAAGAAGGTTCCCTGGGGTTTCTAAGTGAGTGTGACATCAGTTTGTCCAATCCCAGCTAGCAACATTTATTGACAATGTATTCCCTGAGATTCAGGGGTGTATACTCACAACAAACATTCTTCTTAAATTAACCTGAGTTATTCTTTGCAACCAAACAAATCCTGGCCTTCCTCCTATGTAGACTTAATTTTTGCCACAAGAAAAAACCAGAAGTCAATCAGAAAGAAGGGCACTCAAGTCCTCTTAGTCTCTGAAGGATCATCCTACTGAAAGTCAATTTGGGGCACTAGTCTCTAGGCCATTAATACTAACTACATGGTAGTATTTGTTAATTTCTACAACCTTCTAAATATAAGATCACATAAGTGTTACAGAAGACCACAGTACTGAATTAATCTTTTCCAACTTTCACCCTCTAAATAGTTTTGGTCATGCTCATTTTTCTACCTAAATTCTCCCCATCCCACCCCACTTTTTTTTTTCTATCAAAGTGATTGGAAAACAAGCACCCAAATAAATCAAAGTAAACACTTGTGATTTGCATATTCTGTCATTTTCCCTTATCAACGCAGTTTTTGGGTACATCTCCCAATGAATATTGCTCCTAAAATGGTATATTCACAAGGGGTTTCTCCTTTATCTCTACCTAATTAGTCATCAGTCTGTCCCAACAGAATGGATGAAGAAAATGAATTTTTCCTTTGTTTCTGTTTTACTAAAGATTTGGTCAAAGTATTTCTTTCAGCTGCCCATCTTATCATTAAGTTCCTCTAGCAAATACATTTTCTTCTATACATGTTTTTCTCCCTTTGAATACAGGTCTCCAACAATTTGTTGCTACTTCCTCATAAGCCAAAGGAAATAGTAAGAATTAAATCCTTTGCAACGTAAAGGAAACATCATTTTCAGGCAATGCAAATGCTTTAATTCCAAAAATTCTTTAAAATGCCAGGACTGAGTAGTTATTACTCAATACTGGCTTTGAGCCATCTGAAGCATTTTACTCCGGTTGGGGTTTTCCAACTGCTGAGAAACTAAAGATCTTTAAGCAGTAAAAAGGGGGGAAATACTGATATAATTAAAAGGCAACAAAATAGAAGGAAAGAAAGTACAATAAAAAGAATATCAAAGTTAAATTTTCAAGCACAAAGATGTCTATATGTTACAAAGCATGGAGATGACACAGAACTACGAAGATGTATATAATGGTCTCAGGAGTGCCAGGTCCTGATAAAAAGAGTTTACCTGTATCAACTAATATATTATCATTATTATTATTGTTGTTGTTGTTGTTCACATAGGAAAATGAAGCATAGAGATTATAAGTAACTAACCCAAAGTTACACAGAAGTTGAGTGGGAATTTCCAACCAGGAGTTTTGGCCTCCCCACAGCTAGAGCCCTTAATCATAGACCATTTACCATTTCTGTAAATATCTTGACCAGTAAACTATTTAACAGGTTGCATATCAAAACTATCTCAGGAGCATTTCAAAGCATACCAACATCTATGTTCTACTGCCAGAGATTCTGATTTCATGGATCTAACTTGGGCCTGTCATCAGTATACAGACAGCTCCTGACTGACCATAGCTTAGCTTAAGACTTTTTGACTTTATGATGGTGCAAAAGTGATTCACACTCAGTAGAAACGGTATTTTGAATTCTGAGTTTTGATCTTTTAAAAAGTAGTGATAAGTGGTGTGATATTCTCTCTCCATATTGGGCAGCAGCACCAGCTGTGAGCTGCAGCCCCAAGCAGCTATGCCACCATGAGGGTGAAGAAGGACTTCTCCACAGTGTGCTGTGTTGCTAACTGTGAGGCAAATTAGGTGGATTAAATGTATTTTCAACTGAACGATATTGTCAAATTCAAGGATTTTTATCAGGATGCAATCCCATGATAAGCCAAGGTGCATCTATATTTTATAAATCCCCAGGTGATTCTGAAGTACAAAAGGGTAAGATGAAGCCCATGCCACCTCTCTATTTATTAGTGGCCTAGCCAGAAACAAATCCAATTATCTTGACTTTTCCCCCTACATTACAATAGCTCCCCCTTCTACAAGTTGAGGGGGAAATGAAGAAATAAAAGTTTTCTCTTAGAATGATGACTTTAAGTTTCTTAAACCAAAAAGCTTTAGTTCACAAGCTAGGTATCATGAAACACTAGGTATCAATCATGTTCTTTGGTGGTTATTAAAGCTAAGGTGAATTCTCTATTTCTGAAATAATTAAGTACATTAATGAGAAACAGATGAACATTTCCCAACTCCTTTTATTAAATACTGTAGCACTAGTACAACTTAGACACCAGAGGTCTCTGCTATACAATTTAAACCATCTATGTAATACAGAGCCCTCCTAAGACTCCAACTCAAGCAAAGTATCTTAAAGAAGAGATAATGATGATTATCTGAGTGTTGTGATTATTTGGTAAATGTTGAACAACCTGGGCTCTGAGGGGCGGAGCCCTGATGGTGTTTACCAAATTATTACTCCCACTATTGCCAAATCCAAATTATCAAAGTGACATTATTGAACATGTGGCTGGGGAGAGATGTATTATAGCATCCCATTATATGGTACGTCTACCACCCAGGCACAATAAAAAATTAAAACAAACCTTAAGAGCGTGGATAAAGCTAAAAATATACCAAAAGAATTAGGAAGGAATGGGGTTTGACTATTACATTTATTTTTAAATATAATTAATTTCATGAAAGTTATATAATTTAATTTTCTCATGAGCTAGTGCAACACACCACTGAAAAGGCATCCATTCCATCACATAGTTTTCTTGGAGAAGGGCAGTATTTAATTAAAGAAACTAAACAAGAATGAGTCATTGTTGCGGTACATTCAGTCTGAAGAGGAGATAAACTTTCTTCATTAATTGAGCTTTCTCAAGAATGAGAAGTTTTGATTAAACCCTCCAGAGCAAACCCAGTCTTCATGGTGAGCAGTGGGGCACAGAAGCTAAGGGTGCAGACTCTGTTGTTAGAATGCCTAGGTGAGTTCTGGCTCACTCACCTGTACTGTATGACTTTGGAGACAATGCTCAATCATAATTATTCTACCTGTAATTAAAATGGTAATAGTATCCTTAGAATTGTTGACAAAATTGAATGAATTATTAAATGTGAAGCACTTACCAGCAGTACTAAGTGCATAGCAAATACTCAGGGAACATTAGCTACCACTCTCCTGTGAAAGCACCTTCATATAGATAAACTGCATGCATTGAGACAATTCTGGTCATTGGTAGCATCTTAAAGTTCCATGAACAGACTTTTAAACTCTCAAGTGCCCTGGCCTTTCCTCGTGCTCTGCTCTCTTCCTGAAATGATGAACTCCTATATATCTTTTTAAGCTAAGATCAAAATGTTTACTTCTCTTAACTTTCTCTGATTAGCTTATAGGTCCCTGGGGGGCAAGTCCCAAAAGGGTTTCTCATCTCCCCAGCCCTTTCCTCTCACTCTGTTTCCCAGAGCAGCTTTCATTCACCAGGCACTTCCACCATCAGTTTCTCTTGGAGTTGGTCAACCATGGACTGAATCCTCTGAAACCATGATCCCAAATAAATCTTTCATCCTCTACATTCTTGTCAGGTGTTCTGATTACGGTAACAAAAAGCTGACTAACATCCCCTTACATGGTTTGAGTTTTAGATATTCACTACATGCCTGGTTCAGGAAATCCCAAGCCAAGAAAAGCAACGTTTATGATCCAGTGTTGACTGTATCCTAGGACTCCTGGAAGAAGCTAAATTAATTCTTTCTAAAGGAATACATCCTCAATCCACGCTTGACATTCCCACAGGGAAGGCCAATGAAACATGAGCTCACAATCCAAAATTTTAAAATACACACCCAAAATAAGCTACCAAAAGCAAGAGACAGAGAAACAGAAAACAGCACACTATAAACTCTTTCATAAATCTCTTAGAGTTATTAAACACAGAATACAAAATGTCTGAAATAGTTAAAGATGTACAAATTATGGATCCCATAATGGTCGTTAAAGGATTAAATGACTCTATATAAATGTATGATACAGCAAAACTTTGAGACCATCTGTTTGGAATTAAGATCCAGAAGAAAAAGGTAATTCTTCTCTCAGATTTCTTTTGCCCCATCCTTCCTGCCCGCTGCACTTCTTTCCTCTTCTCTGGTCCCTTTGGAAAGGCTGGAATATCCATTCTGACTCAGCATAGAATAAGATCAGCCCTAATTATAGTATAAACTCCAATGCCAACGATTGACTGGAATCTTTATGAGTGGAGACAATATTCATGTTCTAGCTTTATTTGAAGATATTTTTACAATATTAACTTTAAAACATTCTCATTATGGAACATTTCTTAAAATTTATAAGGAACCATGTTATTTCATTTGAATATGAGAGTAAAATAAAATTTATAAACCTTTTTATACAACAGGAAATCACATGGATTTTTATCAAAAATTAAAATATTGCTGGTTGTAACTACCAAGAGACACAGTGTTTCAACAAATACTTTATGTAAACTCTGTTACATATTCTTATTGCTTTTACGGAATTATATCCTCGATTATAAATAGCCTTCTTAAGAGTAGGGACTACTTCCAATGATATATATTAGGAGGCTAATACCGTATTCCTTTTTTGAAAAGCATTTATTTATTTGACATTTAAATAAGCATCCACTTTGTGCCTGGTCCTATAATATACTCTGTAGATACTTAATGAGCAAAATTGGACCCAGTTCCTGCTCTCATGGAGCTTACAACATTATGATGGAGATAGATGACTACAGCAATCACCAAAGGAATGCAGAATTTCAATGAAGCAACTGTGGCATATTCTTTTTTTAAAAATTTTTTTAAAGAGAGAGAGAGAGAATTTTTTAATATTTATTTTTTAGTTTTCAGTGGACACAACATCTTTATTTTATTTTTATGTGGTGCTGAGGATCGAACCCAGCGCCCCGCGCATGCCAGGCAAGCGCATTACTGCTTGAGCCACATCCCCAGCCCCAGCATATTCTTTTTTGACTGTATTTAATGATTGCATTAGTTTTAAGGCTCTTCTAAGGAATATTAAGTTGTTACAAGTTAAAGGGTAATAGGTGACCTAGTCTTGTTGTAAATTTATTCTTTTTTTTTTTTTTAAATATAATCCAGTTTCCACATGGGAAATCTTCCCTTGATATTGATGCCTATTAAGTTTTTTTAAAATCATTGTCTATTTTGCCAATACTTAAGAATTTTTAGTGTCCTTTCATTATAATCCCAAATGACAGACTGCTAAATTTAATAATTACAACAACTGACAAAATTATTTACTTATTTATAAACTCTGTGGTAATACATTAATAGATTTTGAAGATTTCGGCTTTACTTTGTGTTATCACAGCTGCATTTTAAGGAATTCTTAACTTCATCTGATGCCAACAACCTGCTAGATGGAGACCTAGGGCAGTACCCAGGTGGGCTGGTCTGCAAGTCCCAGAGAGGGAAGACTGAATGAGGGGATGGTATTCACAGGTGGGGAATCACGTGACCCCAGAATCCCTGAGAACTGAAGTCTAGAAGTGGTCTTCATAGCTCTCTAAAACCCAATCCAACCCCTGCAAAACCAATTGTGGGAAATTCTACCGAGAGTAAAAAGAAAATCAAGATTTTTAAAAAATATGTATATTTGGTGACTTAGTTCCATAACTTGGTCTTTGGTAAACTGCTTTTTAGATAATTGGCTCTAATCCAATTGACCTAGAATAACCTATTACATGTCCCTCTGATTTGGTCCTAAATCATTAGGTAAAAATAGCCTGGCACTTTGAGGCTGGAGCCAGAATAGAAGGAAGAGTGTGAGTGAAGCATGTACATAGAGATGAGTGGAGCAAGGAAGGAGCAGGCGGAAGAAGGACAGGTGTCTGAGCTGGCAAGGGAAATGTGTTGAGATGGAGCCATGGGTACCCTGGGTCCAAGGAGGATGAACACTGTAGGCTACTGTAAAAAGTTCTATCATTGGATCAAGTCATAGGGAAGCACTGACACTTTGTAAAGGTGGTTATATGATGAGAGTAAGATTTTGAAAAGACGATCCTTGCTATTATATATGAGAGAATGTTCTGAGGAGCAGCTGGGATAGGCAGGATAACTCTGATGAAAGCTATTTCAGTTTTTCTTGCTGAGAAATGATAATAGCCTGGACCAGGGAAGTAGTGAGGGATGTGGAGAGAAGTGGATGATTAGAATGGACAGTGGTACTCAACTGGGGGTGATTTCAACCTTCATGGGTCATTTGGCAATGTTTGAAGACACTCTTTTGGTGTTGCAACTGTGGGAGGGGAAATAGGCAGAGGCCAGGGATGTTGCTAAACATCCTTCAACATACAGGAAAGCCCCTCCCCACCAACAAAGAGTTCTATGACTCAAAATACCAACAGTGCCAAGGTTGAGAAACAGTGGAACAAATTCCTAGGGAGTAATATGGACTTAATGTCAGAAATTAACCATTGGCACAATGCCAGATTTATTAAAATAAATTGCAATGACCACAAGAAAAATACCATAGCTATCAGTAACTGCTTTAGGAACAACAAAATTTAAATGACTAGTTACGAATCAAATAAGCAGTTAGTAAGTAGGAATATATAGTTATTAAAACGCTTAGATGGGAGCTGTAAACTGCTTTCCCAGCTTGACAGAAATACACAGCTACTAAATCTAGCATTGTCTGCAAAAGAGACACACATTCACTCCAGTAACAGTCAGCAGGATCTAAATTTAGTTTATACTCTTAGTGCATTAAAATAGTATCAAGATGCTCAGGAAGTCTAAATCCATCACACTCCAAGCTTCTGTCTATACTGTTAATAGCTACTTGCCAAGATCCCCCTGGCCCATGTGATTACAGCCTATTAAAAACACGTCCTTTGCGAATTGCTCTCAGAAAACAGGAAACAGAGTTAAAGAAATGTTTCGAGATTCACCAACTAGCAACGCGTCATAATGCAGGCATGCTTAAAGAGTATATCTTAACTTCTGAAAAGAATGGAATTTTGTGCAAAGCTTTATGGAGCTTCTTTATGGTTTACTATAAAAGTTAAATGCTTTCTCTCCAAGTTCTAGGGTTAGAATGGCAAATTAGAAAATCCAATAAACATTTTTATTTGAAAATAAGATCTACTAATTGTCTACTGTGTAACTTAGCTAAATGGTAAATAGGGAAGGGCGGAGCCAAACCTAGGATTGAAAATGCAAAATGATTAAGGTTCTGCCATGATACCCGCATTTATCTGTTAATCTCTCTTTTACTCACAACAAAAAATAGACCTACCTGAAGAGATTCATTTTTCCCCCTTTATTTCACAGAATCTTTTAAAATGCAGTTTGAGATTTTTTAAAATATTGCTTCTTTTTCTGAAATGTTGGTTCAAGGTGTATTCCTTCTGGGGGAGTGCTCCCAAAACTTCACGTGTTGCATTCTGTAAGCATCTAAGTAGATACATACCAACAGAAGAGTGAAGCTAGCAAGTGCTCAGAATTAATAAACTTCAACAAGGATGATGAATAGTATTTTCCCCTCCCTTGACAAGAAGCTACAAACCAAAATGAACACAAAAGGCTTTGCAAAGTCAACATAAATAGCATTGGCCTTTTTACTTTAACAGATAATATATAACTCCCTCTGCTCATCACCAGCTTATTTTTCTGTGTTAGATATATGAAATTCAAAAAATATCTGGATCTGTCTACTCACACTTATCTAATACTTCATGCCTCCTATGCCCAAGACTTTGAAAGCAGAGCCTCATAGTCTCTCAATGTTTGTCCCTTCTTTATAAACAGATCACCAGTCTTTAACTAGGTCACACAGATATTTAAAATAAGGCCTACATTTTTCAGCCACTTTTGCATCTAGGTGTGGCCATCTGACAAAATTCAGGCCATGAAGGGCTTCTAGGTATTTTTTTAAAGGTTGAGGAAGTGATGGCTTCTTTCTTCTGCTTGCTAGACTGTAGACACTGGGACCTAGTCTGTTCTTGCTGGATTTGAACACCCTTCATGTTGCCAGCCTGACCATTATGTGGATCCGACATAGCTGGGGAACCATGTGTTTGAGGTCTATGTCTTTTTGCAAGGGCACTCCAGGGCCAAGGATGCTTTATGGCACCTTCTCACCAAAATTTTCTTAGTGACAGACCAACATCATGAATTTCCACATCCATTATATCGATACTCATAACAACCCTGTGAGCCACGAGAAGCACTGAAAGTTGCTTTTTCTTTTGAGACAAAATTCTCGCTATGTTACTCAGTATGGTCTTGAACTCCTAGGCTCAAGCAGTCCTCCTGCCTCAGCCTCCTGAGTAGCTGGAACTCTAGGAGCACAACACTATCACTGGCCTCTTCACTGAACGTTGCTTCTTAAAAATTGATGTGTATGGGCTGGGGATGTGGCTCAAGCAGTAATGCATTCGCCTGGCATGTGCAGGGCGCTGGGTTTGATCCTCAGCACCACATAAAAATAAAAAAAGTAAAGATGTTGTGTCCACCGAAAACTGAAAAATAAGTATTTAAAAAAATTATATCTCTCTAAACAAAACAAAAAACTGATGTGTAAACTGAAATTCAGAGGTAGTTAAGTTTTATTCCTCAAGTTCACATGAGTTCACTAACACTTCAATTCTTGATTCCTAGATTGGTGCTCTTTCTATTACACGTCACCATTTAAAATAGTGTGCAACTAGAATAAATTATCTATGATTCAAATAAGTAATTTTGAAATTTGATTCTGATTAGAATCATTGTGGGTCTTCAAAACTGGAATTGCTATTTTCTCCCAAATCTCTGTTTTAAAAACAATGTATAGGTTATGGCCAATATCAAAAGGATGAAAAATTTTTCATCTAATTTTATTCTTTCATATCGAATAAAGTTCATGAACAACACTTCATGTCTTCTTAAATAAAGCCATAAAAAATTTCAAGTATAGGCAGGATTCTGTTTTGAGAAAGCTCTTTTAAGACTAAACTCTAGTATCATAACAAAATTGTTCAGGGACCTTCTATTCTAAAGTTTTCTTATAGGTCTCTGTAGTCTTAGGAAAAAGAAGAATTGTTTCCTTTTTAATAGCTCTACAATAAGAGGAAGGACAAAGAAATATTTTAGGTCATGATTAGAAGACTAGGTTAGAACATTGTGGTGTAAAATAATTTGATGACTATGATCACTCTGAATGGTTTAAGTACTCTTTGATCATTATAGAATACAGCTCAACTTCCACCAGGTATTTTTAAATTGCATACCTTTGATCACAATGGATTCCAGGAAAACGGATTTGTATGACTTGATTGATATCATCTACTCTATTGGAAAAAAGGAATTCAAAGCTTTAGAAAATTGATGGTGTGTTCAGTCTCATCTACAGATGTGGAACATGGCTGCTTGTAGTATACATTGGTAGGATTCTTGTGGAAGAAAGTTGGGCAAAAGGTATCAACATTTTAAAAGGGGCATTCTCATTTCCTTTGTAACTCAATTTATGGGATAATTTGAAGGAAACAACTAGCGAAATATCTACAATTTTGCAAGATTACCCAAAATGGTATTCAGAACATAAATCATAACTTTAAAAACCTTTATGTAGGACAGATGTCAAATAACAAAAATGTATTAAATTAACTGTAGCACATTCATAAACAAGACTTTGTAGTCACTGAAAATAATGTTGTTGTAAGATCTGTTGTGAGATGGTGTTTAGGTGGACAAACCAATAATATTCAAGTCCTGTACTTAACCAGTCATTTTTCATCTGGGACACTATCAAGGTCATAAATAACTAAGCGACAGGTCAAGCAATGGGTACATTATGCTAAATCTCCTACAAACTTCATAATACAGAAACTGGCCCCTTTGACGTGTCCCACCAAGCTTGTAGGGGTTCTCAACCCTTTTATCTTTTTAAAATTTTTTTTTAATTAATTGCTGCCCTGTGAGGTTGAATCAATACACTGGCTCTCTGAAGCTGATCCCAAGATCAGAACTCTCATATTGCAGGCTGAGGGTCCCTGATCAGAAATGAGAGTCATCCCTAAAGGCATGGGGAGCAGCTGGCTGGCAGAGGAGCAGCTCATTAAGCAGAATCCCCCCTTCCTTCTCTGTCTTTCTGAATATTTTCAAAGCCTTATATGGTAGACAAATAATGGCAAATAATCAAGTGGGACACAATGTACCCATCAAATCATATTGTTTTAAAAAATACCCCCCATAGCCACCCACACAATTAAGATGAGAACACACCTGTGACTAACAGTGGCTGTCTTCAAGAGGTATAAGAAATATGGGGGGGCAACTGTTGGGGTTCAGTTTCCTTTTTCTTTCCATGTCTATACTTTTGAGATGCTTTACAAACAGCAGCAGCAGCATGCACTGCTTTTATCATTAGAAAAAGAAACGAACGTTAATGTTACCTAAACAAGACATTGGCTTCTCTATCTTGAACACACTGAATGAACCATGTTAAAGGTCTAACTTCTGTTTTTAGTTTTCTTGGATTCCTCTATTTTTGTCATCTAATACCATTCTCTATGACATTCCCTTATTTTTAACTTTAAAAGTAAGAAAAGTGACAACTTAAAGAAGAATGATTGTTCACGTCTCTGAAAGAAAGACATTACAACCTTCTAATAACAAAATCCCGAGCACATGTAAAATCTCCCATTTACATTCAAAATCTGCTAGCAAGTCCAAGTTCCACAGAATGTCTGTGATTCTTTCTAACTTTTCTAAGTGTGTATTCTGAATCACCTTTGTGCTCAGATTAGAAATAAAGTGTGTGTATGTGTGTGTGTGTGTGTGTGTGTGTGTGTATACATGTATATGCAGATACAGATGCACACATGCTTGAGTTTAGCTCCTGGGCGGGCCACAATTGAATAGCCGCCTTCATTTTTCCCTATGGAGGTGAACACTGTGCTCAGTGGCAGATACTGAGAAACACTATATCCTAAGAGCCTCTGGTTACTTAAGAGCATCTTCCAGGCTTGTTCCTCTTTGAAAAGATAAAATAAAATATTCATGTGCTATCATTGTGTGGTTTAACAAAGAGAGGCAGCCTCTGCCTCTTACTTTTACTAATCCATGATCGTCCATAACCTCATACCAAGTCAGACATTAATATTCACATCCTCTCATGTGAATGAGGAAGGCAAGGAAAACAATGGTCCTGCAAACAGTGCTTATCAAGTAACATTAGAATCAACAGTGAGACGACTGGTCCACCTTCACCAAATCACATTTCAAACATTCATCCAATGACACTTTGAACAAAGCATGACTTACTTCATGCACAGAACAACCTATTTCCACAAGAGATGTATCAGGATGCCAAGGCAACCTGCCCTCCCTGAGAACTGAGGAAACATCAATGAACACTGAATGCAAGTTTATTTCTGAATTAAACATTTAAGCCCTTTAAATGTAATAGCAATACTGAAAGTAATTCAACATCTTTTAAGATAATTCAAAGTGCTTAACTCATTAAATATAATTATCTCTTAACATTGCTGCATAGTCTCTATTTTCCTAGTGCTCTTTAGAAAGGACAAAATACCCTTCCTTTTACCATAATTTCCCCCTTGTCTATATCTAATTGAAGAGCTTTCTATCAGGAAACTTGAAAAACGGATAATTACTGCTCTGGGGCCTTTCGTCAACTATGAACTTGGGAATTAGAGTTTCTGGCCTTGCTTAATGAAAAGTGGCTGAATTGAATTTTCTTCATCTAACAAGTATCAGTTTTTTTTTTTCTTTTGGTAAAAAGTTTCTTGGAGAAACTCTCTTAATAGCCACTGGCAAAGCCCATAATTCTACTACTGCAACAATGAGATCTATTTTCCAGATCATCAATCTTCATCCTCCAGACAGATACAATTGTTTGAAGAGTTGCAATTACATTATCCCTTGATGCTTCTTCAGGCTCCACATTTGGCTGATTCCACAGTTAACAATTAAAAGGCCAAAGGAATTGAGGATTAATTTTTATCTCTAATAATAAAAAGTTCATTGCATTAAATTTCGTGGTATCAGCATCACTGGCCTCTTAATTAAAAGGGCAATAGTTACACCATTTTGTAGAAGGAGAGATGGAAGTCAATACCCACTCATGGACTATAGATTGAGAGTAGTAACTGCGATCATCATGGTGGTATGGATGGTAGAATTCTTTTACTACTTATAAATGATACATTTAAAGTCCTGGACAGTGGTTGACACACAGTAGAGGCACCAAATATGCCAGCACTCTTCTCCCTCGCTAGGCTAGGTCTATATTGCTAAATCTTCAGCCACCCTGATGTTAAAACTACATCACGTGTGTTTGAAGAGCAAAGTATCTTTAGCAAAAAAATAGGTTTGGTAGATTCCAAACAAAATGTTGATAACCAAGATGGGTCACACACACCATCGCGTGTGTTCTTATGTGAGCTGGCATCAAAGGCCAGCAGGACCAGGGTAAAGATCCCAAGGAAGGCTCCGCCCACTGAGGGGCTCCTAATCATCAGAAACCCATCAGAAAGGGATTCCAGGCGGCCTGTCTTCATTTGTCCTTTCCTTCACCTTTGACACCAGTTCTCCTTTCAGATAGACACATTTTTAATTCTGTTCACTCGAATCAGGGGATCATCAAAAGTATCTCATGTGGTTGGGAGAGTGTGCAAACCCACTTACACAAACATGCTTACTTGCTCTACTCTGAGCACTGACCGCATCACCTTGCCTGTCATGTTGGTACTCCCCTCCTATCATGTTGGTGTTCCCCTTCACAGCTCTACTGAGAGACAACCTCTACCCTGACTGCAGATTTTCTGATTTACAGGTCTTTGTGGTGACCCAGGAATTTGAATTTTTCACAAGTGACTATAACACTGCTGAGATTTGGTCTTAGCCTCATTCTTTTTAAAAAATATTCCTCTTTTTTTTTTTTTTACAAAATATATTCTACTGTTGTAGAGTGTATTTTGAAATATTATACATACATAAGTTTTACTTGTTCCAATTAGGATCCCATTATTGTGGTTGCACATAATGAGAAGTTACATTGGTCTTGTATTTATATATATGAAGATAGGAAAGTTATATCCAATTCATTCTACTTTTTCCTATTACCATCCCCACCTGCTTCCTTTCATTCCCCTTTATATAGTCCAGTGAATTCTAATCTTCCTCTCCCTTTTTGTGGATTAGCACCCACAAATCAGAAAGAACATTCTGCCTTTGTTTTTTGGGACTGGCTTATTTCACTTGGCATGGTATTCCCTGGTTTCATTCATTTACCGGCAAATTCCATAATTTTGCTCTTCTTTATGGCTGAGTAATATTCCATTGTGTATATGTACTACATTTTTATTTATCCATTCATCTGTTATAGGGCACCTAGGTTGGTTCTTTAGCTTGGCTCCTGGTTAACACCATTCTTTAAGGAAAAAACATCCTGTACTGCAAGCTTCTTAATACTTCAAAATCTTTGTTCTCAGAGGTTGGCACAGTGCCTCAGATACATAAAAATTCAATAAAAAAGACTTTGGGAAAATGGTGATTTACATTAGCAATTGTCTTAGAGAAAAGAAGTTTCCAGGAGATCTGGGTTGTGCCAAGTACTCTTTCACACACCAGCACCCCTGAGTTTTACCTTCTTCATCTGGGGAGTTAGGTTGTAGGAGAGAAAGAAGGGAAAAGAATGTGGATGACTGGCTGGTAGATAGGACACTGTTGGGTCTATGGCTTAGGACAGTTTTCTTGATCTCAAAACCAGCGTTCCCTCAACTTGCCCTCCCCTAAAATCAAGAACCACAAAGCAAAACATAAATAATCCATGGAATCTAGTCAGAAATCACCCAAACAATGAACTATTTCTCTTTTAACATTAAACTTATATTAATCTACTAAAAACTGAATGTCTTTCATCTAAAAAAAAAACCTTGAATTTTGTTTAGAAATACACATCTTAAAAATTACCTATGCCACAGTTCACCTGTGAATTAAATACTACCTATGCCACAGTTCACCCAGAATTATTTCACACATATTGTTTATCAGTTCTCTTTTGAGACAGTGAAGTAGTTGAGCCAAAATTTGTATTTATTTTTTTCACAACATCTCCATATTTTGGTCATTTATAAGCTTGTAGGCTAGTTTCAGTGTTAGCAATCACTGTCCACATAATTTCAACTGAATGCAGTATAAGTCCCCCACTTCCTTCTCTGGTATTATTTGACATGATTAAGATCTATCAAGAAGACCCATGGGTGCTTGAGAGGAGTTCACTACTAAATGGAAGTCGATCATGAAGGAAATGATTCAAGCCATTAGAACCTCTCTGGGCAGATGGCTATTACTAGGTTATCTTTAAAGGAACGCTGCAAAGCTTCAAGATGATCTAAACCTCAAAGTGGGTAAACGGACACCCTTCGAGCTGAGCCTGATTACTGAAATCTGTCTTTTGGTTTCTGGGACCCAGAGGCTCTGTGATTTGTGACTCTCTTAATTCACATCATGATCCCCAGATTTCCCTACTTCAAAAATTAGGGTCATGGCCTCCATGGCTCCACATTAGCATCATTAACTGATCTGCGGGCCATATCTCAGCGGGTCCTGTCAAGCTGATTCTTTCTTACCTCTCACAAACAACCCTCCTGTTGAATTATCTAGATGCCAAACAAGAAACTATTAGATTAATATTGTCCCCACGTTCCTGGTAGGTAATATTATAAGGTTGGCATTGTGGAAGTATCAATGGTGATTTAGAGAGCTGGGTTTCATCTGTAGTTCTGATGCAAACTAGCTGTGTATCTAGAAAGGTGTACTTGTCCATAATGTGGCAGCACAAATACTACTATCTATCTGGGTTTATGTGAAAATTTAAAGTGAGACATGCATAATAGCACAGGACTGATGAGAGTATTTGCTTAACTGCTGGGAACCACTAGATTAATGCTGCTATTAATGAAAGGGCACATGCTTTAGGGTGGTTCATGGTTCTGTATTTCAACATCTTCATTTATAAAGTGGAGCTGCTACCACCCTACCCTACAGATTTGGTGTTACCATCAGGGAGGACTTTCTCATTCTCTATCTACTAATAAGGATTCTGATTTGGCCATCTCTGTTTATTTCCATTATTTGCCATCAAGGACAATTTTGTCACAAGACAAATTCTCTAGGACTTCTATGGTCTAGAAATGAAAGAAATGGGAAAGAGTAAATAGAAAGAAAGAAGAAAAAAGAGAAGAGGGGAAGGGAAGGGGCTGCACGGAAGATGAGCTCATGGGCTCTTCCAGGGCACACCCCCAATAACCCACCTCCTCCAACCACTCCCCACCTGCCTATGGTTACCACCCAGTCAGTCCATTCAGACTAGAGTGGGATGATTGGGTTACAGTTCTCATAATCTAATCATTTCTCCTCTGACTATTCCTGCCTTCATACAAGAGCTCTTAGAGGACACCTTAGAGTAAAACCATAATATTCCACCCCTCCCCGCATTGCACAATGCAAAGTACATCTAGTTCATCTCCAAGGATCCCCATAATCTTCAAAGTTCAAGTACTGCCCCAAAGTCCAAGTCCAAAGTCCCTGAGACTCAAGGCAAACTTTTGGCCGTGTGCTCCCATAAAAATCAAAAGCAATTTACATTATATCCAATATATAACAGCACAGAATAGATGTTACCATTCCAAAGGAATGGATAGGGACATAGAAAGAAGGGATATAACCAAAACAAGACCTAAACCTGGTTGGGCACACATTTCCCATAGCTCTACTTTTGGTGTCTGGGGCACATGGCGGCAACATATTTTGTCCTAAAGGCTTGGGGAGTCCCGTCCCTTTGACCTTGCCTATTGCAGTATTCATGGCCTCCTAGTCTGGTTCTCTCTGCAGCCAGCTACTTTCCTCAGCAACAGTCCATGTTACTGGCATCTCTTAACTCGGTGTCTCCAATGCAGCTCAGACAATTCTCAAAGCTTCACATGTCACCCTCCCAGGAGCTGCCCTCAGGGATTCCAACTCTGCCACCTTCTGCCAGTCTCCAGGTTTTCCTTTGAAATCTCAGTGAAAGCCTCCATGACCTCCTAACTCCAGCAGCCTGCTTCCTGCAGAGCCAACACCACGCAGATGATGCCAAGGTCTGCTGCCAGTTCCAGCAGTAGTGAGGCCATCACCACCTTAGACCAGGCTGCAGAAGTGACTGAGTGTGGGGTGAAGCAAATCCTTCAGAAACAACTTTCCGGGCATCCCTGTGTGAGCAGGGCACCCCCACAATCTCTTAAAGAGTTTTGACTTCTACACCCTGGAGCCTGCAATGGGGGTGGTCTTGAAAATTCCTGAGAGATCGTCAAATCATCTTTCATATTGTTTCAGTGCAAAGTACTTACTTTCTTTTCCAGTGGTGGTAATGTCTTCATAAAACACACAGATAGTGTTTATAAACTTTTCAAGTCAAACTTCAAGTTTTTAAATCATTCGGCTCTGCCATCTGCTCCTAATTCTCAAAGTAAACTTGGGTTGAAAACTACCAGCAAAATCCATGCCACTGCCTGAATACTGGGTTACCTTGACATTTCCTGGGCCAGAGTAATTAGTATATCACCTTTAAATGTGGAACCAATCCCACAAGGATACCGAGGGCAGCTGGATGTTAAGAGAACTATGACTGGACTTTTGGGTGATAAGATTTGTGTGGCCATTTGAGGGAATTACTTTCAGGACTCTGAAGCACCTGGAGGCAAATAAACAGTAAAATAAACATTCTGTCAGTCACATGAGAAGGAAAAAAAAAGTCTTGCCAGTTAAAATCTGAGAACTAAGAAATCGGTGAACTGGGAAGGGGCTTCTTAGAGACTTGACCAGAGTATGCTTCCTGCTATGGGACTAGAAACAAGTGGGAAGCACCCTGAACTCCAGAGATATTGAACCCAGCTCTGGGAAAACATCACCTAAGTGAAGGCAGGAGCACTAGCAGCCTCAGTGCAGCGTAGGGCAGGGAGGAGGCACCTGCTTGTTGGGCTACATGACCATGGCAGGCAGGCCCTGGGCAACCAACGTTTCCCATTACTTTTCCAGATCCAGTATTCCCCACTATTCACCCTGTGCTGGGCCTGGGTGGCTGACCTTTGTGGACTCCTTCCGTGGATCCCCTGTGCTTTCGCTTCTGGCTGGATCCAGTTAAGGTTGGCCTCCAGCAAGGGACTGGGAAGCAAGAGAGTGAGGGCAGGTATGTATGTATTTCTTTGATTTCAGCCCTGATGTTGTTTAGCTTTACATCTTCCAGGGGGCAAAAAGTTGGCTATATCTTTCCTAGAAGGCAGCAGCTCTCTCATCTGTTGGCAGTCCCTCTCCTGGGGCTCAGTTCTCTTCACTGACTAGTAATTGCTCCCTTCTAGTGCCCCTTCAGGGTCTAGGGACAGTAACTGATACTAGCCATTGCTAGTCTGTGGCCCTGTCCACACTCCATTGGCTCTCTTAACCCTGCTCAGACCTCTGAAAATATTATCTTTATTAAATTCCCTCCAATGACTCTACCTAAGCATACCATCTGCTACCTGCCCAGACACCAACTAAGAGACCCAGAGAAGACAATAATTGCACAATGAGAAAATGCATAGGGAGTGTGTCACCCTCTGGAAGAAGACAGAGGAGAAAAATATGAGAACTAAGGGCCTGGACTTAGGACCTGGGTTAGAGAATGTTTCTCATCTTCATGTCAACTAAAAGCTAGAGTCATGGTAATGTAACATATTTGCAATTATTTTCAATGAAGATTTACTTTATTTGTAAAGTAAGGCAATATTCTCTTTCACAGGGTTCTATTATTTAACAATCAGTTGATATGCGCTGTTGCATGACAGGAATAAGATTCAAATCCCATTTTCACCACTTACTAAGTAAAGTCACCATTCATTTTTCTATGCCTCTACTTTCTCATCTGAAAAATGGGGACCAGGGGCTGGGTTGTGGCTCAGTTGTAGAGAGCTTGCCTAGCATGTGTGAGACACTGGGTTTGAAACTCAGGACTGCATATAAATAAATGAATAAAATAAAAATCCATCAACAACTAAAAAAAATATTTTTGAAAAAATGGGGGCCAGGATACCTTCTTCACTGGATTTTTATGAGAGTAAATGGTAGGCCGATGGACACGTGCTTGCTCACACAAATCCTTAACAAATGACAGTTCTACTTGTTCCTTTTTTGCCACAAGTCTCACTTTAAGGATTCTCACAAGACTGTGGTTTTGCAAAGGAGCTTATATCTTGGAGAGCCCAATGAGTTCCCTCAGCACTGATTTCGATCTGGATGAAGATGAAGATGACTGTGATCAGCTGCACCTGCTCCCACCTTGCTGGCAGGGAGCCAGCAATCAGCACCTCTGTTATCTTTCCCTTTCCCCAAAAATTAGCACTATAGTTTTTTTTTTCCCAGAAAAATATTCCAAATCACATCAATTTGTGCTGCATATCATACTTCAAATCCTCAAATCATTAATGAAAGTACTGTGAATGACTCTTGAAAATCCTAATAAACCAGTGATACAGAACTTACAAACCCTAATATGATTGAAAAATTCCCTTTCAAGCTGGGCACAGAGCACATGCCTGTAATCCCAGAAGTTCCAGAGGCTGAGCCTCAGCAACTTAGTGAAGCTCTAAGCAACTCAGTGAGACCCTATCTCTAATTAAAATATAAAAAAGAGCAGGGGATGTAGCTCAGTGATTAAGTACCCCTAGGTTCAATTCCCAGTACCAAAAAAAAAAAAAAAAAAAGATCCCTTTCAAAATTCTTATCTAATCTTTGTACATATTTGCCATAGTGAACATTCTTGAGAAGTTTGCTCAAGATATGCTCTGAGGGAAAAAAATGGGCTGGGGTTGTGGCTCAGCGGTAGAGCACTTGCCTAGCATATGCAAGGCCCTGGGTTCAATCCTCAGCACCACATAAAAATAAATAAATAAAATAAAAATGTTGCGTCCAACTACAACTAAAAAAATTTTAAAAAAAGAACTAGCCACAGAAAATATATTTATGAACAAATATCTCAATGTCAATTCTATCCTTTAGTATTGTAAGCATCCTGCATACCACAACATTTTTAACACTACTATAGCTTTATGAATTCATTCAATATTTTTTACTGAGTGCCATGCACTGATCTAGGTTTGGAGAAAATAAAATATACAGAAGCTCACATCATGATGGAGCTTACATTCTAAATTCAAGGTTAATAGGAGCTCAAGAAACATTTTCCTCCATCTCTCCTACATCTCTACTTACTAAAAAGTTCTGAGTTTTAAGGAGTTAAGTGTTGACAGATAAAATGTATCCCATTAAGTGTGAATTTCAGATCGACAACACATAATTTTTTAGTACAAATTCGTCACAAATGTTGTGCCTGAGCAGAGGTATTCATTGGACATATTTATACTCAAAGTTACTCTTGTTTTTCTTAAATGAAAATTTAACTGGAAGCCCCTGTTTTTCATTTGCTATGTCTAGCAGTGCTAAGGGGATCAGTTGGGACTCTGCCCCAACTTGCTGAGTGACTTTACACACATTATTTAGCTTTTCTGGATCTCAGTTTGCTGATACATAAAATGGATTTGATCCAAAGGATATTTTAGTTCCCTTATATCTCCTTGGTACCACTTCTTCATAATCAATGATCTTGTCACCACATGCCTCCTTTCCTTCTCCTCCATTCCATTCATGGATGTTAATACTAGCTATGCATGGCTGCTCCAGTGTCTCCTTTCCTCGGTGTCCCTTGGTGATAATATCCATATGATCTTCAGCTCTACGTTGGTTACTTGCTTAAAGCTACCGATTGTTAAATGTCCCACACTGAGTAGCACTTTGTACTTCAAATATGCTTGCACACATTTCTGCATTTGCTGTGTTTCTCCTCTACCTCCCTTAGCATTCTTATTTTTTGAGAGAACACCACTCAAGTAAAGCAAATCCGCTTGCTTCTGTACAGATTTTCCAGGGACCCTGACTCCAACAATCTTCCACAGCTAGTGCCTCTCTATGCTTGCTGGAACTTCCTCCTTGCCCTTCCAATCACAGGAACTACTTCCCTTCTCCCACAATAAGCCCTCTGCTTTCACCTTCCAAGTCTAGTACCTGGAGGGGCCCACTGCAAACCTGGACCACCATGCCACTCAGTGCGGTCTTGGACCCAGCAGCCTCCGTCTGCTGGGTGCTTGCCAGATAATATACAGTTGTGATCAGAACCACCTTTTTAAGTTTGAGAAGCATTGGTTTAGAACACCCCTAATCACACAATTTTTCCATATTTTCTGAGAGGATCAAAAGTACCCAATTTGGTCTGAATTTATTAGTATATCCCAGGATTGATAGTTCCTAAACCTGTACAAGGTACACCTGGAGGTTAACACACTTTTACTTAAAGAGAGGCTGACAGATGTCAGTGATTCCCATCCCACCCACCTCACGTGCTCCTTTTGTGAGGCACTCCTGATATCAGCCAGGATGCTGAATGACCTGGTGAGGAGGGGGCAGACACAGGCTACTATGTCTTAATATGTTACACTGGCCCCTGAGTAAATGAGCAATATGAATTATGACCTTCCATCTCTTTCTAGCTGCCTGCTATGACCAAATAAATTGATTCATTTTGAAGGGAATAATGCAATAATGAATTATTTCGGATACAAATATGCTTAGTGAATAATTTAGAAGCACTTCATAGTCTCAAAGTTCTCAGAGCTCAATGACTAATAAAAACAATCCAGAGATTCATTGACTACATCTTTTACATTTGTGTTCAATTCCACAGAGCTGTTCCTGATGCATGTAATGTCATTCAAAATACTGTTTATGGAATGATCATAGGTACAAAAAGATTGGCAGAACCAAGAAAGCAATAGCTGCCTGCCTTTGTAAACAGACAATGAGTTCCTATGTCTCCTTTAGACTCAAGAGACAAAGACGAACGCATGTGAAGTAATCAGGTTTTTGTCTGACTATAATATTAATCTTTGGATAAGACACTGAAGGACAGAAAAATAATTCTGCTCTATACTGAATCCTTAGATAACCCAAATTTTTGGAGTCAAAAATAAAGCACATTGTTTATTTTTTTTCTTGCAGTAAGAGCAATGTCATCAAAAGTATAAGTGGCTCAATTATATATGAAGCCTAAAAATACCAACATGATAACTGGGGAACTCATTTACATTCAAATACTGAGTTTATCTATTTCAGTACTACACTCAAGGATAAAAAACTTAAATATCCAATAATTGTTTGGAAAGATAAATGGCGAAGTATTTCTTAAAGATTCAAGTGTACGATTATTATTTAAATCCATGCAGGAGTCTCACGCACATCATTGGCAGTTAACAAAACTAATTTGAGAACCAACTCTTAGTTATATGGATATTTTTTAATCAGGTCTGCAGTTCACTCCAGTACTTTATTCAAAGGAGTTACACAGTTGTGAATTGATATCTTTAGAATTGGTGGATACATGACAATGCTACAGTCAGATTACAGGGAATTTGGAATAGTTCTCAGTTTAAAAGCATTATCCTCCCTCCCTTTTTCTGACTGTGGCTTTAAATCACTGAAGTAGCTGTGTAAATATGAGTCAATAATTCCAGCAAGTTATGAAATTCACTTGTAAAATGTAGATTTTAATTCTTTAAGAGGATAGGCAAAATTGCCCATGAACTGGCAATTTATATATTTAAAGTTAATATTCACCCTCTGAGCATGTTGACACATAGCCACATTGTCTCAGGAGCAGAAATTGAAAAGGGGATGGTAGAAAGATTGTAATGGAAACATTCCTAGAATATTTTTTGTCAAGTCCCCAGATGTAGAACTTGAAGACGCAGAGGGCCAGCTATGCTACCTGAGATCCAGTGGGACTCAATATCTATGTTCTGGAATTTGAAGCTTAGTATGGCTCTTAATTTGAATTATAATATACTCAATGCTAGGACTATCTATAATTTTTAATCTCACTCTGGAAAGAAGGAAATATGGACTACAATAATCAACAATGTCCAAGCCTGGCATAGGCACAGATGGAGAGGCCACATGAAGACCAATAAAAACAAGTCCAAAACAGCATTCCTGTCCCCTACTCTTCCTCACGTAAGAACCTGGTACTTTTCAAAACCCCTTGGGAATAGATAGGAATCCTCAAATGAATCAAGATTAAATGGTTTATCATCTTGGAGTCAGACTTGATTTCCTTTGTGAAAATAAGCATATGTACCTCTAGAGCTAATAAACAAATTCAGCAAAGTATCAGGATACTAAATCAACTTTCAGAAATCAGTAGCTTTCCTATTCTCTAATAATGAATTCACTGAAAAAAAAATTAGGAAACAATTCTATTCACAATGGTCTTTAAAGAACCAAATAAAAATAATACATCTATGTAGAAAGACCTTTACAATAAAAATTATAGAACCTGAAAAAAATAACTGAAGACACAAGAATATGAAAAGACCACCTATGTTCATTATAGGTAGAATTAACATTGTCAAAATGGCCATGTAACCAAATGCAATCTGTAGGTTTAACACGATATCCATCAAAATACCAAAGATATTCCTCACAAAACTAGAAAAAATAAAACAATCCTAAAATTCATATAGAAATAAAAGCCATGGAAAGCCAAAGCGATTCTAAGCAAAAACAAAACAAAACAAAAAAAATCAATACTGGAAGCATTATCATACCTGACTTGACATTATACCTCAGAGCTGAAGTAACATAAACCACATGGTACTAGCATAAAAACAGACATGTAGACCAATGGAACAGAACAAAAGACACAGAGACCAACTCACACAGATACAGTCATCTGATCCTTGACAAAGGCTTTAAAACTATGGGATAGAGAAAAGAAAGCTTTTTAAACAAAACTGGGTTTCCATATGTAGAAGACTGAGTCTAGATCCCTATCTCGTACCCTGCACAAGTCATCTCAAAGTGGATCAAAGACCTAGAATTAGACCAGAAACTGTTGCAACTGACAGAAGAAAACAAAGTGTCAACACTCCAACATTATACCACAGGCAACAACTTCTTCACTATGACTTCTAACATTCAGGGAACAACACTAATAATTAATAAATGATATGGCATAAAATTTAAAAGTTCTGCACAGCAAAAGAACAATTAAAACCATGAAGAGAGAGCCTGCAGAATGGAGAAAAATCTTTGCCAGCAAGTCTTCTGATGGAGCATAAATATCCAGAAATATAAAGAACTCAAACAAACTTAACAACAAAAACAAAACAAAGCAAATAATCCAATCAATAAATGGGCAAATGAACTAAACAGACACTGCTCAAAAGAAGTACAAATGACCAAAAAATATATGAAAACATGTTCAACATCTTTAGCAATCAGGGAAATGAAAATCAAAATTACAGTGAGATTTATCTCACTCTAGTTAACAATGAAAGACATCAAGAACACATACAATAATAAATACTGAGGAGATTGTAGAAAAGGAACATTTATACACTTTTGGCAGGAGTATAAATTAGTATAACCACTACAGAAATCATCATGAAGATTCTTCAAAAGACTAGAGATGGAACTACCACATGACCCAGCTATACTACTCTTTGGTATTTATCTTAAAGAATTAAAGTCAGCATATTACAGTGAAACATGCAGATCCATGTTTATAGAAGAACAATTCACAACGGCCAAATTATGGAATCAGCCTAGGGTGGCATCAATGGATGAACAGATAAAGAAAATATGGTCTATATACATAATGGAGATGTATTCAGCCATAAAGAAGAATGAAATTATGTCATTTGCAGGAAAATGGATGGAACTTGACAGCATTATATTAAGCAAAGTAAGCCAAATTCAGAAAGGACTGTATGTTTTCTCTCATATGTGGCAGCTCAGGAGAAAAACGGGGGTGGGGGGGACTGTGTCCCATGAAAATAGAAGGAAGACCAATAGATCAGAGGAAGGGGGTCAAGGGGAGGAAGGAAGGAGAGGAGGGGAAGTATTAGGGGAGGGGGAATTGACCCAATTATAATTTTCTATTGTGTGTGTGTGTGTGTGTGTGTGTGTGTGTGTGTGTGTGTGTATATATATATATATATATACATATATATATATATATATATATATATATGAATATGTAACAATGAGTCCCACAATTATGTATAATTATAATGTACCAATAAAAAAGAACAGATTAAAATGAAAATAAGCATATGTGCCATTCTTTTTGCATAACTGATTTTGTGGAATAAAATTCAGACTCAGCTCACTACCCACATCTGTTTAACTATGACTGTAAACTAAGTCTTCAGGTTTCTCTGAGTCCAGCTAGAGATTAGATTGTAAGATCACTACTGATGCTATAGTTTGAAGATGATTCTAATCACAAGAATTTATGTGCTTATTTCCCTTTTCAGTAAATTTAAACAATATTTGTAAATGTGTGAATTGTATAGTTGAATTCTGTAAGAAATGGAATCGTGAAAAACATGCTGATCAGATCCCTTACATATATGAAGCTAATTTTAAGTAAGTCTTCTAAAGAGGAAATGCAGTTTGTCATTAGGACACAGCTACTCTTCAATAAAACATGGCTAAAGCAATAGGTATGGTACAAATTAAAGTATTTCTGTCATAAAGGTTTTAAATTGGGTTTTAAAATAACCATCATATACACTGAAAATTCTTGAAGGCAATTATTATTTATCCAACTCTGACATCTCACAAAAGCATTTCAGCACCTGAGAGGACAGGATAACTTAGAGTAACACATAAATTCCAGAATCACTTATTCAAATCAAATATCCATTTTTACACCAAGGGCAAGTACTTCTTCATAAAAGAACTGTGTAATATATTACCTAGAAATGAATGTTACATATTTATAACTCTGGCTGGTAAATCCCAGTCATACTATTATTATGCCATTAAACTGGAAATATATAGAGTTGAAAAGAGGAGTGATCATAATAAAAGCACTTTATTCTGCACATAATACCTAAAATTCAATCTAATACAACTTCTAGATACCAGAAGTTTAATGTTTATGGTCTTTATTGAATAATCTTTTCCTTCTTTGACTAAAGTCAATAAAAAGTCATCTCTAAACTTTTCAGTCAAGCTAGAAACCATTACATTATATAAGGTCATCAAAAGAAGAATAAAATCAAGAAAGCATCTTTCAAATTCCTGCTAGCAAATGCTTTAGTATTTATCTTCTGGATCCCAATATTTAAATATTTTCACTGGATTGAAGTTTGACCAATATTTTGTGTTAATGCATTTTACTTGCATATTCATATTGGATTTAAGGTTATTTTAAGGAAAATAATGTTATTGAATAATGTTATAAAGATTCTAGAAAGCCTTTTAGGTTGGGAGGAGATAATTTTTTATAAAATTTATATAGTGATGCCAGGCACAGTGGCACACTGTGCACCTATAATCCCAGAGACTCGGGAAGCTGAAGCAGGAGTATTTCAAGTTTAAGGTCAGCCTCAGCAACTTAGTGAGGCTCTAAACAACTTAGCGAGATCCTGTCTCAAAATTTAAAAAAAAAAAAAAAAAAAAAAAAGATTTGGATATGTGATTCAGTGATTAAGCCCCCTGGATTCAATCCTGGTACTCAAAAATATATATACATATAATTTTGATGAAATATACATAACAAAAATCTACCATTTAACCCATACTTTTGTGTACGGTGCAGTGGTATTAAGTACATCCATACTGCTTGGCAACTATCACTGCCCTCCATTTCCAGAAGTTTTTCATCTTCCAAACTAAGTACAAGTTTCAGGTCAGCCTCAGCAACATTTCTCTCTCTGTAGGTAGAAGAAAATCTAAGTAACATGTTTTTCAAAAAACATACACTCATATACTGGAATTATACTCATAAAAAAATCCTCAGTTAAAGAGCTCCATTAATTCTCTTTTACACTTTAGAAAAAGAAATTGAACATAGTCATTTGTTGCAATGTTGCTGGTTGGTATTAGGGACACAAGGAGTAAGGCATATTTGTTGATGTTTACAGAGCTGTTATATATTTTGGATTCTGGCTACATAATTACTTTTAAACACCAATGGAAATATTGTAAACATTAAATAATGATTTATCTTTTGATTAATTTATACTTTTAATAAAAGGTTCAGAATATATATGGGGAGGGGCATGAATACAAAATAACATGTTGTTACTTGGATGCCCACATGACAACCCTAATCAACTTGAACAGGAAAGTTATTTTGTGTATAATTTTCCTAAGGATGATTATGTACATACAAAGTTTCATGTATACTTTCATATTCTGTGTCCTCAGTTCATCAGGTTGGTAGCATATATTTGTGAATAGGTGAATATACAAAATGGTATATGCATAGGAAAGTTCATTAATTAGTAGTAAAAAATAATTCAAGAAATAAATAAAGAAGAAATAACTGCTTGTCTGAGGAAAAATAAATTAAAGATTGCAGGAAAAGTTAGCATTTTATGGAAAAAAAAGCTTTAAAAAGCACCTAATCCACTGACTTGAATGTAAGAGGAAGCATATGTCTTTCTGTGTGGGATGACCCTACTTTGCTGGCACTCACTCCTCCAGTTCTGCAGCCCAGGACTCCAAACTTTAGCCTTGCACTATAAACAAATATTTGCTGACTGCCTGCTCACAGGCCACATTTGTTCCACTCAGTTCCCATTCCATCGCTGGCATGTTATGGAACCTTTCCCTTTAACGTTTTCTGATGCCTGAGTGAACCCTATTCATTCACACTAGATTTTTCTGTTTTACTCTCAAATCCAAACTATACTATATGCTATGGACTCCAGGCCTTGTGCAAATTCTGTTCTTTTCCAATGTCATCCTTTCATCTTCAGATTATATATCTGTGCCTATGAAACCTGGAGATCCCCAGAGATAATGATGTCTAGTATAGTATGATAGAAAAGGAAGATATAGCCTTTGTAGGATGCTGAATGGATTCAGTTTGAGGAGTGGGCAAGCAGAGACAATGTGCCCGGTTTCCACAGTGAGGTGAATGTCACTTTAACCATAAAGCCTTTGTCACTATTTGACACGGCATCCTTTATACTTCATTTTTCAGAGCAAACTGAAAATTATTATAATCCCAGCCACCTTATTAGTATTTTGTATTGCTATTGATACAAAATTTTGTAGCTTGAACACATTGAAAATCTCACATGCAGTTTAAAAACCCTCCTCACTTGGGTATCATGTGCAAAGACCAAGCATGTTCTCTTCCACATTATACCTCTGTCTATTTATCTTTCTCTCTTTTTTTGATACCAGGGATTAAACTCGGTGGTACTTAACCACTGAGCCACATCCCCAGCCCTATTTTGTATTTTATTTAGATACAGGGACTCACTGAGTTGCTTAGCACCTCACTGTTGCTGAGGCTGGCTTTGAATTCTCAGTCCTTCTGCCTCAGTCTCCAGAGCCCCTGGGATTACAGGCGTGTGCCACTGTGCCCGGCCTGTCTTTCTTCTTTTTTTTTTTTTTAATATTTATTTTTTAGTTGTAGTTGGACACAATACCTTTATTTATTTATTTTTATGTGGTGCTGAGGATCAACCCAGGGCCTCGCACATGCTAGACAAGCTCTCTACCGCTGAGCCATAACCCCAGCCCCCCTCAATTGGCTTTTGGTAGGAATTACTCACCCATTGATGAAAATAAAGCAATATACTAAGAATAGCCAGGTTAAAGATGCCTTGAAATTATTTCTTCACTTTAATGTAGTCTGTTCTTAAAACACAATTTATATGTAAACTCAAGAGTTCCATTATATTCTTAGTCAGTAATATCAGCTAACAATTACTGAGATTACTGACAGTTTACAATGCACAAGGAAGAGTCCTAAGAGTTTACATTAGACTGTGCATTTAATCCTTAGGACAATCCTGTAAGGTAGAGACAATTATGATTCCCATTTAATACACAGCATAAATTAGAAGGGGTATTAAGAAATTTACTCAGTGCCACCTAGACCTTATCCAAGGTCATTAGGGATGCTCCATAACACTCTTAATCATGTTTTAAATGTCTGTATTATTTTCCACATGTAGATTGTTTCTATTTCCCAGTTTTATCTACTTTTTAAAGATTTTGCAGAGGTGAATTGCAGTGCGTATGGTTGGTCCTGCCTGAGACTGTTGCCACGTAAGGGCACTGTCCTTGGCTGGGCACTTGGACACTTCAGCTCAAGAACTGGTATCTCAACAATTTTTGGTGCATACTTTATTAGCAATCCACTGCTGAACCTCATGAAAGGGTCACTTAACTTCTATAGTTGGTGGCCACAATCCTGCCTAAATGACTTTTCAGGCTTTAAAGTCAAAACTGGAGGACTCTTCTGCAAAAACAGAAGGTAGGCATTCTATCACACCTCGAAAATGGATGTCTCTCTTGTTTCTCTACATACACAGGCATCTCACTAAAAGGAACAGACACAGCTCTAAGTAAAAACAGTTTCCTTCATTATCAGCCTCGTGAAGATGAATCCTCAATTTATAAATGGGAGTGGGAGGGAGGAAAGATCGATTTTGCTCGACAGGGCACAAAGGGGCAAGTTTGCTGTTTTAAGAAACTGTTTACATTTTCTTTTTTTTTTTAAAATGAGACTTCTTAAGAGGACTTTATCAATTTATATCTAAGTCAATTTATATCTAATATATTTTAGAAGTATCTCAGTATAGATCTATTGCCCTATATTTTAAGGCATAATTGTATGTGGCTGTTTAAAATAAAACAAATTTAACAAAATAGAAACAAATCAGATTGTTGTAATTGCAGGATTTTGTTTCCATTTATAGTTATCAATGTACTCACTCAAGATTTGTGAGCAAAAAGCAGGTTTGCTTTCTCTATTAACTCATTTAGAATCAGCAGACTCGTTTGCTGAAAAGAGATCCAGGTGCTAAGCACAAGCAGTTGCAAAATTCAGGAAAATCTTATTACTGGAGAAACATGGTCCAAGCCACTTTATGACAGACATTAAGGCTGGATCTGGGTATTGTATGTGATACGCTTATTAAAGGGGACTGATTACTCTAAGACACATACACAGATGACTCTCCTTCATTTACAGTGACACCTTGTAGACAAAAACAAAAGTGTTCAAATACAGAGAATTAAAAAAATGCAATTAAATATGGTTAGGATGAGTTGTGAGTCTGAAATCAGGCCCATGGGGCAGAAATAACTAATTTCTGGTTAAACAGAAGGGCACTCTTGTGGTTCATATGTTCTGATGGAGAACCTTGGTGTGTCTGCGATTCTGCTCTTTCTCTCATGTCACATCTGATGCATGAGCAAAAGGGCTTCAAAAGAAATATACAACTCGGTCATTTACCACCACTCTCACTGTGACTATCTGAGTCCAAACTACAATTCTTTCTTATCTGAATTACTGTGGTAGCTGCCTAAGTGGTCCCCTTCATCCTCTTTTCAACAGAGTAGCCAGGAAAAGTCTGTTTAAACAGCTGAAGTTCTGACAAACCTCTTGGCCATCTGCCTTACTGTTCCCATTCTGACCTCATGTACTATCTTTCTAATTCTCTCTGAAGCAAACCTCCTTGGCTCTTCCTCAAACCTGTTGGGCATGTGCCTGGTTCAGGGCCTTCACCTGCTCTCCTCAACCTAGAATATACTTTCTCCACAAACCACATGACTAGGTCCCTCCCTTGTTAGTGAGATGGATTGGGTTCTCCTTTCCACTTTGTCTAAACTATCAACCCCACACTCAACATACATAGACTTAAAAATCTTATTCCCTACTTTATTTTTCTCCTTAGTACAATATTTATCATCAAATACGCATGTCGCTTTTGTACCCTATTTATTTTCTGTCTCTTCATTACAATGCCACACCTAGGAGATCTTGCTTTCCACTTTCTGGTACCTATAAGAGGACCTGGCATGTAACAGGCTCAGTTTTTGTTAAATGGAATAAATGAATACATGAGTGGATGAATTTTAAGTCATAAAAATCATAAACCATGTCCAATAAAAGTACTCATTGAAATAATTTTAGTGGAGGGAAATCAGAAATAAAGAAAAAAAAATATGCACATATGCATACATTCATTGTTTTTCTTGAAAAAATTAAGTACTCACATGTAACTTCTCCCAGGAGATAAATCATACAGTCTCTCAAAAAATTTATAATATAACTGGGAAGATGGAGAAATAAACATTCATTGATGAAGCATTCTAATAGAAGTAAGATTGGGGCACTGAGCAGGGCTCTTGATCAGAGTGGCAGGAATAGATCTGTACTGAGAAATCAGGCTGGAAAGGAAGCAGGCCAAAGCCAGATGATAAATGATCTCTTCTGTCATTCTAGGTGATTGGATTTAATCCTAGAGTCACTGATAAATTTCAAGCTAGACATTATGACGAGTAGATTTTTGTTTTATGGAAGCCATTCATATAAGGATGTTCTTTATGTTGTTAGGTGTAGTAGCAAATAAATATAAACCATAACCAAAGCCATGGAATTGGATAATAAATCATGACAGATCCATATAACACAATACTAAATCGGCATTAAAATGATACAGATAAGTATTCATTGATAGTATGGGTTTGGTGTTGGGTGCACCATCTTTCTCACCACCTCCAAACCCATCAACATCTTACGTGAGTTCAACAGCCGTATGGACAGCTCACTTGTTATTCTCAGGTCCTTTGATGAAGAAAAAGTGTAGGAACTTCAGAGATTCAACTTCACCTCATGGGTCTACTCCAAAGATCACTCGGGGCCCTAGAAAACTCTAAAAACTGTTGTTTTCTTCTTTTACCTCATCTTTTTATCCTTTTTTTTTTTTTTTTTTTTTTTTCGCTCAGACACTATGTTCTTTGGGGAGAAATGAAGGAAATAGACTAGACCAGGGATTGGCAAACTTTGTCCATAAAGATCCAGTTAGTAAACATTTTAGGACTTACAAACCTATTGTCACAATTATGTAACTTTACCATTGTGGTAAAGCAGACACAAAGGACAGATACTAAACAAATGGGACTCTATATAAAGCTTTATGTACAAAAAAAGCAGTAGATTGGATTTGGACCACAGGAACACAGTTTCCTAATCCCCTCAAATAGATCTTCTTTCTCTTTCCCCTTTTGTCCTGTTGGTTGGCCCTCACTCCTTTTTGTTCCTACTTCACCATCCTCTCATTGATGTCGACAGCTCCACTGATAGACTGTTTCTGATCAACTCTCCCACAAAAACTAAAATCAGATTAATCTACTTTGGTTGCTAAATACTGATGGTACATTTTACCACTGGTAGTATTATAACTCCTGGTTTCAATACACAACTTTCACCATTCATAGCAAACATCCTATATTTTCTTGATGAGTTTTCTCTTTTACACTCTTCAGTAGTAACGTCTAGACTTTCCCACTTTCCTCAAGAATTTTATCTTACTGCTAGCCTCCTTGCTCCCAGAATATTATTTTTTATCTCACTTTATAGACAAAATGGAATATATCACAAGAAAACTCCCTAAATGTTTTTCTCTCACCTACAAATGCACTGCTATCCAAATCCAAATCTCCTTCCCTTTTATCTTCCTGGAAGAAGATAATTTCTGTCTTCCTCTCTCCTGTGCATTTGATCTCTTCTTCTGGTTCCTTTCCACCAGAATTTTAATATGCTCAGATTTCTCAAGAAAATAAAAAATCTTGATGTGTGTGTGTGTGTGTGTGTGTGTGTGTATGGTGTGTGTACATATATTATATAAAGTTTTATTACACAAAAACAAAATTTACCTTATTACATGCCATGAGCTATAATATTGTCTATTCTGCAACAATTCATTTTTTCAATGTACCAACCGAGACCCACTTAAATTGATTTCATATCCCATTAATGAGTATACCTGAAACTTGCATATGCACACGAGGAAATGTGTAAGAATTCACATTGCCACATTTTTAAAGGAGAATAGCTGTATAATAGCATACATGTTTATCAACATGATACATAAATTATTATATGCTCATAACATGGAAAACATAGCATATAATAACCACAGTTATAGGTAGTAAATATGTATAAACATCAAAGACAAAATACTATTGCAGAGTAGAATTATAAGATTTTATGAATTTATAAAATTTGACAACCTATGAAATACTATGTTTTTATGTTTGTATGGATGGACATATGGAAAGACACATAAAACTCAAGTATAAAAAGATGCTTACAAATAATAAAAAACAAATTCAAGAACCCGTTGCCTCCAGGGAAAAATCTACAAAGGGTTTCACCTGTTATATGGCATTCCTTGAATATCTGAACCAATATGCTAAATGTTAAGATTCAACAAAACTGTATGGTGGGTACATAGGCAGTTGTTATATTAGTTGATTGTTTTAATTTAAATTTCTAAATTTTTCATTGAAATTTTTATGAAAAATCTGCTAAGGATGTGAGTAGATACACTAATTTAACTAATTAGTGATTGTCATGGTCAAGGCTCACTCCATGATTCCTTTTACTTCACCATACATGCTTTTTCCAGGAGATTCGCATCTGGGTTGAATTTCTGATCCATGCGTTGATGACTCAAGTTTATATATCCAGCCCAGATCTCTTCTCTGAGCTCTAGATCCTTATATCCAACTGCTACTATCTGGAAGTTTCATAGGAACTTCAGCTTCAAACTACCAAAACTGAACTCATGATCTTCTCTCCAACTTGGGTACTCCTCCAGTGCCCTCAGTAAGCAACCTTACTTGTAACCAGTTACATGAGCTATAAACTTAGAGGCCATCCTTTTCATCTCCTACCTTCACTATGCTTCTCATTAAATTCTTCACCATGCCCTTTTGCTTTTATTTCCCTCTTGAATCTTGCCCCCTTGAACCCATTTCCACCACCACCACTATAGTTTCATTAAGCCCTCACTGCTCAGGGTGAGATTTCTGGGCAAGGAACATCATTGTCATGGGGAACTTGTTGAAAATGCAGATTCTCAGGCTACCCCAGATGTGCTGAATCAGAATTTGATTTTAGCACAATCCTCAGATGATTTATATGTACACTAAAATTTGAAAAACATATCTCTCCTGCAAACTTCTTTTGTCCTTTCCCTGTTCCACTGTACTTTCAAGAGTGGGCAATATAAGATGAATGAGTTGGAAAAAATGAAATTAGTTTCTTAACCATGTCTATCTCTCCAACATCATTTCTAACTCCTGTCCCTCCCTCCCTTAGCTCCAATCACAGAAGCTTTCTTTTGGTTCTTCAAATGCATCGTTTTTCTATCTTCCTTTGCCTGGAATGCTCATTTCTTCCTTCAATCAGTTAACTCCTATTTAATATTCCATTTCAGCTACCTTCCTCTCTGACTGCCATAACTGTTCTCTCTCTGTCCACAATTAAGACCATTTCCCTTGACCTTTATTCTCAGTTTTCCATATGTGTTTCTGTCACAGTACATATCACACACTGTGTGATTATTTGGTTAATATTGCACCTACCCATTTTATAGTAAGCTCAAGATGGGCAAGATCCAAATCTGCTTTACTTACTTTGAATCTTCAGTTCTTAATACAGGGCTTAGCATAGAATAGGCTTGCAATAAATATTAGTGACTTTCTGACTGAATAAATGAATGCTTAAAAAGTAATGATTTTTTGTTGAGGGAGGGATGGGACTAGATGACCCCTAAGGTTGAGCCATGCTGTCTCTTGCTTGGCTCATAAATCTTTACTTTGTCCCACTCACAGTGTAAAAATTGTTGTTATAATTCCCCTACATGCCTTAGGTAAGATCAGGACTTTTTTTTTCAATCTGTCCTCCAGAATAGACACCATAAACTAATATTCTTTCATAAATATCTCTTGTGCCAAGAAAGAGTCTAAGCATAATGGATACATAGGAATGTGAGAAGTCAAGCAAAATGCCAAGTTGGTTTACTCTGCCCTGCAGAGAGCCATACTCATCCAAAAAAAATCTGTCAGAGATTAAATTTAGAAAGTCTCGGGCAAAAGAGAAGTAGTAGAGAGACAGAAGCAAGTGAGGAGAAAAAATAAAGATGTAAATAATAATAACTATTATTATAGTACTTACAGAGCACTCACATGTGCTCTGTATAAGAACTATTGTTATTCCCATTAAGTATATAAGGCAACTGAAGCAAGGTACTTTTAAATGAGGCCTACCAATATCTATTAGTAAATGTTGGAACTGAGATCTGAACCTAGTGTTCTGTTTTATTTTCAACCATACAATGATGCCTCCTTAACCAAGATAATAGGTTAAGAAGGGAAGATTTAGGGCAAGTGTTGGATATACAACAAAGAAAAGCCTATGCACATCAACAGCTATGGCCATTAAATTATTAGGGCCACAG